>NC_064248.1:43914137-44221120 GCF_003254725.2 Canis lupus dingo
ACAGAAAAATGAGCTCGAAAAGTAGTGCTGGAGATTGGTCTTCTCAGATTCCAACAAGAGTGAAGGACTCTGATTTGAGACCTTTCTGAATGCTAGCCCTTTGAGGGCAGGGTTCACATTTTAGTTGTCTTTGGTACTAAAATTTAGCACAATTCCTGGCACACAGTTGGGCTTTCATATTTTAAAAAGGATGACAGTATGAGTGAATGAATTAGGAAATGAATAAATGAATGATTGCATGAATAAGTGCATGAATCAGACAAACCTCTAGGCAGCCCAGTTTGCCGGGGGGGGGGGGGGGGGGGGAATTCAAAAGATTTTCCAAGACTCTGTTAAGAAGCTCTTCCATCACCTTGGTTAAATTGAATTTAGTAACCAAAGATGAACTTGAAGGTCTAGATTTCCCATAGAGTATGCTACGATCTGACCTCATTTGTTGTATATGAAGGAACATACTGACCACGATTGATTTAATCATGTTTTGTTAGGCCTATCAACAGGTGAAACACAAACTCCTCCATCTCAAGACTCTAGACAGTCTTTAGTAAAAATGTGACTTCAGAAATTTCAAAGCCTGATATGATCAGATATGGTTCATAGCTCATATCCAAATGCCTATATGTAGTTTAGCATCCTTGGTGCAAAATCAGCAACTTTAATTTTTATTTTAATTAGAAAGAAGAGGGATGTGATATCTCAGTAAAGACCTCATAATACAACCAAATATCTTCCACATGGGCATTTGTTAAAACTGAAAATGCAGTGATTGTGACATTACATCACTAATAAACTGCCAGATTATCCTGGTAACAAGCCCTCCTACAAACTCCCAAACTTTGTCTTTTTGTACTCAAAATTATGTGAACAATGTAGTTTGTCCATATTATTGATCTTCATTCTAAAGAATACAGATTAACTAAGTAAGACTAAGTCCATAGGGTCAAAATACTAATTAAAATGAGGTCTAAATGTGATTCTTAAAAGTAATTACATCAATATTTCATTATTTTTGTAGTTTTTGTCTCTGAGACATATGCCCATTTTCCCCAGAGAGTTGTAGCTCAGAAGAGGGAACTGCAATGCATAATACCTATGCTACACTCTTGCAGAATATGGGGAGGGATTTTGTAAAAAATACATTTCAGCCACTGTTTCTGTTTTAAAGCATCCAGCGATGTCTGGATGATCTTGACTGCTAACTAGGAGGATGAGTCTGTGATTGAAGTTGGATGCAGAGCAGATGAATCGTGTGTGGGCCTGAATTTCTATGTGTATGTGCCTCTTCTAGGTGAAATCGAACTTTATAGGAATTTACATCAACCGAGTCAATCGAGTAGCTGGGTGATGGGCAGTAAGGAGGGCACGTGATGTAATGAGCACTGGGTCTTATGTAAGACTGATGAATCACTGACTTCTACCTCTGAAACTAGTAATACATTATGTGTTAATTGAATTCAAATTTTAAAAAAGGAAAAAATCATTCATATACAAAAAAAGGTAATCATTTTGTACTAATGCATACCTCTCCTTCCCACCTTGCAGCAATAGAAAACTGAAGGTTGAGTATAATTTTTAAAAACAAAAAATTTGACAAAGATGAGATGAAGAGCACACAGCCCTTAAGTAGAGATGGTCATGACATAATTCTATTCCTGCAGATAGAGCCACATGATCCAGAACGCCCTGGGTTCAATAGATGCAGTTACATTCAAAAGAGTATTGGACAGAAAAGGCAGAGGTTCATGGCACTGACATGCATTTTATTTAGAATAATTACCTCTGATATTGAAGCCGAG
Organism: Canis lupus dingo; assembly: GCF_003254725.2. NCBI lineage: Eukaryota > Metazoa > Chordata > Mammalia > Carnivora > Canidae > Canis > Canis lupus. The sequence continues at coordinate 43,915,934 of NC_064248.1, forward strand.
GGTAAAAAAAAAAAAATTCTCGACAGGTTCTTTAAGTATTTTTTTTCTTGTGCCCTTGGTGTTGTAGCTGATATTATTACTATAATTCTTAGTAGAGCTTTTTGCTGATATTCAAGGTGATGGGTTGTTCTTGCAGAGTGCAACAGAATGATTCCTCACACCAACATGAGCAACCCTGATTGGATTATGGCCACCCTGACTTCTCTTTCATTAGTTGCTGATTGTACTAAATTGATGCTAAATTGACTTGGCCAGCTCGTAAGCCTTTAAACACCTGGCAGTGACTATGCCTGTGATCTTGTCCTGGAAATTATATGGTCACAGCCTTCATGTTTCTGGAAAACCTAACATTTTTCTTAGGGTCAATTAGGGCCTGGTAAATATGAATCAGCTAGACCAACCCCTTGTGATACCTACATCAGGATAGAAGACACACTTTAATGAAAAGTGGCACGTGTGTGTTTCCTTAATGTTCTTTTCTGTCTTCTGCTTCATGTTCTCTCCACTGTATTAACCAGGTCCTCTGTTTCTTCCTTTCTAACTGCTGTGTGACTTTGACATAAATAAACAGGAGCCTGCCTCCTGTTTACGATGGCCTTAGAATGAAGAAAGGTTTTTATATTTTTAAGTGCTTGAAACAGAATCAAATGGAGAATAATATTTTCTGGCATATGAAAATTATGTGAAATTTGGGACGCCTGCGTGGCTCAGCAGCTGAGCATCTGCCTTTGGCTCAGGGCGTGATCCCGGGTCCTGGGATCTAGTCCTGCATTGGACTCCCTGCGAAGAGCCTGCTTCTTTCTCTGCCTGTGTCTCTGCCTCTCTCTCTTGTCTCTCATGAATAAATAAATAAAATCTTAAAAAAATACATGAAATTTAAATTTCATTGTCCATAAATAGTCTTTTTTTTAAAAAGGCATCCCCAAAAATAAAGTCTTAAAGGAACATAAACACGTTCATTCATTTCAATGTCATCATGGGCTGATTTGGGGCTACAATAGCAGAGCTGAAATAGCTGCAACAGAAACTGTATAGCCCAGGAAGCCTGAAATAATTACTATCTGACCTTTCATAGAAAAAGTTTGCTGATCCCTGGAATAAATCACCAAACCCACCATCTTAAGATTAAAAATGTTAAAATCCTATAAAATGCTGCAGCAAACTCAATAAATAAATATTTCCTAATAACTGGTTTGCCATTTTCAGACGTTCGAGTTGGGGGAATTACCTTCTTTAAATTTCAATTTTTTCTGTTTCTAAAATATGGAAAATAGTTGCTACCTCCCTTGGAACATGGGGCTAATGCATACACATTCCTGACCACAGAAAGTGCACAATAAATAACCATTTTTATTATTCTAAAATAATGATTATTCCTCAGCACTTGGTCCATATGCAAGGAGGTCAAACCGTTTGTGAGCTTTTGGGATCATAGAATTTCAGAACAAGGAGCCTGAGAACACCCAAGCCCTGTCTAGGACTTCATATGAGATGCACACAAGAGGCTGTGGTGTTCCGTGAACATTCCTTGGAGAGCTGGTAACGATCCCAGCCACAATCAGGATCCCCGATTTCACTGCATTTACTCCTAGAATCTAGTCATCAGGAGACCTGCCACCCTGGTTTATCTGTGGTTCCTCTGCCCCAGAATTCCATTCTGATGGAGACAGGGGACTGAGTCTTCACTTAAATATTTTTCTCCCACAAATCTCAAGTGGAGCAGTCCTTTTCCAATTGGGCTGACATGCTTAGGCATTATCTTCATGTACGCAGCTTCAGAAGATGGAGATTCTCTCTCTGTCTCACACCCACACCCACACTCACTAGTGTGTAAAGAGTGGCTCAGGGTGACACTCCAGGTACATATTGCTGAAGTAAGGAAAGGACTTCATGTAGTGTATCTCTGCCCAGCCTCTTGATCATCCTATGAACAGACAGGACCAGGCTGTGCTTTGACTCTGAGTTACTAGGAGATAAAGTTGTACCTGCATCTCTCCCTATCTTGGCATCTCACACCCCTTTCACTGGTTCTGTGGTGGGAAATGGTAAAGTTTGGGCATCCTTGTCATTTTCACAATTGTCTTCAAATAAATGGGGAAACAGTGCAGATAACCAAGTAAATATGGAAAGCTTCTCACCGGGGTCAAAACTGAGACCCCTCTCTGAACTGGGCCCAGGGCAGCTGGGTAGCAGGCAAACCTCGGGCTGTCAGGAAGTGATCTAGAATGCTATTATATCCAGTGGACAGTATACCCACTATCTCTGTGTGTCTTATACCAAACTCCAACAATTCAAGAACGTCAGGTTTTAAATGTGTTTAGGATATGACCCAATTGTGAAGGGCATTCCGAACAACTCACTCCTCTCAAGCTGCTCCCGCCTTTGCCTCTTAGGGTCGCTCCAAATGGAGCCATTAGTGGTGTGAAGAGTTAAAGCACTTTCTATGGCGTGACTCTAAGCCCTGGACTCTCCTGCTCACAGGAGGTATCAGGTCCCTGATGTACATGAGGTTGGGGGGCTTTTTCTACCAATCTCAAATTAGAGTTAGGTTAAGAATGGAAGGGAAAAGGACTGGAACTAGAAAGTGATGGCTATTAGCATGACTGAGTGCTTCGGCCTCGTCCTGCTGAATCAGGAGAAATTTCACAACTGGCAGTAACCCTGGGGTTTGCTCTTCTAGCTGACAAAATGAGCCTTCTTTCCCCCCAGGAGGACTACCCAACACATTTGTAATGCCTACAAATTGCCACTTTCTATCTTCTGTCTTCCTAATATTTTCCTTTTTAAATTACCTTAGGGAGGCTCCTATTGGTTCTGTTTAACGAGCACTTCCTTCCCACCCTTAGGAGTTGAACAACAGTAACATCAAGGGCCCTTCCAACTATTTATTTTTCATCACTGTTATGTATGTGGTACTCAGCAAGGGAAATGAGACTGTTGTCCAAGTTGCTAGCAAGGAAATTAAAAACTTGGATTCAGTGATGCCATTCATGTTCAGTGATAAAGATATAAGAGCCAAACAAGTAAAATCGTGTCTGGGACTGCAAATGCTCTGAAGCATTACAGACATCCTTGTTTAAGTGACATGCCACCTGTCAATGGATTCAAAATGTGAGGTCAATTGGTGAAATGTAAACTGGACATTTTAATGTAACACAGCAAATAGCAGGAGACTACAACCAGAGGTAATTGAAAAACTACAAGTTTGATTCAAGGTATTTGTCCAGGAAGGTATAATCTTCATCTCAGAGAAGCAATTGGAAGCATCATCTTAATAATCACAAGTTGTCAGGCCTGTAGACATTAATCTCATACTAAAAAAAAGAAGAAGAGGAAAAAAAAGAAAGCCTTCTGACCTATAGTAGCAGAAAAGCTTTGATAGGAACCAAAAAAGGATTTATGGAAGTTCGAAGCCTGACTCTTGGAAACCAAAAGTGAGGACTGAGAACAGGGCTGGTGGGAGGTATGAGAGTTTACCCATTGGAAAAGAGAGGTGAGCACAGAGGACAGCTAAGTGGCCAAATTAGTTCTTAATACAACTTGAACTAAATATCTTACTACACCTTCCGTTGGCCTATGAGATTGCTCTGAAAGAGCCAAAAAGCTGGAGAGGTCCTAGAGGTCTTTCACTCAACTGTTTATTTAAGCAGGAACTCGCCAAAAAGCAAGCATCACTCATAGGAGCCTGTCCAGCTTCTCTTTGAAGTTTTTCAGAGCCTGAGGATTTATCGTTATCCAAGGCACTCTACTATATTTTCTTAGACAGCTGGAAGGAATCATTGTTGGAAAATGCTGAGCTGAAACCCAGCTTCCTTTTACCCACTGGTCTCCATTCTCTCTCTGAGCCAACATGTCCACTTGGTACACAAGAGCCCTCCGAACCCTGGTTGACACCTGTAATGTGTCAAGTCATATGCTTCCTGACCTGCTTCAGCTGGCTTTATGAAAATCCCTTCATCAAAGACAGAACTTTCCTACATCACTGTCTGCTGCCTTAGAATGTGGTCTCCAAGCTCTAGACTCTTGATGTGGGCTGCTCAGGGCACGTGTCAGAGGACTGTAACTACTTTTGGTCTTTGTTCAACCTGAAATTGTGTTAGTTTCTTTGCTACTCATGACACACTGCTCTCTAGAATTGAGCTTGAAAGTGGACTGAGATTGCCACATCTTTGTCACCTGGACAACTGTGAACACAACTTCAAGCCATCTTGCATATTTGCAATTTTTATTTTTAAGCCTTAATTTGCAGCAGTGTCTAGCACATAGTAGGGACTAAATAAATGTTTGTCAAAACCCCATTGGGAGCCCTTGCATAGCTATGTTTATTTTAGAAGTCTCCTATTTTCTCTGTGTAGCCTATTGGGAACAATTTGTGCTTTTATTTCTTAAAAAAAATCAATGTGTGTGTGTGTGTGTGTGTGTGTATGTGTATTTATTTATTTTTTTATTTTTATTTTTTTATGATAGTCACAGAGAGAGAGAGAGAGAGGCAGAGACACAGGCAGAGGGAGAAGCAGGCTCCATGCATCCGGAGCCCGACGTGGGATTCGATCCCGGCTCTCCAGGATCCCACCCTGGGCCAAAGGCAGGCGCCTAACCGCTGCGCCACCCAGGGATCCCTGTATGTGTATTTAAAAGTATCTAAGATCTTACTTTTTTCTCCCTAAGGATATTTTGAATTTTTCTTAAGGTTTGGGACAATGTCCCTTAAAGGTTTTCATTAACATTTTTTCTCTTAGGTGATATTAGCATCTCTGTGCCACCCCAGAGTGGTAGTACCAGTTTCCTGACTGCTTTTTCCACTCTTTTGAGCAAGGAAATTCTTGTCAGTTCAAGTCAGCAATTAGCAGAACACATCTCTCAGTGAATGTCTCGATATTTGAATACCTCCATTTTGGAAGATTCCAGAGTATTGAGATTTTCTAATTTGGCTTTGAAAAATATATTTATCTTCTGAATGGTTGTGTGGTCTGCAATACACACTCACAATATCTTTTTGAAAAGTTCTTTGCTCTTGACTGAAAAGTATTTCACTGTTTCTACCTTCTAATTGACCATGCAAGTCTATACCTTCTTGACACATGGCCCCCTTTTCTGTTCTATTATGTATTTCTTTCAAGTGAGTTTTTCTTTTGCATATCTTTATTCCAAGCATGAGTTACTTTCTATCTCCAAGATACTGGCATATTTATGGTTGACATTAAAAGTTGCCATTCTCAACGATTATTGTGGTAGGCAGTGTCAACGGTCTTTCCAAAGATGTCTACATCCTGATCCTTGCAACCTGTTCTTTTACATATAAAAGGGGAGTTTATAGAGATTACATTAAGGACCTTGAGGTAGAGAGATTATCCTGGATTATCTGTGTGTGCCCAAGCCTATCAAATGAGTTCTTAAAATGAAGATCTTATCCCAGCTGTGGTCAGAGAAAGATATAATGATGGAAGAAAGACACAGTGAGATGGAAAGTTTCTGGCTCTGAAGGTAGAGGACACGGGCCATAAGCAAAGGAATGTAGGTAGCTTCTAGAAGCTAAAAAAGGGCAAGGAAACAGATTTTCTCCTAGAGTCTCCAGAAGGGCACACAGCTCTGCCAACAGCTTGATCTTAGCCCAGTGAGATCCTCTTTGGACTCCTAAATACAGGACTGTAAGAAATACATTCTTATAGCTTTGAGCCACTGAGTTTGTGGCAGTTTACTAGAGCAGCAGTAGAAAATGAATATAGTTATTGTGCATTCTCTGGGAAGGAAAACATCTAAACCATAGAGTTTTTTCCACAAACCTTTCCTTATTCTTCTCCTGAGAATAACTGTTGTCTTTTTTCTTCTTTCAAACTCTGTGGTTTGCCACACTGTCTGGTTTTACGGTTTTATAAGGGTATTTTCACAATATTCGACTCAAACTGAATTAAGGATCTTCTTGATCAGGCCATTGAGCCTTGTACTAAACACATGTTCTTCTGTTCTCAGTAATATATGTGCTGATCCTTTCCAAGAACCCATTTTCTAGGATTATTAGGATATATAGGCCATGGTCCAACAACTGAATCTCCATGTTCCCTTTGCTACGTGTACTTAATTCTTAATTCCCATATGCTTTGTTATCTTCCAAAATCATAACACTGAACTATGTCACCAACTTTTTTGACTTTAACTCAAATATTCAGACTATAAGTTCTTTTGAAAGCACCAGTAGTATTCATATAAACTAGATAAAAATGGAGGATAATTGTTAGCTTTAATAGACATTGCATGATTTCTAATGAATCTTCTACATCCTCCAGGAAAACCACATACCTCCTCTTCAGCCTCATTGGTTCTATTTGTGGCTATTTCCATTCCATTTTCCAAACCAAAATTTCCAAACCTTCCCTTGTCCAATCTCCTTGGTGCTGGTGACAAGTTTTTCATCACTTCCCAATACATATTAACCCTCCATATTTTATGTGAAGCATGGAACGTGTCTTCCCTTTGGGAAGATTTAGCTTTATTCTTTGGGATATGGCTCAACTCTCTTCACTAATTTTGAAGAGGCACGGAAAAAAAAAATCAACCAAACAAACCTGTCTTCTCCTCACTGTTTGATTATTCTATTAGTAACCTCGACACTAATTTTGATTCAGCTTGGTCTCCTTGAAACCTTTTTATTTCTGCTTTGTTTCCTGGATTGGGTGTGCCCCAGGCTGTCTAATGCCCATTCATTCTGATGGTTTTCACCTTTTATGTCAGAGAGACCAGCTTACGCTTATGGAGCATACAACTGATGGCCTCCTGAAGCAGAAGGCTCATTTATGAGCCTGGAGCTCTTCACTTCCGCTGCTGAAGCCACATTGTTGATTTGCGGATCAGCTTCACTTCAGTCTCTTAAATCGGCCTTGCCTATAATCAAGGAAGGGCTTTTTAGAAGTTCCTAGGTCAACAATTTGGAATTCCAGCGGTGGCTGATCCTGCTGCATGTTCTGCACTATCATTGTACAATAACTTTTAAACACAAGTTTTTTTTTGCCTAGCATTTTGACACATCAACATGTGCTTGGAATAAGTAACAATTGAGGGCTTAATATGTACCATGGGGTTCACATTCATTATTTTCCTTGAACCTTCATGAATACCAGATGTGTCATGTCCTAGTATTACCTCCCATTAAAAGATAAAAAATTGGACTCAGGCCACAGGTTTTCCTCTATGTCTTGCAGGTAGTAAGAAGTGGAGAGGCAATTCACGCCCAAGGCCTAAGAGTGTCTGCTTACCGAAGCTCATGGCTCACTGCCAGCACCATTGCCAGCTCTATTGACCACTGCTTTCTTCTTGGCATGAGTTTTTGTTGTTGTTGTTGTTGGGTTAATCACTGCCACTGATAATGCGGCTAACCCAAGGATGTGTTCAACTCAATAGAAGTGTGTGTGTTGGGGGAGGGGTAGAGGGAAGAGAGAGAGATTGACTTTAAGGGCATTTTTTGAAGGGCATTTTTGAGGGCATTCATGTGTGTGCAGACAGGAGTAATATGAAAAATACTTGTCAACCTGCAATTAACAACTAATTAGAATGAATATCTGTTATAACACTGGTGCTGGAGGCACCCTACCATGACAGGTGTACCCCATTAGTTGTTGGCTCTTAGGGGTAGTCTGAGAGATCCCAGGGGAAGGCACTTAGGGATCCTTTTGCTATAGCCATTTATCAACTGACAGCAGAATTTCTATATTTTTGCACAGAATATCAGCCCAATATAGGTGGATCTGAGGGAAGGAAAAAAGCTTTCAGAGTGAGATAAAGCTATTGCATGCATACTCAAAGGTATATCTGAAATATGTTAAGTTGATATAGCACATCCAGTCTCATCCTGTTCCAGTCCTTCCTTTAGCAGCCACAGTAATCTTTCTAAAACAAACTATGACCATTTCATTCCTCTGTCTAAAACTGTATGATGGATCCCTTGTCTGTCTCCTTCCTGATGAGAAGAAACTCCTCAGCTTGGTTCAGGAAACCATGTGATCTGGTTGCTGGTTGCCTTTTGAACATCTTCCGTCCCTCCCCACGCACACACACAGACACACACAGACACACACACACACACACACCTTATCCTTCCATCATATCAAAATCACTTGATTATTTCTGGAACATAGTGTGTTAGCTCATGTACTTTGCTCAAGAAGTTCCATCCTGGAGAACTCCTACTAATCCTTCAGAACTGAACCAAACATCACTTCTCTGGGAAGCCTTACTTCCGTCAGGGCTTCACTAAAAGTACATACATTGCTCTTTCATAGTTCTGATTACCTTCTTTCAAAACTTTTGGGTTGTTTGTCAGCCTCTCACCTCAGATTGTGAACTCCATACCCGTATGTCCGCAGCAGCTGTCTTATTTCATCCTTGTAGCCACTACTGTTAGCTCAATGCCTAATTCATAGTAGATACTCAAGAAATACTCAAGAGGATAAAGCATTTACTTCCTTAATCTCACTGATCTAGACATACCCAGAATGTGAGGTGCTGGGGCTGAGATACAGAGGGTTTTGTACATTGCACAGCCCTTATGTGGTAGGGCCATGTGTAATCCAGCCTTCCAATTCCAGAAGGGAAAATCTGGTGACATTGTACTTTTTAAAAATAATACTCCAATATTTAATACAAAAAAATCAAGTTATGATCTTTTTGGGATATATCTCTGCTAAAGCTAGATTAGCTTTCCTCTTTAATATCTTTCCCTGATTATACCTATTCATTAGGTCTGCTGCATCAGGAAGTTTACATGAGCTTTTCTTTTTGAGAAGACTATCTTAATCATAAAGTTTCATTATAACATATGCCCTGAGTCTTGGGCTGGTTTAGGTGCTTCCTCTGTCCCTCCTTCTCTTCTTTTGACTGCTGGAGGCCACATCCAGATGTTCCAGGATCAATGACTGGCCTTTGAATTCTGGCCTCTCATATGGTCCTTGGGATCCACCAAGTCATCCGTACCCCTAAGGTGTTTTCTAGGAGTCTACGGCAAGCAGGACTTTTAAACTATGGCCTTATGCAGAACTTATGTGGAGGTGTGCTACCTATTTGTCTTTTAATGTTCCTCTCCAGCGTGGCTGGAGACGCTCACCTCCAGCTCCTGGATCTCATCTTAACCTTGGCGTAGCATACTCAATGCCAGATTTCTCAACCTATCACCACAGTTCTTTGCTGCCTATGGCAATAGTATGGCAGTAAATCTCACTTTGGCTTTACATTATGTAGAAGAGTAGCTTAGAGATAACTCTAATTCCACAAGTAGTGGGTGACATACTCTGTGTAGCCTCGGAATTGGCTTTAGACAGTTCCTGCATGCTGACATTGTTTTCGAGTGAAGAGTAAGCAAAAGAAGGTCTAGAGCTGTGCTGTCCAATATGGTAGACACATGTAGCTATTAAGCCTTGCAATATGGTCAGTCCTAATTGAGATGTTCAGTAAGTATAAAACACATACTTGATTTCAAATATAGTATGAAGACAATGTAAGATATATCTTTAATAGTTTTGATGTTGATTATATGTTGAACGACACTATTTGAGATATTTGGGTTAAATAAGCTGTTAAAATCAATTTCTTCTTTTTATCTTTACTTTTAAATGTGGATAACAAAACATTTAAAATTCCATATGTGGCTTGCATGATTTGCTATTGGACTGCACTGCTCTAGAGGATTTGCCTGGTGGCTCTTTAATATTAGTAAGCTAAATGTGTACAGATAAGCCCGGAAAGTTAGTGCATAATGAAAAAAGCAGAAAAGGTTATGAATGACAGGAGGACACTTCTGCTCAGATTTTTAAATTTCTGTTCCCTGAATACACCGACATGCCACCTGCCTGACAAGCTTTTAAGAAGGTCTGATAATCCTCAGAGAAATGAGGCTGAACCAAATGGCATCTGTCTAAGGCTCACTGCATGGTGCCTAACCTCAGAGGCTTAAAATCAATATTGATTTTTGTCATTTATTTTACCCTGGCATTTAAATATCCCTTAGATTTATTACCTTTAGGTTTTTGGTTAAGATTCAGTGATGGGTGTGATAGTACGGGTGGTAATAAGTTATGTAGATATCATTTAATTTATGAACTCTGGAGCTCCGGGGTAGCTTTCAGTTCAAGAAATATATTAACCACATCCACATCACCCTTCATTTTGTGGTGAGAATTTCCAAGCGGGGTCCCTATTGTGCCACTTAATTTATGGTCTGGCCAGGTACCTGGATCTGAGCACAATATTTCAATATAAGTTGTTCCAGCATTCAGAGGGGAAGAAGATGGGCTTCAAAGAAGCCAGCTGGACAGCTGATAGATTGCTCTCTCTCCTACACATAGGCTGGGGCCTTAAGTAGCTTTCAAAGCTTGTCAGTGGTTTGGGTCTTTTTCTGCTCTGAGAAGCTGTACGCACCAGCCTGGACAAGCAGAACCAGCCATGCTGCAGCAGGCAGAGGGCAGCTCCCAGAGTTACTTACGTTGACAGCCGTAGTGCCAGGAATTTCCCGGCAGACACTCATCACACTTAGGCCCTGTCGTTCCCGTCTTACACTCACAAAATCCTGAGCCATTACAACGATCATGGACTGAGCCCAAAGGGTTACAATAACACTCTGTAGAAACAAGACAACACACAGGCTGGAAACAAGTCTGCATGGCTTAGAGGTTATCAACACAGGAGCGTCACTTAAATGCATCACTTACTTAGAGAAAGATGTCCACTAATGAAATGCTTTGGCAAGTATGGCTATTTGGGGCGTGTTTATTTATTTGCTCAGCCTTCTATGGTGCCATTTTTATGATATGGGAGGAAATTAACTGAAAACTTTCGAGGAAATAAGACATCACGCTCTTCATGGCTAACAGATCATAATAGAGATTCCATTTGTTAGGGCATTTTTAGATGGTTTAATGAACACCACGAGAAGTTTGTATATCAAGTATAAATCAATATGCCATCAGTGTAAAATCTGTTTTAAATTATTCAAATGGCCTTATCTGTTACATTCAATATTTGAGAACTGCTGAACATTTTTAAAGCGTAATATAAATGCACTTTGCTCATTCAAAGGCATTTTTACTTTATGATTTGGGAGAGCACATATATATATATATATATATATATATATATATATATATACACACACACACACACACACACACACACACTGTTTTGTGGGGAGCCTGCACATGTTGTTTAGATACTAGGCACATTAGTAGTTTTTATGCAGCCTAGATGAACAATCATGAAAGAAAAGAGGTTTGTCATCCCAAGTAAATTTCAACATAGGCATAATTTGAGACATACATTTTTCATTATAATGTCTATTGGAAGGACAATACAACTTTGTCTAGTAAAAAGGAAATGGAATATTTTCTTGATTCCTTACATATTCTTATATAGCATATTTTTGCTTCTGAAGCTCTATTTTGCTGAAAGGCTGAACCTAAAATGGAATATTCCTTAGATTTCCATTTGAAAGGCAACAATAGTTAGTTTGCAGCTTTTGGAATTTGGGAGCCAAAGTCCCTTTCTGTGTTATCCTATTGTATGATCTTGGGCAAGCCTCTCTGTTTCTTTTATATTAAAATGCCCTGTTCAGAGGTTTTCTTTTTAAAAACCAGATAAAATTGTACTGACCAACCAAACAACCACCAACCAATCAGGACAAGCCCTGATAACTTCACCTTCTTAGCATCAAGTTTAGCATTTTAGATTGGCAACAGAGACTCAAGATTTAACTTTATGAAATGTCTGGAGATTTGGCTCTGTTTTTGTCATCGGAATTAATTAGACAGGTTCTTCTAAGACTGTAGAAGGTCTTAGAATTATGACTTATTTCATGTTGACTAAGTCAATTTTTGAGTTCAGCATTGTTGTGATACAAATGTTTCTAAGACTAATAGTGACATATGTAGGTAAAAGTAAAACTAAATAAACTAAGATGCTCCCTCCTTGCCTGACTTGCTTTGTGATTAATAGCTAGAGTTTTATTTTAAGTGGGAATTTTTAAATTTTAATGTGTATGTATATGGGAGTTGTTTTTAAAATAGTAATTTTGTTGTGGCTTTAAAAATGTTGTATGTGCATATATATAAGTATGTACCTATGTTTCTTACTATTTAAAGTGTATAGCTTGACAATGAATCACCAACATTTCATAAACCAGAGAGTATAATTATATCTGGCCAAGCTGATTTCATAGATTCTCTAGTTAATTAGCTCATAGCAATTATATTAATATAAGGGTCTAGATGCAAAAAAAGTAAACACGATTTTAAAAAAAAATGTGGAGCATTTAAACCATAAGACATCCCAGTGGTTGTCATAAGAAAAGGTGATTAAGTGTAGTGTTATTCCAACGGTAATGAAAATAAATGACAAGGAGAGGTGTGGTCTACACGCAACTTTATGTACAAATAACTTAGTTTAAAAAAAAATAACACTTGTGAGACCATGGTCAATGGTAGATATTGGTGATGGTCTTGGAGTATTATATTTTATTTCATGAAATTAAGAAGAATTATGCAGGACTGTTAGGCTGAAAACAACCTGACATATTTTTGGAGGTTTGATTAAAAAGTTATACTACAATTGATTTATAGGTGTTAGAAGAGTCTTGTCTATAGAAGGTATCTTTGGTTACCTCATCTTGGGTTTCAAGGGGTCTAAAAAATAATACAGCATAATTTGAGATATGTTTAGTGGTAACTGCTGAGCCTTGTTTTTCATTCTGATGTCAAGCTTGTTATCAGAGATTATTAGCAGTGATTACTCAAGGTCATGAACCACATATCCTCTAGCTTCCTGCTAAATGCTTGAGTTTATATGAGACAGAAGCATGCAAGAGTGTCATCTTCATGTAATTGCTGCGTCATACAGGGTAATTACATGCATCTTTGGAGATATGACTGTGCTTGGAATTTATATGAAAATGGGTAAGTTCCTCAGTAGTCACAAAGCCGCAATCACTGTGGCAACACGGAATAGCCTGCATTTTATATTTGCTATAATATAAAATGATGCAAATAGTTTGTGACCTCGATTTCAATGCAGTCTACATTCTGTCAAAGATAGGGTCTGTTCCCTTATAACCAGTGTGGTGGGTTTCACTGTCATTTGTTAAAGAAATGGCAGGGGGCCTTTCTTGTCCTCAAAATTAGAGAAGACTTGGATGAAGTTCAAATTTCCGAGATTGGTGCTTAATTCCGTGAAAGTGAATTGGGTACATATCCATTCATTTTCATTTGTGCTTTCTATACAAAAAGGTATTAAGCTCTCAATTACTTGCGGTGTACGTTCTTAAATTTAATTCTCAGTTCTGCCTCAAGCCCTTTGGGGAGCTGAACCGTGGAAAAGAGGGTGTCGGTTCATACTTTTCCATATGGCAAACCTTGGCAATAGGGAGCCATAGACTACCAGTGGCCCTCAGAGAGCAAACTCCAGCCTTAGCCTGGTGAGTAAGGCAGCGCTGATACCTCGACCCTTGGCCCCTCAAGCGGGAAAAGCAGATCCATAGCTTTTTAAGAAAATTGTTACTGATTGATTGTATGCATATATAGACTAAAAACAAAAGATAGACTGTGTAGCATGTACCAGCCAGCCACATTTTTCAACTCATTCTCTATAAATAATCTTACCTCTTAGGAAAAGGGCAGCAATTTAAAGAATTTTGGTATGTGGGTGAATATTATAGCTAATTTTAATGGTACCTAAAAATTCTCATCTTTCGGCTTGCCAATTTACTTGGTTTAAAGAGTATAAAATACTGAATAGAAACACGTTTGCCTCAATAAAATAAAATTCCCCAAAGGTTTATAACTTTAATGAACAAACTTTCTAGAAATGAGAAAACCACTACTTTCAATTTTTTTTTTAAGTAGGGAAAATGTATATTTCGTCTCTAGTTTATGTTACAATTTAAAAGACAAAAGTTAAACAGGCTGTCTTCCTGTCTGAAGGTAATCAAACATAGATTTACAGCAGAACTATACCTCTTAAAATTGAATAGGAAGCACAGATTTTATAGTCTATAAGATTACTTGAGGACTGGAAAAAGGCCAAAGTTCATAAGAATAGAAAATTCTGAGTAAAACACTTGTATATTGCTAAGTTACTTGCTAGTAGAGATTATATGGAATAAAATCTTTTCATTTAGGGCTTTTTCTTTGATTTACTTAAAATAATATGAAATTAACACTGTAAAATATTTTAATCTCAGGTGTTTTATATAAATGATTTTTATTCCTATGTCCTTATTTATTTTACTTTTTCTCTTGTTTTCATATTTATAGTATGACATTTATATATTTTTACAAATGACATCATTGAAATGTAACTGCATTCAAAATTCCAACAGCTACATGTCTTTTGGGTTATTAATAACCTCAAATCTTTGTAACCCCATTAGTTATAAAGGCAATTGAACTTCTGTTCGCAAGCTCACAGTGGAATTGCTACTGTCATCCAAAACACGTACCATAAGTAGAAGTCTGACAAGCTTAGTTTTGCTAATTATGTCAGGATAGTTGGGAGACGGTGTTCAAGCTTTGAAGTCAGGAAACTAACTCTTTGCTGAAGCTGTATGATTTGGGTCAATTTGCCTTACTTTTCTCAACTAAAAAGTAGAGGAAATTATCAGTGGAATACTTACCCCCACAGTTTTGTTAATGAGGATTAAGTAAAAAAAAATATTTGCAAGTCACTTCACAGTTTACCAAGTGTTTCCTGTGCATCCCATATGATCCCAGTTTGACCAGGAATTCTGAAATGACTTACCTAAAGCATACAGCTATTAAATAGCAAACTGGGACTTGAACCCAGCTCTCCGGCCTCTAAGTCCAGTGATTTCTCCACTAATTCACAAATAATAATAAATAAGGAGGCACTTTGAAAAATAGAACATACTGTAGAAATAAATAGTATTATGTAAACTCGGCCTAACTGATTTCAAAATAACTCGCACGGCTATCTTAGGTGATCCTGGGCAAGTAGCTATATGACCTTGATACTCCGATCAGAAAACAATGATCCCAGAAATGTAGATTAATTAGATTTCTTTTTTTGATGAAAAGACTGTCATTTTTCAGCATGTGTTTTCTATTTAAATTAATCTCTATGTGAGAAATTCTACTTTTAAAATTAGTTGCCTGCATAGTTATCTACCAGCGAGGTAACAGGTATGCACATACACTTGATCATTTTAAATATATGCCATTTCTTCAAAGTAAATCGTGGAGTGAAATTCCATTTATTGTTTCTTATTTTTCCATCAGCTCCCATTCTTAACAACAGATACTACTGTGCAAAAGGTAGGAGAAACTTCTTTTGGGTGGGAAGGGCAAGTTCTCTCCAGTTGACTACAAGTAGTAGTCATGGTGGGTGGGGGAGAGTGCTGGAGAGAACTCTGTAGACCCAGTGTTCCAGAGCTTATTTACCTTGGAAACTAAGAGAATTAGTTGCCTAGAATAGCTTTGAGAAATTGCTTCTCCTTTTAGAGGCTAAAGGAAAATTAAATAAATGGAATTTCATTACTATGGATGGAAAAGTCTGGCAAACTTCTATATTACCAACTGGTAATGGCTTTCAATTCCAAATGGCAGTATTTAATCAATATTTGTTGGCTACCAATTATATGCAAGAGTTTGTCCTAATTTCTCATATCTATAATTAAATTCCATATAGTGAGTTTCCATTTTAAAAGTTGAATGTACAACTTAAGACTTTATGATCAGTTCAATATTACCAGAGTTTAAGATTTCATGCAAAAAAAGGAAGGGAGAAGAATAATAGAAAATTCTTCATCTTCTAAACATGATTTTCTGTTCATCATCTTTAAGGCAACAATGACATAAGGATTCAGAATATATCCCCCAATTCAACCAGCACAAGAGAATTTTAAGTCTACCACAAGGATGTTCTCTCCATTGAGAAAGTTCATTCTGATTCAGCCATGATGCAAATCAACAGCCTCTTCACCTTAAATAGCTCCCCATACCTCGAAAGGCACAGAACAATAGCTGAAATTATAATGGAACTGACCTATGCACACATTCTCATCGTCCAGCTGTGCAGAAGCATTTCTGAAGTAGCCCAGCCTGCATAACTCACAGTGCTGCCCTCTAGTGTTGTGTTTACAGCTCACGCAAATGACTGTATTTAGCAGATCGATATAACTGCATCGATTGGAGTGGCCGAAGCATTCACAATCTTGCAAGGAAGAACAGAAATGTATACAGAGTGTATACAGTAGCAGAGTAATAGCACACTACATGCTTGGATAAAATGAAGAGTGGAGAAAAGATGGCGGGATGGCATTACATCTATGCGATGCAACATGACACATGGCGACCACAGGTGGTTGTGACTGGCATGGAAGTAGCATCTGTTTCAAGCAGGATAGAAAGGTTGGACATTCAGAACATGACTGGAGAGTGTTAATTCTTGGCATACAATATGAACAGAAGCATTTGCAGGTGTACACCTTTTAAAATTTGGGAAGGCTCAGTTGCCATTGATGCAAAGTTCTAATTTTTGCACATCGAGAGCTTTACTGTCTTTGTCATTTCCCTCATTTATTCTTCATATTTGCACTCTTAAAAAGAGGGAGGGAAGTATGTGAACATCTGGAGCCTGAGCCTGCCATCCACCCATGACTCCTTTGTTTTGAGTCTCATTATCATTTGCGTCAAGATGGTAACTTGGTCAGGGTTTCCCAGAAATGGTGGCAAATTTAATAAGGGTCGAGACAACTAAACAATTCTCTATTTTTGTTTTTTCCAAATGCTAAGAGGGAAGACAGCTTTTGTGAGCCTTTCGTCAGGCCAAATCTGAAGTTTGTTTATGTGTGAGAGAAAATATAAAAAGCAGCGAGATGATTTATATGGGAAACATTCTCTTAAGATTTCCTTTTCACCCAAGTTTCAAGCTAGTCCACTACAAAAGAAGAATTAGGTAGCTAATTATTGGGCAATACCCCAGATTTCCTTTTATTTGTTTCCCCCAGAAGGAGCCTCTGAGGCTGAGGCATGATAGTGGGAAGAACTAGACAAGGAGATGAGGGAAGAGGAGGAGAGCCAGGGGAAGGGTGGAGAGTGACTCGATTTTCTCTCTGTTGCATCTCAGTGAAGCAAGAAGTTGTTCATCTAATTCAACGTTTTTCAAAGAAGTTGTAAAGACAAAGCCTTTTTCGGTGGCAATAATGATCAAATCAGACAGAAAAAAGAGGTGGAAGAAATAAGTAGGAAAGGAAGCTAATTTGCCTTCTCAAAATATGGGGATAGGCCTGGACATTTATGAGGAAAGTCAACCATGATCCTGTAAACTTTGTTTATCTAATCTAAAAATACTCCTCTTATTAATGTCTAGCTTTTATTTTATCTCACTAGGAAGCCAAACACAACCACTATTTGAGCCCATTCATTCAATCATTCATTCAATAAATATTATATTGGGTTGATCTACATGTGCCAGGCACTATGCAAGGGGCTGAATTACTCTTTTTGGCCTAGATAAATTTTGGAAGTATTGCATTTGATGAGCAGAGTAAAAATGAATAGTCACTGTCAAAATGAATAAGGAGGAATAAGAAAGAGTGACTAGATTTTTTTTTTTTTTTTAATGCTGCTACTCATCAGAATGGTGTGGACTCATTTAGAGCAGAGCCAGTTACTCTACAGACAGCTGAGGTCAAGGTCCTGAGAGAATAAAGTCAAATTTGGATAGAAAAAGTAGAGGAGGACACTGGGAATGGTGAAGAGTGGAAGACACCAGAAATAGAGTGAACACCTTGGGGATTCTCGATGCTTAAAAGAGAAGCAAGAAGAGGGAGGCTCCTGAAGGCAAGCCACTTTCTTTAGAGGAGGCTAACTTTGTCATGTGTGCAAGTGTGCTGGGTGTTGGGACTGGGGATGAAGCAGAGGGAGAAGGAGAACAGAGTGGGAAGGAGGCCTTGGGACTCGGATGTGGGAGATGGGATAAGAACATATCTGTATAAATTCAGTTGTTAAGGCATGCCAAATTAATAATAATAAAATAATAGCAACAAAAGTAGTACAATTACAGATCACCAAATTAAATTTTCTTAAAAAACAAATATTTCGCTCCAATACACTCTACTTCGAGTTACACCTTGTTTATGCTGGCATTTCTGACTTCCTGGGAACTCTAAAAGATCTCTAGAACCTTCCTTGGTTGAGGATTTGAAATACGGAGAACCTTTCTGGGCTAGAGCCACCCAAGAGTAGAGGTTGCAGGAAGGAGACCCAACTGCCAAATCTAATTGCTTCCTCAGGACTTCTTCAGAGCTGTCTGGAATTGCTGAGGAGTGCGTACCTACAGCCCTGTCCTCTGACTCTCCTCCTCTGGAACAGGTTCCTTGGTGGAGGTTGTTCTTCACATTCATGACCCCAGGCCAGCCCTTGGTTCACTTAATATAATTTAACCAGCTTTTTCCCAAAGGTATCCTTTATGTGCATAAATTTGTCCCAGAAACTTTGGAGCCACACAAAAGTCCTTGTTGTCAAAAAGCTTGCTTTGTGGGTAAGGCAAACACACACTTAGAATAGAAAACAAAAGAGCATATGCTAAGAAAATTAAACAGTGACACAAAGCGATCTAAGGAGAAATTCAAATAACTCGAGGAGAATTAGGAAAAACTAACTTGCGATGCCTGGGTGGCTCAGTGGTTGAGTGACTGCTTTTGACTTGGGTCATGATCTTGGAGTCTTAGGATCGAGTCCCACATCAGTCCCTGTGGAGAGCCTGCTTCTCCCTCTGCCTGTGTCTCTACCTCTCTCTCTGTGTCACTCATGAATAAATAAATAAAATCTTTAAAAAAAGAGGAAAAAACAACCTAACAATGGACTTAACACTGAATCTTCTGTGAGGGCAGGTGGGTATATTAGGAAAAAAAGGGAGGATGGGGGTGGGGGATGGGCACTTCAGATGAGAAAGGAACAGAGCATGCACACATATGAAGCTGGGGTAACTGTAGAGAATAAGGCTGGAGAAGTTTCTTAATAGAGTTCCTTTGTGGGTGTTTGAAGGGTTCCATAAGATCCGCCCAATGGCCAGAGCTACACGCTAAGCTCCATCTGACAGACAGTTTTATCCAAGAAAGAAAACATATCCGTAGATATCCAAGTTTGACACTTTCAGGACCCAGCCCATGAGTCTCCATGGACATGTCAAATGTCACACTAACATCTACTATTCTTTGAATTCAATGAATAGTATACATTTTCTTGATAAGATGATTTGTTTCTGCATCTTGTTTGAGAACCGACTTCTCAATTTCAATAGGAAAAGGCGAATAATATAAGTTGTATAAGTAATTATATATAGAACCTATCAGTTACACACCCAATATTAATAAATGTATTTTAGAAGATAAGTGGATATCTATATGTCTTATAATCTAGGAAATGGGGTAGCAATTTAATTCTTTTAAGACTTCTAAGACTCTTTTGAGACTTCAATAAAGCTGTCTTCTCTGGCCATGACATATTTGAGAATGTAAAATGAGAAAAAGATCTTTGAAAAACATGAGAGGACACCTCAAATGTAATTATCAGGCAGCTGTATTATATTTTAGTATTCTGTTAATCTTCCACTCTTTAGGAACTGGTCTTTCCACATAGGCACAGAATCCTTGAATGATCATTAATGATGTGGTCTGAGCTATATTAACATATTAAGACCCTGCAGTGATGATACTAATAGTTCAATAATTCTTTGATCTTCTAATTCATTCACCTACCATGTCCTCCTTCCCCTTCTTACAGAGTATGGAGTCTGTGGTCCATCCTTATGGTGACTTCCTTTCATTCATTCTCATCTCCTTTGCCCTTCTAGTGCCCATCCCATTATAGTCTCCTGGGAAAACCTGATCTTGCTTAAATCCAATTCCCCATCTCTCCATGCCTACACCCCAGCAGCTAAAATGTAGTTGGATCATTTCTCCAACTATTTTGAAACAAGTCTCACTTTAAGTTCATGATCATAAACCTCAAAGGGACCTTTAAGGCTGTCAGGCAACCCTTCCTGAAACAGGGAGCTTTGGAGCCACCCACTCACTCTTGCTTCTTCTTCCCTACTCACCATTGTTTCCCCCTCTCTTTTCCTTTTTGTCCTTTCTCCTCAAATGTCTCAGGGCTTAGTTCTTGGAACTTCTTGCTCTTTAGACTCACCCAAGAGCCAGGGCTCTTTACCCAGCCTCATGACTTTATATACCAGCTCTATGCTGACCTTTCCAAAACAATTATTTCAGCCTAGATCAACTCGTGAGACTTCCTCCAGCCTGACCTTCTCAACTGCATTCTTAGTCTCCACTTGGACATTCAATGGATACCTCAACTTCAACATGTTCATAGCTGAGCTCTTAAGTTACCTTCCCAAACCTGCTACTCACCCAGGCAGCTCACCCTATCTCAGTAAATAGCAATTCCTTTCCTCCAGTTGCTTAGCTTTGGAGCTTAGCTCCAAAATTCTTGGAGTTGTTCTTGGTGTCTCTTTTTTTCCCTCATCCTCGACAATCAATCAATCAATCAGCAGATCTTCTTGACTATGCTTTTAAAATACATTCTGAATCTCACCACCTCTTACTATTTCATCTTTAGTTAAAGGCACCTGGGTTATTGCTGTTATTTCCATGTAGAATTCTCTTCCCCTGGACATCCCTATGACTTCCTTCTTCACTTTGTTTTTTAGGTTTCTGCTCAAAGAATATTCTGTGACCACTCACTCAGTAACAGCTCCTGGCCTAAACATACTAATCCCCAGTTTTCTAAGCCTATTTAATTTTTTTGTAGAATTTGTAGTATCTGAAAAGTATATTTAAAACAATTTTCTCCCCCATACTCTGAGCATAATTGGATGAGTGTAGACTGTATCTGTTTTGTTCACCATGGAATCATGGAACTCAAAACACCTCCTAGCACATACTAAGCACTCAAAAAATGTTGTCAAATGAACATATCAATGAACCTGTGATGATTCTGGGGTGCCTTCCTTTGCAAAACAGAGGAAGACACAAGAGGAAAATGATGTTTAAATTCATTTCTCCCCATTTGAATTCCATAAGAGTCTGGCTATATCCATATATTAAAGAGCTTAGAAAAACAACAGCCACACAACAAGATATAACTGAGTTAGTGATTATTTTAGCTGAGAGCTGTCTATATGTCTATGAAGATCTGTTTTGGCAGAAAAAAAGAGATTTGTAAACATTGCTATGGCTTTTTATAGTTTTTCAAACTCAAATTACATTGTAGACAAGTTTTAATTGCTGTTGTGTAGACAAACTCTTGGGGTCCTCTACAACATATTTCCATGGTGTGGCATGCAAGCACTGGCAACACATATTTCCTGAGAATCACCTGGTGCCAAGGGACAACATGAACCAGCCATGTAGAGTCTAGTGCCGTTCCTCAACCTTGGCACTATTTACATTTTGGTCCAAATAGTTCTTTGTTTTCCTATATACTGGTGGATATTCAGAAGCATCCTTCACCTCTGCCTACTAGATGCAGTAGCAACTTCCGAGCTGTGACAACCAAAGTCCCCTGGGGGTGGTGGTGGTGGGAAATCTTCTATGGGGGATTTTATATGTGACTTGTATGAGAACATATAAAGCAGTTATGATAATATGGTACTTAGTGACTGGCTACTCAAGACCAATAAAAGCTAGGGATGTTTTAGAAGGAGAGTTCAAAGTTGGCTTTCTAGATCAGGAAAGACCCCATCTTCTTAGGTAAAGGTTCTTTCTGATTGACCCTGGCTGGAGGGAAGACCAGGAAAGGAGGAGTTTCCAGAAACAAGAGGTTGGAGAGAGAAAGAGTGCAATGTCAGAAGAGGAGGGGTTAAATTTCCCTTTGGTGTCTTCTTCCTGACTCTTCCCATGTTGCCTCTAATCATATGTTACATTGCCTATGGAAATATGAGATCAGTACTCTGAATTGCCCAGGTTGTTTTTTCTTTCTTGGCCAAATGAGGAAAGCTGATGAAAATTCATTTTAGTCACAAAGAAGAAGAAGAAGAAGAAGAAGAAGAAGAAGAAGAAGAAGCAGGAGGAGGAGGAGGAGGAGGAAGAGGAGGAGGAGGAGGAGGAGGAGGAGGAGGAGGAGGATTTGGGAAAAAGAGTTTAGATAGAAAGTGAAGGAATGAAAACTCTTGAAAAATATTTCCCCCTTACTATATTCACAGAGTCAGTGTGCCTCTGAGGGGCCTCCTCCAGGGGTGGCAATAAAGTGGCTGTAGCATTTTGCTGGTCCTTACCCCACCCCCCACCCTATCTTGCAACCTTATGTAGCTTTTGAAGTTCTTCCACATACATCATTTGATGATGATATGGATTTTTTTAATATAAGTCATTAGGTGGCTTCTTCCTGCCTCTGGAGATGTATTCAAACCTCATTAGTGCTGTGACCCCAAGAAACTCGAGATTCAACGATGCAGGGTCCAATTCCAGGTCAAGAGGCCTCTTGTATTTCCAATGTGCTTGACATGACATAAATGAGATGGAATCTGTGGAAGTCCCTATTTCTTCCTTTTCTCCTCCACTTCCTTGGTTTCTTTGTGTAGATTTGCATTTGGGAGATAAAGAGAGATCTCCCTCCTGTGCCTTCAATGACTGCTTTATGATGTGCATTCATACCCAAGCAGGCTTGAGACCCTATGAACCTGTGGCTGTTCTGTTCCTAAAGAACTTCCAGTCCCCAAATTTCAAATCCATTTGCATTCCCCTCAGAAGGGCTCCTTCAATGTTTAACATGTGAAAGTACATTGTAAGGAAAGTTGAAGACAGGATACTGTCAGTTTCCCCTTCCCATCTTCGGAACAGTTTCATCTTTTGTTCTATACACCACAGAAGGATCAACTCAACATTAATTGAAATCTGGAAAATGATTTGACTCTATTCAATAAGGAATAAAGAAACTACTATGGTCATTTTCACCAAGTGGGTCAATCTAAATTCAATTTTGCTAATAAATATATTTCTTTGTAAGGGGTGTTTCATGAAAAAAACAAACAAACAAACAAACAAACTAAAAAACAAAAAACCCAACCAAAATCATGACATAAGCCCAACAGTCAAGGATGGAAAACAAGACACACCTGTCACATAGGACATTTAAAAGAAAATGGTAAAATCAAAACAAGAGTCTTTATGTTTCCTGAAAAATCTTCATTCTGTGAATGACAGATGCTAGCTGGAATGGGCTATTCATGAGTCACAGATGAGATATTGCTTGCTTTCATTTAAAGAAAGTAGTATAACTATTATTTTCAGGTCATAATCAATGCCGAACCCAGTGCAGATTCACTGGTATTTGTTCAAATTCATTCCAAACAGTCGAAATAGAAATTACAAGGTCTTTCATTTGTCACAAAGTTAAATGGGCACAAAACATGGAACCTGCCATTCTGTTCTCATGAAAAGCATCCTTGAAACTCACTGAAAGTGGGTTTCCTTATTTTCAATGCCAATGAGCAACAATGTTAATACTCTAACATTCATGTTCGAAACAGGACCCTAAACTGTTTTAATGCTTATTCACACATTAATCTTTCAGAAAACAAATGTTGCAGCATTTTTAACTTACAGCAGTCAAACTTCTGAGTGAAGCTTTCTTTTCTCTAACAGATGACAATCTTAGTACTGTGTGATGCATTGATTGGAATCAGTCAACATGCCTCACCAATAAGCTGATGGGTACACTTCACAGATATTCCAGATTCATACAGTGCAATGTTTCACAACACATAACACCATGAAATCACTGTATGAATCCAAGAATTCCTACCTCTCTTGTGGTTTGCAACTTGAACAGAAGAAACTGTTGACAAAGCTAATTTGGGAGCAACTGGATAGGTTTAAAAGAATGAACAGCACATTAGAAACAATAGTGAAACGTTCAGACTATAATAACTTATCATCAACCCACTCGAAAAGTAGCCCTGAATGACGAGACTATTTGTATAGGTCATTTCTGGGAGATGCTTTCAGCCACAAAGGATGTCTCGTATTTGGCTGAAAACTGTTTAACATTAGAAGTTTATTTTCAGAGGCAAAAAAAAAAAAAAAAAAAAAAATCACCATTTAAGTTAAGAATCCAGTTATGCAAGGATTATTCCAGTAACAATATGGATATTAGGATCCCCTACTGTCCCTCTCCTAAAGGAGTAGTTGTGTTGAGGTAATTCCTGGTATCATTGCCCCAATTCACTATGTCATTCTCTCTGGGTAACCAAAAGCTCATCGGCATATAAGCCAGTCAGATTATTTTTGTTGAACTGATGAGATATCACAGAACATAATCACAATGATCAACCAGCTGGACTCAGGCTCAGAGTCACCTTGAATCTGTCTACCTTTAAAAAATGTCATCATCTTCTCAACATGTATTACCTTTGTGATGATATCGGCTTGCAAATGGCAGAGATATCTCTCTAAGTTGCCTGCCATTTCTTTTCCAATTATTCATGATGAGTTGTTTGTGAAGATAGCAAAAGCCAGGGAGAGCCTGATGCTCTTTGCAGATGTTGACAAGATAAATTACGGCTGCAGAGAACTGGCCTCTGCTAGAAAGTGCACCTTTAGCTAAAATTTCGAATTTAAGCACTTTATTTAACTGTGCTGCCTCTCAAATAAATTCATTTGAACTCATTATCCACATTCTAAAAAACTGCACCTGATAGTAGCTGGAGATTTCTGAAAGTTTTTCAGTACTGGGACACTGACAGAAAACATAGGAAAATAATTAAGTTAGGTCTGTTTCAGGTTTCGAACAATGCATAATCTTGTTCATCTCAAAACTCACTGTGGAGAAGTGTTAAGTCTTAGATCCTGTCTTGTATAATTTGTCGAGCTATGAAATTCAATGGGAAATACTGAGTGACATTTCACTGAGGATGCTCTCATTGAACTTGCCAAGGAATAAAGCCACTAAACCTCCCCCGAATCCTCACAGAATTATACTAATAGGGGTGAGCTTGATCTGTATTTCTTCTTTCACATATGTATGCAGAAACTTGAAAAAATTCATTTGGAGCAGATGATTAAGATAATTCTATTTGCTACTAATATATGTATCTAGGACAGTCTCGATTTCATCACTCTGATCAAGGACTGAAAATGCAGCCCTTCCAATTTGACTCCCCAACAAATTGCTAATATATTTTGTTTTGCTTAGCAGCTATTTCCTGGTTCCTCCTTTTGCTCATTTCCTCCTCCATCTGTATTCATTAGAGTTTAAAAGGAACATCCTGTATGTAATGAAGAAAGGTGGAAGCCAAAAATGTGCCTTTTTTTTTGAGAAGGCAAAAGAATACAATTTTCTATTAAAATAAAATCCTATTTATACATGTCTATGTATATCTATCAGCTAGATGCTAATGTTAACGGGGACCTAACACTGCACTGCATCTGATGGATTTCACTGTCCAGCTTTTAAAAGTTCTATTCCTTCCAGTGTAATCACACTGCGGTCGGTGTCTCTTTTATTTATTTACTTTTTTTTTTTTTGATGTTTGGAGTCAGAAAACAATTACTGCTCTAAGGACAGATGGAAAGCAGTTTGCCCTTGATGCTATAGGAATAATTGTTCATTCATAGAGGATTCAAAGGGGAAGCCCCAACAGAGAAACTATACTGTGATGTGGAAGAGAGAGAGAGACAGAGAGACAGAGACAGAGAGAGGGAGACAGAGAGAGATTCGAATTTCTGCCAGTCAATATGGAGCAACAGTAAAAGAAAACGACTCTCTTAGGGGTTACAATACTGCCTTTATGAATTTTCATCCCCAATCTTCAATCAACTGATGTACTGGTCAGTTTAGTTAAGAGGAGTAAAGGCCGGGGGGGGGGGGGGCGGTGGGAAGATGCCTGTACCAACTCACAAGGTTTTAAGGCTTTTTATTCATATTCCAAATTGTGATGGCAACAAAACTCTAGGCTTCTCTTGGGACTGAATGCCATTCGACCTAAATTTGATAAAGTGCTTATAACCTCGATGTCACTTATTTTTTTTTATTTTATTTTTTTTCCTCTATGCCATTTAATTTCTTCCTGTATCTTTCGCTACAATAGTTCCAGGACACTCTCCATATTAGAAATAATACTTGATTCATGATTCTTTCAAAGACACGGCATTCATGATAATGCTTGTGTTTAGTGCTGAGCAACAGTACACGGGATTTTCCCCCTAACCATGTGGGAGTTTATATCAGTAGGAATTTTACATGCTCCTACCTTGTTTGGGGTTAGAAACCTCAAGGGAAGAAATATTCGGCCATATCCTATTAAACTTTGGAGGAGCTGCACGCATCAGGAAAAATCAGGGTATGTTATTTTCAGCTATAATATCATTTGGTCTAAACAGAAAATTATATGGACAAAGACACAAACCACACATCTGCTCTTCAACTTGGTTGTGGATGCACTTAACATAACATGACTCCCGCACCAAACAAGAGCAAGCAATTGATGATTCCCAAAACATTGAATGGACATTAAATATATAGCCCCTTCGCTAACAAAGCCATATCCACTTACTTTTGCAATGAACTAGAGTGTTCTTACAAATAACCAAATAGAGACTTCAGCATTTCCAACTGTTATATAAAGCTGGTGCCTGAAACTAGAAGATAACATGAAAGAAATAATTTCTCACTTGAGGATTCCATTCTCTGCAATTTATATTTACAGATATGAACTGGTTGCATTAGTCTTTCATGAGAGATTCTTTGGGGTGTGTTTTAAGTGTGAGCCATTATCTCTGCAAAGAAGTGGATTTATTTCCTATTTTTATTTATGCAATTTCTCAGAGAAAGAAAGGGAATACTGGTGGTTCTGGCTTAAAGAAAATAATGCAAGGTGCTTCTGATCATAGCTAGGGTTTGTGGGTATGAATGTATATAGGACTTCGTGATTTTTTTTTTTTTTTAACTCAACCTATGTTTCTAGAGTTTTTGGTTCTGACTCGGAAGTAATTATAAACATTGTTAATTTGAGAATTGATGTTCTTTTTCTTTCTGAGATTCACCAGTGTATACATAACTGTGAAAAAACAGAACAGCCAGGTTTAGTATTGGATGCTTTAAATGACTTTTGCCAAGGTGCATAACTATTCAAGCAGTCATTTCATGACTCCAATCTACCACCCATTCAGATCAGCTCAAAACTGCAACCTTTGTGTCATCCTTTGGGACCATCCAAGTCCACAAAAACAGCTCTCACCTCTAAACTCCTATAGCATGTGTCTGTGCTCCTGATTTCTTACTGATATGTGGATAAGGCATGAGTTTTAATGTTGTTAGTTTAAAATTCATAGGTCTATTTCTTGTCTCTGTAATTAGATTGGATCTCTTTGAGGAAGGGCAAAGCCTAGCAGGAGGCCTCAGTAAATATCTAATATTGAGTAATTGATATCAAGTGGCTAGGCTACTGTAAACAGGTATTATCAGATTGTTTCCGCCTTAATTAGATTATAACAAATAACATTCTTGCAGGACATGGTACTTTCACTATAACTTTGGTTTTTAAGTATTTGTTAGAAAAGCTGTTCCACTGTTGCTCTGTGTGTGCGTGTGTGTGTGTGTGCATGTGTACACAAAGGCAGACAAAATCTTAATATTGGGATTACTGTATCTATTAAAATTAAAGAATGAAAAAGGAATGTAATAATACTTTCCATTTTTGTATTCAAGTGTTACTAAATACATAGATACTCAGTAACATGTGGGCAAAATATTCAAGCTATTGACTGAGTTGCTTTTCACTTGAGCATCTTGGTGCTGGGTAGGTATTGAACTAACAGACAAGCCTACTCCAACTGTGGCGATCACTTTTGAGAAATGATTTTCATCCAGAAAATCGTATCTAGAATATGATTTCTAGATATTATTTAGAAAAATTCTGGTTGTATATAGAAAATATATTTATTTATATTATTAGCTTCAATTTATGAATATTTTAGTTTGTTGAAGTTGTTCTCTCCATCCTTGTAGGATAGACAAATACAGGTCATAAGTCGAGGTACTGTTTATAAATTCAATGTTAGATATTCAGTGATTTGTTTGTCTTGAATGAGATTAAGTAGTATGATTATTTTGTTAATAAGCTTTGCCAAGAAATTTAAGATAGAAATTTATACCAAATCAATTTAAAGTGAGTTTGAAAATTAGCTTCATAGGTTAAACTATAGTCCATATTCCAATATGTTAAATATTTGTTTATGCCTATTTTTAGCCTATTGTTTACCTAATGTTTTATAATTTTTCCCTAGGATGCTCAGGTTCCACTTTAAGGATCTTCTTATATGTATAAAAAGTTAACATAAGTCATTCTGCTTTTGAATTGTTAACTACCTGAATGTATGGAATAGTCCAGATAGATACCTCAGTTACAGTCTGATCCCTACCTAGAATATTATTGTGTACTTAAGATGGTTTCTTGCAGGAGTAGAGGAAGGTAGCCCTTGTATTCACCTGGGAATATAATTAGACATTTTTTCCCCAAATAATTTCCATTATGTAGGCTGCCTAACTTTCTGAACAATCAAAACTCAGAACCACCAACAGTCATACCATGTGGAACTCCTAATCTAATCTATACATATTGCTGGTGGAACAAAATTTTATGTGCTGTTTATTCCTTAGGAGGAAAAAATGTCCTGAAAAAAAAAAAGATACTGAAATGTGTGGCCTCTCCCTAAACTCCTATGGCACGTAACTGTCTGTTGCATACATGTTTCAATATTTGGCCATCATAAGATCTTTAATATGGTATCTCATCTTTTTTTTTTTAAATATTTAAGTAGGCTTCACACACTCAGTGTGGAGCCCAATGGAGGGCTTGAACTCACAACTCTGAGATCAAGACCTGAGCTGAGATCAAGAGATGGATGCTTAACTGACCCAACCACCCAGGTGGCCCTCATCTTACTTCTTTTATTTTATTTTATTTTATTTTATTTTTTTTAATTTTTTTAAAAATTTTTTTTTCATCTTACTTCTTAAAAAGTTTATTTTTCTTATAATTGCAAGGCCACGTAAGAAAACAACTTAAAATTAGGCAGTTATTCTCCGTTTACTCCTGTTACTCTAAGATCCTGGCTCAAATCAATATTTAATCAATATTACTAACAGATGTTTAATTACCAGGAGTAAACCAGGCACATTGGAGATGATATCAATAGTACAATTGAGATAAATTCTATGTTATCATACCCAATTCTAATGAAAATCTTTGTGTAATATATAGCCTCTGAGAATTTTTAGCCAGTGGGCCACTTGTTTCGAGTAAGTGGAAGTTACAAATAGAAGACAAAAATTATACTGCATTAAAAGTATTTGTATTTCCTCTTTGGGAAAACTGTGGAAGAATTTATTAATTTCATTTTCTCATGGACTAATCAGGATATATATATATATATATCAGAAAAATAGGGTTTGGTCCCAGTTTTACTACTGAGGACCCATCTGGCTGTTAATTTCTTTGGACTTCAGTTTCTTATCTGTAAATAAAGGTGCTGGACTAAAAGATCTCTAGGGTTTCCCTCAGCTGTTGAGTTCCAACATCACTCTAGTGGTTCTCCCACGGTCTAGCAGGGTCCCACTCAAGTTCATGGAAGGATGGAGTCTATTGTTCTTTGGAGAATCTATGGGACTGAGAGGGAAGGGAAAATTATTGCTCCATGTTTTGAGAATGGATATTTTGACTGTCATAGTGAAACCCAAACTGGAGTTGAGAAATTATTATTTCAGAGGAGGGCTCCCTACTGTGTCCAGTGGGGGTTATAAATGGTCAGTCATTCAAGAATAGCCTTTTATGGAAATCCCTATTTCTTAAGGATGCTAGCACAGTACATCTGGGGAAATGGACTAGACTCATCACAACGATCTCCTTGACTGGCTTGAGGAGTACAGGGACCATAATCACATTCTCCATAACTCTCTCCCTAAAAAAGAAACAAAATATCTGGAATGTCCATCAGATGCTATTACACTATTGTCACTGTTGAGTTTTCAAAGCACAACCATGGGAAGTTTAGAAAATATCTATTTTGAGGAGATTTTAAAAAGATATGGTGAATGTAAGTAGAAGTCAAGCTGAATTCTATCACTTGGACAAATTCCTTAACTTCTCTTGGTCTTTGTCATCTGTGAGATGGGGATGATGACATTAGCTGCTGGTTGCTCTCAAGACTCAGTGAGTTAGTATCTGCTTGACACTGTAGTGAGCAGTCAGTAAGTGTAGCTCTTTTCTTCCCATTTGTGGCTGCTGTTGTAATAAAAATCAGCTTACTAGAGTATTAACAGTTCTTTTTTTAAAAAAAGATTTTTATTTATTTGAGAAAGAGAGAGAGAACGAGTGGTGGGGAGGGGCAGAGGGAGAGGGAGAAGCAGATTCTCTGCTGAGCTGGGACCCAAGGCGGGGCTCCCTCCTGGACCCAGGATCATGTCCCGAGCTGAAGGCAGATTCTGAACTGGCTGAGCTACCCAGGCGCCCCTGTAGTATTAACAGTTCTTGCTGAATTGGAGCAGAGAAACTAATGTGCTCCCTCTATGTGTTGCAGTCTTAATTATTCCCAAACCTGAATGATTCTGATATGGACAAAAGCTCACTTAAGATAATAGTTTACTTTAGGGGATAATCCAGTTTTAGGGCCTCCATTGATTAATACTATTGTTCAGAAAGCAAGATAAGTTATTTTGGGATACTGTGGAAGAGATTTAATTTTTAATATTTAAAGATAACATGTTAATTTGCAAGTTTCTTTCAGTTTAGAAGCACATCGTTTCAACTACGAATCAAATATGTCTTATCTGAATTTTGCTTTTCACGAGGGAGAGAATTCAGAAGACTGTTGTATGACAGTTTGGTTGTGGCACTTCAAACTCATTTTCATGTATCAGAAGCACTGAGATTCTAGTTATGAAAGTGAAACTTTGGAAGGAAATGTTTCTCCTCTGTGCCCCAGGGAAAACAATGCTGTATGTTGGAGAGAACTATGTTGGAATTGCTGAAATTATCTATCGCTGACGCCATAGTGATCAACTAGAAAGCAAGTTTGAAGCGGAAGGCTAAAATTTTATTCACATCAAGAAAGCTTTAGAGGTAAGGTTGTTTTAGAATATTAAGTTGTCTTCTATCATCCATGGCACCCCCTTCGCATGAACTGTAGGGGTTTTTAACTCACGTTGTGGGCACCCTTTAAAAACAGAGTAAATTGTGACCATGATCTTCCAAAAAAAATTTTTTTTTAGAAAGGGATTTTTTTTTTTTTTGGCTGAGGGTTGCCCGTATTTATTAAATGACAAGTTCGCAGGCACAGCTTGAGCAAGATAAAAAAGTGATCTTCTTGAGTCTTACAATCATCTAAATTCAAAAGCACTCACAAAATTGAGCAAATAAAGCAAGTATTGCATTTTAGGGAAAGGAAATATATTGCTAATGGAAGCCGCAGACCTGGTCAAAATGAACGTGTCTATTAAGTAGTAAAGTTTCATCAAATGAGAAGGTAGGTGAATTCTAATATCATGGTAGAATGTGAAGTCTTATTTTGGATATCAGACATTAAGCTGGAATCCTGCATTGGCCACTGTCCAGATGACTTAGACAATTCATTTAAGTCTTAGTCGCCTTATCTGTAAAAGGATGATGTTGGATGGTACTCTTGACATTTCCTCAAAATACTAATTTTTACATAATTTTTTGGTTCTAAAACATAGTGGGAAACTGGGTGCCACCATGGGTATGAAAGGCCATTGCTGAGGGGATGTTAGTGAACCTTCCTGAAACATCCGTCTTCTGGGAATGAGTGAGGAAAATATCAGATGGAAGCAAAGTCACAAAGTCCCTTTGGGTTTATATAGCTACTGCTGCTGTTACTCAGGGAATCCAGAAACATTATTGATACCTAGAAAGGAATCTATAGAAAATCCTAAAGCTCTCCAGAAGAAGTCCCTAGGACCTTGGAAATAATCTTACCATCTTTACAAGCAAGCTGCCTACCCTCAGAAATACAGTGTCATTAAACTGGTGGGGAAGATATAGTTTCATGTGATACTGATAGGCCTGTCCTTGAGATGGCACACAGTGTTTTATTTTTGCTGTAGGTGGCTATTTCAATAAAGAAAAAAATTAGATTTTCACTGTTATACAATATGCACAAACATGTTTCACAATTTGCATAGCAAATTTTATGAACTGTCTCATGTTCTATAATATACTTGATATCTCTCCATTTCTACCTCTTCCTCCGAGTACTGAGGATGTGTAATGGTAGAGGAAGGGCATATATTAGTGTGGTGGAGGGTCGCAGTCCCCTACTTCCTCTCCTCACACAAGATGTTTGAAACTTCTGTTGACAACACAGTGAGATACCAGAAAATAAACCGTTTTTCTCCAGGACACTAAATTTTTGTGCACAAAAATGGATCAATTTGAGGATCAACAGGCCTAAGGTGCAGTGTGGTGGATTGGAAAGAGTCTGCAGTAAGAGTAAATAAAATCTAGAATTTTTCTTTCTAACCTCTTCTATTTGGTATAACGTTATAACTTTTGTGAAGTCAAATGGGCCTTTCTCGTCGTATTATATTGGTCAAGTTACTAGGCCACTCCGAGCCTCAGATTCATCATTTGTAAAATGGAATTCTATAGACATATGGGAACATCTCCCTCCAGTTCTGAGCAAAAGCTCTAATTCTTCCCAGGAAGTGAAGCACTTAGTTGGCCAGCTCCTTATTTATATTCCAAGAAGATGTCAATGATACCCACACACTTAGTGCGGGAGTTCACAGTTACATGTTTGAAGGTTCATCATGGGGTCTTTCAAAGGCCTTGGCTAGGAATTTCCAGTTGCCCCCCACAGAGATAACAGCAAAGGTACAGATAGCAGCTCACACTTAAAAAGTGGCTTGGCATTCTAAATTCACCTGGGAAGAGGTTAACATATGAAAAAAGTCAATTTGCTCAAGGTGAGCAATTGTTGATAATATTACTAAACATCTCCTTTTCCCCCTTTTTTAGGTAGAGGATCTTTGCTTCTCCTTCACTGTAATATTTTATTTATTCTTCAGGATTAAAGCAGTAGCTATGTCCTAATGTTCATTCAGTTTTAGGATAACCACAAAGGTTTCGTGAATGTGAAATGCTAGTCACACAAATATGAAATGGATCTGTGATGAGGATACTGGGCACATGATATAACAGAAGTCCCAAAGGCATTTCACCTGGGACCTGAGATTTCCTTCCGGAACATCAGCAAACAGTTCAAAATTAATGTAGCACACCATGCAATTTGCCATATAGCTACACTAGCCTGATCATTTTTTCCCTCATTATATAAAACCTAATTAGTTAAAGGGCAACTCAAATGAAACTTTTATTTGGGGGGATTTAGAAGTATTAAAGCAAAGGGAAAAAAACAAACAAACTCAGCAGCTCTCTGGATAGCATCAACATGATTATTAATAACCCTTGGGTGGGGAAATGATTAACCTTGTTATTTTCCTCACGATCCAGGTTCCTACAGTAAATGGGCACTGAACAAAAATATTTGGATGCTGTATGGAAAACAACCTTTATAAGGTCTCCAATTGGCATCAAATATTTTCAAGTAAGAAAACATCTCTGGGCTTTCTCGACAGGCTGATGGATCCCTGTGGGTAGCATTTCCGTTGTTTAACAGCCCTGTCAATTAAATCAAATTAGAGATGAAGTTTTAACTCCACGATGAAGGCAATGCTCATTATAAGGGAAAACAAGAAAATGGAATATTTCCCTGAAGTGAACCACTCTTTCTCATGGAATGAGGTAGACAGGAGGGGACAGCCAAACACCTCCATCAATATTCTATGCTTTATGTATCATGACCTCAATCACTTCAAAGGAATTTAAAGAAATAATGCATACTTGGGTTCATAGAATGTTTACATTTCTCTTCTTTTGTTGCTATTCCAAGACATACTTTTATTTACTTAAAAAAAATGCCAAGTTTTTTGAAATGGTGTTTCCTGATGTGATCTTTCGTTTCAGTGGCTGGCCTACCTTTCATCTCTGACTCCTCTGTCACCTGCTTTCTTAAGTGATAAGCATCCACACAAAGCTATTTGCACGTTAGGCCAGTTTGTCTTCCAATTATGGTCTTTAAAATATACTGTTTAACATAATTAGTGAAATCGCTTGCTTTTCGGGACTAAGGATCAGATAACATATGCTAGAAGGTAATGATTAGTTTATCACTCTAGCAAAAACATCCACACCAAACCGACTATTAATTTGCATCATCAACATCAACAAATGTTCACTTGGATAAAATCATGAATGTTTACTTCTAAGTGTGTGATGCATTTTATATATATATAAAAAATGAAGCCTGAATGAATTACTGCCACATTAGGTAAAAACAGAGATCACAAGGCTCAAATGACTATACATCTATTTTGGGATTCATTAATTGCTGACAATATCACCAGTTTTTTTCAGCCACGGCCAAAGCACATCAAAATGACCAAGTTTTAAATCAAGTACCTTAGAAATGATTGGGAAACCCATTTCCTAATAAATAGACAACAGCAGGTACAAATGACCTTAATGGGAAATCTGTTTCAAAAACATTTTTAGCAGATGATCAGAAAGGATGACCACTCTGTCCATGCATTTGAACCTTAATTACAGTGTTGACAGTTGGAGACCTATACTGAAATCTCCTAGGGCTCCGAAGTCCTCAGTTATTGTGTATATAGTATATGTATGTCAACTTATGGTTACATACATCAATAATTTACATCAAAAGTATGTATCATTCACTTTCCTTGCGGTATGCTTTGATGATAGGAACCTTGGGGGTGTTACAACTGTTAAAATGGCATTGTCTATATACTTGGCGAAATTATGCTCATTGATTCCTTCTTTGGGATAAAGGAAGAAGCCCTGGTGAACCCCCAAACTTAGTTAAAAATCCAAGCGACTCCCTCTTCTTTGGCTCATACCTTGGAAGCCCATTCCTGCGCCCTCTGGAATAGGCAGCGAGTC
This sequence comes from Canis lupus dingo, assembly GCF_003254725.2. Taxonomy (NCBI): domain Eukaryota; kingdom Metazoa; phylum Chordata; class Mammalia; order Carnivora; family Canidae; genus Canis; species Canis lupus. The sequence goes on from NC_064248.1 coordinate 43,950,965, forward strand.
ATCTAGCATGAATTCTTGCCCTTTGGAGAGGAAAGGAATCCACTAGTGCATACAACAAGCGCCTTATGAGCCCACAAAGAAGGAACGTGCGAATGCTGTTTAAGCAGCCCAGAAGATACTCTCGTGTTGGATGGCTTGATCGTAAATCTCTCGACTTTAAAGCCAGCAATAGGCAAGCCAGTTGTGTGGGATGTTGGGAACATCCTGGCAGCTTTTATGTCCTATTTGCTGGAGAAATCTGAGGGGACTCCCACTGCCATCCTAGCAGAGCAGCCAGAGGCATAAGGAACGCAGGTCACAAATTAGGACATTATTCGTCAGAAGGTTTGGTGAGGTATTAAGGAGTTAAATTTTCCTAGAGGCACAACACAGCATCCTTTCGGGTCACCACTGATTTCAAAATAAAATGAAGCAAAACAAAACTGGAATTTCCTGAATCAGTGTGTAAAAGGTCAACATCTGCTGATGCTCAGACATGGGGCATGTGGTGGAGGCGGCCGGATGAGATGGGGAGTGAGCGGTACAGTCAGAGGGTCCATGCAACACACGACTGACACTCCGAACAGAAACACACCCAGCGCCCAAGAACTACTTTCCATCCATCCATTTCTGACAATCTGACAGGTCAGACGGCCATCGCGGCCTCCAATGAGCTGTCTCTGCTGGCTACCATTTGGTTCCCTTTCGTCCTAAAATGCATATACGTAAATGAGATTGTCAAGGCCTGAAAGGAGCCCGCTGTGGGCCGTGTGCGTGTGTGTGTGTGTGTGTATACACACACACTTAGGCAAATGCCAGGGAAATACTAAAGCAGAACATAGACACTATGAGAGCTGAAGGTTCACCTGCCAGTTTGTAGAACTGGTGCCATTTCAACAAGACCAGAAAGGCCAGGCTGGTAGCATTAGGCTGGTATCTAAAGGGTTGTGAACGCTACGTCTATTGACAGAGCTGCTGATTTTCATGGCATTTAACACACGGCTCGTGCTTAACAAATCTGCGTCCAGGCCTGTTGGCGAGCTTAAGTAAACTGGCTTGATTTACAAAGTGGAAGACCTGACGGTGCATTTATATGAAGTGGGAAGCTGTTTTATCCAAATTATCAAGTACTGCTTTGAGGATGGATGTTGGGTATTCAACGGCTGTTCGCACGCAGTCACCCTGGGTGCCACAGCACCCACGACGATGAGGGCTGCGAGGGGTGACCACAGTGATCACTTACAGGGTGTAATCTCTGCCTCCTCAGCTCTTTGTTTGAATGGGTGATTCAGCAGCCTGCGAAGGACTTAGCCATCAGAGAGACATGGTGGGAAATACAGAAATGTGAGATGCTGCTCTGCAAAGCTGTGGGGGGCATTTCCTGAATGAGCACCTCAGGCTTGGTGTTGGAGTGTCATTGTTTTATGGGTGAAGAAGGGACACTGCAATGGGACTGGAGAAATGTTCCAAGAAGCTTGAAGAGGGACTTCTCTTTCAACTGCTTCTATTTCTCCTAAAAGATTTCTTGCAGGAATTTCTGGTTAGTTGGATTCCTAAATTTTGTATATATTTTCTATACCCCATTCTCTATCAAACTTAAGCCTAAGTGGTCAGGAAAAGATGAATCACTGTATTTTCATAGGGAGAAATGTACATACCGAGGTTTGTTTTTGTTTTTTTTTTCCCTTCGTTCCCCCAGAAAGACTAATGATCACCAACCTGCCTCTTTCAGGCCTTCACAAAAACTGGCATGTAATAAATTACTAAAATTCCCTCCCTCTGGTTTCATGGCGTTTTCACTGGGTTCTAATGAATATGCCTAAAGCATTCATTGGTATTCATTCTCTGCTTTTAAAAATTACGGTAGAAATCCATCCAGTCCTAAGGAGAAAGTTCAATTTGTTGTGGGTTACTAAGTATGGGTAAATAGGACGGCTTATATGTCTGTTAAATGAGAAATGGTTTCCTAAGCAATTGCGCCTCTGGAGAGGTGGCTTCATTGGTCAAAAGCAGTTGGGGGAGCTGTGGTGCTGGCATGTCCCCAGCGAGGTTACACAGCGATGACTATTTTATCTGTGCTTTGACTATATCTGTGCAGAGAACAACAGTTCAATCCACAAAGAAAATACCCTCTTACATCAGAAATGGACACTGGGAAAATAGATCTTAGGAGCTCAACAAGAAAACAAAGCTAGCCTAGACTTGGTTTGGTGGTTTTTCTTTTTCTTTTTCTTTTTCTTTTTTTTTCTTTTTTTTTCTTTTCTTTTTTTTTTTTTTTTTTTTTTTTACTTACTACCAATACTGGAAATACTGGGGATACCTGCAGAGAGAAAGAAAACAATAAAGAAAAACTGTTAGACAGTTATTAATACATGCCATCTTTAACTTAAATACAAATCTCAGAAACTTAACACTTAATAGCATTCAGATCATTAGGAAATATGCACAGAAAAAGCAAGATTGTATTCATCCATCAAAAACATTTTGCTTTCATTCTAGAACTCCTGAACTTATCAGGGCTGGAAAACTAATGCTCCACTTCAATCAACAGCTGGTTCAAGACAACTTCATGACATCAAACATTTTGTGCCTGCCTGTAAAGTTAACGGACGTTTGTATGTGGTGCAAAACAGATTTTAAGCGAGGCTTATGTTCTGGGCACAGAGTGCCAAATATACACTAAGTGGACCTGTGCAAATATACCCACAAATGCACTAGATCTCTTTAAATGTGTTATGAGATGCATAGGTTGGCTGCTGAAAGTCATTTGGCCCTTTATTTGATTAATTTCACATAACCATCATTTTTAGTCCTCTTTTACTTGTCAGATATGTGAATTAAAGTGTGTAATAGAAACTTAATTGAGCAGAATAATTCAAGAATACATTAGGCTGTTCATATCGATCATGGACTTCATCCATTTTCCCAGCTTCCACTTTAATTTACAGGTTGTGCTAAGGTGGTGGGACCATTTTAGAGTGTAGTGGACTTGGTTCAAATGTGGACGGGCATTTAGTCTGTCCCCTGAAAATTCCTAGCCAAGAGCAGGGGCACAGAAGCCAGGCTGTCTGGGTTTGAAGCTTTGCTCCTAGACTCACTGACTGTGCGACCTGGGGCAAGTTGCTTATGCTCTCCGTAGCCTGATTTTCTACCTCTGAGGGTTATTGCAAGGATTACACAAATTGATGAATGCAAAGCACTCAAACTGCTGCTTGGCAGGTAGTGTGTATTATACCCATCTTTGCTGCAGATTACTATTATTAATATAGTTGGTTCACCAAGCAAGCAACACTATGATAGATATCGCTGATTAAGAGTCTGAGATTTACATCTTCTTCACTATATTTGGGTAGTGGTGCCAAGGAGGGCAGGAGATGGGACTCAGACAGGACCAGGTGAGAGTCCTGCTTGGTTACTGACTAGCTAGGTGATTTGGGGCAAGTTCCTTGCCTCTCTATGCTTATTTCCTCACCTGAAAGGGGTTAATAATATCTACTGCATAGGGCTGCTGGGGGGGATTGAATGAAATAATCCATAAAAATGTCTGACACATGGTACACAGCTAATAAGTGATAGCTGTTAATGAGCTGTTCAGGCCTGTTCTCCACATCACTGGAGTGTACTCCTAACAGGTGGTAAACGTAGGAATCATTAAACTTCTATTTTTGTATTTATCTTCAAACAACTGCCCTCTGCTTGTTTTAACATTTAACATTTAACATAACTTGTTTAATCATTGTACCTTACTCAGAGATTTCTAGGTTTGTTCTTTAAAACCAAGAGCTACTTTCCTATTTCTTTAAAGGGAGGGCTTTAAAGAGGGATTAAAGCTTACCATGATTTTTTTTAAAACCTTGGAAGGAATAAAATTTTATCTTTAGTTATTAAATACATTTAAAAATCTCTTGATTTTAAAGCACAGAGTTTATAGTGCTTCAGCTTAATTACGATCATTCTTCAACCAAAACTGGAAATCTGAATTTCCATTTCTGTGTTTTAGCTCTGCCCTCTGAACTGCATTTCAAGCTGAATGCAATCTCTTCAAAGGACTGCTGAATTCCTGACCCAACACGTCAGCAGACTGTCTGCTGCAGCGTGACAGTGACTTGGTACCGAATCTTTCCTTTTTTTCCTCTTTGTAAATCCTCTGTTGAGTGAGGTATGATGGCAGCATCATAATTTTAGTATCAATTGCAGAAGCTCCAAATTTCCCCATGATCGAAAATCCTGCTCTATTGGAACCGCTTGCCTTTTGTAATCCGTCAAAGAGGATGGAAGTTAGGGTGGCAGGAAGAGACTTTTTTGGTATTTTCAAACTTACACGGAGCTAGAGGGCCATGCATAATGCAAGGCGAAGTTCTCAGGGTGTTTGGCCAGACACAATGGAGAGCAAACCTGCAAGACTATTTGATGCAGTACTTGCTGCAGCTGAATACTTTAGAAAGATGTAGAAATGTCTCAATTCCTTTGGGGATGCCAGTACAGGGAGGAATGTTCACTGCAGCTATACAAAGCTCGCCAAGCAGGGCCATTATACGATCCTATTTTCCTCATGAAGATGTTTTCTATTACCTAACATTTTGGATGCTTAAAATTCAGCCTCTTCCTCATTTTTGTGGCTCACAGTGTTTTGAGGTGTTGCCAGGTGAGTCACTTTCTATTCCATTGCTATAAAATGGCAATTGCTGAAAAGATTTTTAAACTTTTCATCAGGATAAAGATTTTTGAAGTGGCAAATAACTGAACACCAGGGGATGTCCATTAGTATATTTTCAAATGTTATGGTTTTTCCAAATGTTCCTTATTATAATATCCAAACACCTTGTTTTTGATTCCCTACAGACAACTAAAGATTTTAATAAACCTATTACATCCATTACAAAGGCTACAGGCAAGCCAGGAGAAGTCTTCCAAATGCCTCTGGAATAAGACAAGGCTACAATTCATTTCGTGAAAGGCTGGGTTTCTTTGGGGTCTCTAAGGGATGAATCAATGAACACAATTCCATCTTAAAACAGAGACAGTGCCTGTAAACCATGGGAAGGAGAGTCACATTACTCTCAGGAAGATTGTCTAGACACATGTTGGCAGTTAACATTCCCTGTGAAGTGACAAGCATTATGTAAAGAATATATTTTTTTAACCTTTAAAATTGAGCTCGGAAGTTATTTCTCCCCTTCCTCTTCATCTCTCTGATGTGGATTAGCCACTCCCTGTGATTGCACACCCCTTGTAGAGTCCTCCCTGAGAAACTGACCAACTTCTATTTGTAATTGTTTGTGTCTTTGCCTGAGAGTTCTGAGGGACAATCATCACACCTCATTCCTGTCTGTATTTCTGGAATCTGCTCAGGACAATGTCTGATACAGAAGAAGCTGTTCAATGTATATTTGATCAAAACTTTGTCACTTATTTCCAAGAAGGTTTCTATCACAGTGAAAATACTTTTTGGTCATAGTATGATCTTGGCCCATATAAAATGTTCCACGGAAACATTTCTCAGAGTTCAGTATTAATGGAAATTTTTGTTCTTTCTGGACATTTCCTCCATTCTGGTAGCCAGAGTTATACAATGTACAGATGCCCCTCACGACTCTGCCTTCCAGAAAGTGGAGCAGAGGCTCAAAACGCAACCTGGTGCTCAACTGGGTAAACTCATTTCATATTTGGCTCTTTTCCTTCTATTCCTTCTCTCACATCTCCTTTTAAACTCCTATTTGGATACTCTTATTTGTATCTCTCTTTTTCCCTAAGCCACCCAGGGGCAAATCCAGATGTTGTGGGTCTAAAGCATAGTCAAATCTGGGAGAAAAGGAATATTAACTTTAAAATACAAAATTATATATGAAAGTCATTTTTTTTAAAGTTTAGAAGGATTCTAGTGAGGAATCCTGAAATTTAAGCTTCATTAGGGCAAATCCATCTATGAAACAACCTCAAAAATACTTGCAAAAGATAAATACATGATAGGTGGACAGAAAGGAAGCATGAGACCAGGTAAGCTGATTTAGAAAGAGTAACTTAAAAATGAAGAGCAGAAAGGGAGTTATGAAATAATCTCATGGAGCCTTTCACTTTACAAAAGAAGAAACTGAAGGCACAAAGAGAAGCAAGAGCCTTGTCCAAGCCAACACCTTTATATTCAACATTGGAACTGGTAATTCCTAATTCTTGTTTACTGAAACACTGCTAAGCTTTCACTGAGGAAATGAAGCACACGTATGCATGAGCTTCACCAGAAGGTTCTTCAATACATGGTCTATGAGTTTAATACTGTTGCTTCTTCTAGAAGAGAAATGCTGCTTCAGTCAGAGATACACATACATGTTGAATAAGCCGAAGAGCTTCATGTGCTAAAAAAAATTAGAAGGTGCTCGGCTTGTAGGCACTTGACTCCTTAACTAGCCCTCCCCACTCCTATATTTATTTTAACGTTCGTTTTAAAGGGAGTCTGCTGCAAGGGTGAGCACTTAGTAGAATTATATAATTATTTTCTCCTTCTCCTTCTTCCTGTGATTTTTCTAACCCTCCCACTAAGTAAAGGGCTAAAGGGGGCATAGCTAGGCCACAAAACAAACACCCTAATCTTCTGAAGCAGACTAATGCAGTGCCAAAAGTCGTAATTCCTTCTGAGAATCAATGCAAAGTCAGCAGCTTTTCATCGAGGAAATCAGAAGGGACACAGATTTGGCATGCCTCAGATTGAGAGGAAATATTGCCACTATTGTGATAGATAGCTTGAAAAAAGCCTATCAAGCAGATGACTGGATCTTCAGAAGAAGCCAGGCTGCAGCCATCACAAGCTATAACTCCAAAAACCCAGTTGAATAAGAGGTGAGTGATGAGGGACAAACCATTCTGCAGCCTCACTTGTATCCTGGAGGAATTGCTTCCAATGTCCTTCTAGCCCTGGTCAACACAGAAGCCCACTGTGTTGAGAGGAGGTACAGTGAGCTGTCTACTAGGAGCTCGAAGGTGAAGGAAATAAAGTTGCCTTCACAGAATTGTGCCATGAAACCATCATATAAATGATCCAATCAAAGTTAGGTACACTCATCTTACAAGAGCACAAGGGGTTTAGGACCTGAGTGTATGTGACAGACTTGGCAGAGGTGACCTCAACCTGATGTAGCCTATTGACATATCTGAAGAATGGGAGAACAGCCAATCAGAAGGGAGAAGCCTAGAATGAGGAGCATTTTGAGGCATATGGTAGCACTGCTGGCCCAGCATTGTCTCAGGAAGAGGGGAGGGTGACCTGAAAGCTTTCAGACCTTCAGTGTTCTGTTGGCATTAGGCAGGCTGACTCTGTGGCAAGATGGATGCGTCAGGATGTCTCAGCCTCATGTTATTAGCATTAAAGTCATTTAAATTTCCTGATCCCATGCTCACCAAACAACCTTCTGATTATTATCTGGCTCTGCAAAGAGTCTTAATTACGAGGCAGAGAATACACTGGTCATAAGGACTTAAATATTCTGAATACCATCACTGTTATCTCATATTCTGGATGCATAAATTGGGTTTTGGACACAATTTATCTCCCTATATAGTTGCTGTCTCCACAGAGAGAATTTACTCATCAGGCTGGGATGAGTCGACGTGTTAGATCTCAGTGAAATTATAATGACAGTAGCATCTCACTTTGTTGTGTGCTTACTATGTGCCTGCCTCTGTTCTAAATACCTTATGTGTATTAATCCATTTAATTTTTATGACAATCCTCTGAGGTCAGCACTCAGGTTTATTTTTCAGAGGGGGGAAATCCAAACACAAAAAGCTTGCCCAAGATCGTCTCTACCCGTTGGGAAGGAAACAGATCTGAATCCAGAGGTCCAGGTTTCAGAGCTTGTGCCTCTAACAACTACTCCATACTATAATCTCTTAATTTGTTGTATTTCTCTCCAATCTTCAAAAAACAAAAACAAAAAAACAGTTCTAAAAACTAAAAGTTTTTTTTCTCCCCCAAAAAATCACTGGCAGCACAACATAACATGCTCTGAGCTAATTTGGTGGCCAAACCTGACTGGAAGGGGTATGAGGTGAGAATAATCATGGGTTTGCTGCTGAAATATTAAAATGTTTGATTAAATGGTGCTACCTTACATTGTGCTGTGGGTATGGACATAATATATGTCTATAATATATGTACTACCTTTAGGATCCTAACAATTTTGAATTTCAAATCATATTTGGTCCCGTGAGCTTCAGATAAGGATTGTGGATTAATGCTATACAAGAATAATTTGGTATTCTGGTTTTAGATATTGGGCCAGCAGCTTGGTTCACACAAATAAGGCTCTGAGAGGAAAGTACTCTCTTAAGGTGCTGATAGAATCGGGGTTCTGAGCCTGAAAGGCTGGTGGACAGAGCCTGAGAATGCTCAAGTCACTGAGGCCATGAATGCCATGGGGGAGGTCTGTGAAGATCAGTCAGCCAATGTGCCATCTCTAGATGGCTGGATGGGCCATGAACACCCATGAAAAAAATGTGAGTCACTTTCCCATTTTATTTCCTCCAAGATAGCTGACTTTTCCTGTAGGAGATTGAAGACCATTGTGTTAGAGCTGCTGAGCTGTGAAGACCACACATTCCAGGAGACATGGGAAGATGGATGGGAGGTCAATGTACCCATGTGCACATTACAGCATTATTTAGGTTTACCTACTCATTCACCAAATAGTTGATTCTACAAATATTTATAAAGGCCAGGAATACAGTATGGTCTTATTCTTAAATTGCTAACATTTTAGCTTCTAAGTCAGATAGATCTGAGTTTAAGTCTTGTTCTGTAATGCATTCACCGTGGGACCTTGGGACAACTTACTTATTAATCTTTGTGTGGCTGTGGTTCCTTATTTGTCAAATGTGGATAAAAATAGTACATACCCCATGATGACTAGTATAAGGATTTAACATAAGAATGCACTTAAAGCCCTTCACAAACTATAAAAGTCAATGGCAAACTTGATAGAAGTGGCCATTATTATTATTACAATTTTGGTTATAGAAAGTCAACCAATTGTAAGTGGACATACACTATCAAGAATCTAGAGCGCAAAGAGCAATTGATTTTGCCTGGGAGGATCTAGGTGAGCTGTAGAGAGAAGTTGGCCTTAAGGGGCAGCCTTGAAAAAGGAGAGTTAAAATAAAGATGAGAGAAGGGCAATTAGAGAAAGGAATAAATCTAGTATCTAGCATGTTGACTTTGAGATCTTCGTAAACAGCTGGAAAAATCAGTCTGGATTCATTAGAAGGATGCCAGGCTGTAATGACTGATTACTATTAAACCAGTATCAGTGAGAACTAAAACCACAGGAATAGATGGAAATGACAAGGGGAAAACCATGGACTGAGAAGAGGTGGGGGTGGAGAGCTCGAAAAATTTAAGGCAAGGGCAGAAGTGGAGTCTCTGGATAAGACTGGCTTATTTGAACAGGTGTCAAAATGTTCCTAGCCCCGTGGAGAATAGAGGAAGTCACTGAACTTTAACCTGAGAAGCAATATAGTGCAATGTGCAGTCCCTGGAGTCAAGACATACGTGGGTTTAAATCCTCCCTTTCACCCCGACTAGTCTTGGAAACCTTAAACAAGATATCTGCCCTCAGCAGTCAGCAGATTCCATATCTATAAAATGAAACTAATAGCATCTACCTTATAAGAGTGTTGTGAGTTAAGAATGAACTAAATGCATGTAAAGCACTTAGGAAACTGTCTGGATAATGATACACACATGTGCACACCTGGGAAAATATAAATTGGTCAATGTGAATTTAATCCTAGAGAAAATAATAGAATGATCACCAAATTACTTTCCATTACTCAGAGGAGCTCTAGATATTGTGTAACAATTCAAGTTGGATTTCTGAACAAACAAATAATGTCAATGTCAGAACAATTTAATTTTCTCTCTTTGAAGAATATTAGACTGTGTAGGTAAGAAGAAAGTGAAAGATTGTATACAGAGAAACTGGATGGGCTTTCTAAGTCTTTCTTCATGACATTTGTTATCACTAGGCTGTAGAAATTGCTTCGAGTAGTCGGTCCCCGAAAGAGTGTTTTATAGAAAGTTATTAAGTGTTCCATGAACAGTTAAGTTTGGGAAACACAGGGCAAAATATAATACTTTACTATAGGATTCTCAAATGTTTTTAATAAGGTAATATGAGTATCTTAGAGTCATTATAATTTACAGCATTTTCCAAACTTATTTGGCCATGAAATTCTGTAAAGGGTCACAGAACCCACCTCAGGAAGCAGAGGCATAGACGATATTGTATCTTTCTTAGAGTTATAGTTCCTAAAGGTTGACTGTTGAGATTTCAGCATCTTGATATAAAAAATATTGTGTGTTAATCCATAGGGATCGGATCAAAAATTTAAAGAGGTTTTTTTTTACTTAATACTTTTATTCACGAGCTGGACAATAACAATCAAGTGAATCATAAGGAAGCACAAAGTTGGACAGAGTTGCTATCTACTTGGAAGATGGAAAAGAACTTCAAAGGATACTGGGAATACTATCAAAAATAGAATGCAGATCAACAGGGAGAAGAAGAAAGATGTCTTACAGAGAAAACACAAGCTTTGTAGAGAAATAAGGAAAACATTTTGAGATTATATGGATATATATATATTATATATAATATATATATATCTCCCAAGAAAACACACTGAGTCTCCACTAGAAAGCATGGTGAATAAAGTGTAATCACAAGAGTCATTACTTCTGCTTCCACCGAGTCTGTTGTAGTGATGAGCATAGGGAAACGTGATGTGTCTCGCACATTATAGGGACAGCTCTATTTTAGAATGCTGGGGCTCTGTATTCTTCTCTCCTGGCTCTATGTGCTCCTTATAAATGTGGCCTTGGTGATGCTCCAGAATTCAGGACTTCCAAAGTCATATGCTTCCGAGTTTAGGGTCCTCTGAATGATGGGTTAACTGTCTGTGAAGGGAGATCTTATAATTTCATGGTTTAATAAAGTTCTTTTAGTTCTTTTGCTAAGAGTAGGCAGGAACTGACCTTCCTATTAAAAAATGATCCTGGCTGCTGAGATTCTGCTAAATCAAGAGATTATCCAAGATGCATGGTGTTTCTAGGCCATTGAAGAGTTGATGTTGAGGGTTCAGAGACTGTAGCTATTCTTTTTATACTTCTTAGGTTTCGTATTTTTGTATTAGGATATGGCATATCCTAAGTGTTCCTCTTAAATAACTGACTCGTGGTGCACCACATAGAGTCGTGTGTGTGTATGTGTGTATGTGCGCACACACACAAGCATGTATGCATGCATATAAGAAAAAGCCGATATGAAATAAGAATCATAGGACTGGCAAAAGTCCTGTGTTTGGCTGACATTTCGACACTAAAAAATTAGAGGGCCTCTAGGGCAAGCAACCCAGCAGGAGACATGAAAATCTTATTATATGAAATAGAATTTGATGATGTTAATCTGGAGTAGAAAAGAAACTGGCATCCATATAGCTCTTTTACTACTTAAAGAAAAAAAAATCATTGGAAATTAGGACATACTCAAAAATAGCATTAAGAAATAAGTTTTATAACAATCAAAGATGTCCAATAATGAACAAGTATACTTTATGAAAAAAATCCTAAAATTAAAATTAGTTTTGAACACTTATTTTGTGTCCGGTGTTATGCTGAACACATTACATGCAGTAGCTTTTCAAGTCTCTCAAAATTCCTATGAGGTAAGAACTGTTACTACTTTCACATCATAGAAGCCAACACAGCAGCTCAGGCCACCTGCCTTTCTGGGATAGTTCTGACAAGTTGGCCGGCCCTGAGGTTGAGCCAGAATGCTAGCAAGTGTTGGTGAGCCTTCCTCTGCTCCATCCTGTCACGCTAAAGCAGCAGCAGACACTGAAAATGGAATCTGAGCCACTTTCATTTTGGGAGACCTTTAAAGTAAATATGACAAGTGTGGTGATAGGGATTCTTGGTAGCCAGCCACAGGGTCTCATAAACAAATAACCTCATGATGCCTTCCAAATTCGTGAGTCTATGGCCCTGAACAATTGAGGACAGCCAACAGAGTCTCTGCTAATAAAATTGCCTTGAAAAGCCAACATTTCTGCTTAACAGAGCTTTATGTATTAATTTTAGGAGCTAGACTGTCCATTTTTTTCTTTAACACAGAAAGAAACCGAACACTCTTACAAATAGGGATGCTTTTTTAAATCTTTTGAAGAATATTTTTTTCTGCTTCATAGAAATTTTATCATAATTTCATGCCCCCATACTTCATGGCTTGTTACTCGCTCCATTAGTCTTACATTTAACTTGATAAGGTCCTGGTTCCTGTGATATTAGTTTTTAGGTTTTGGTTTCTCACAGCTGCTGCTTTGAAGTACCTGATAACATTCTTAGCCTCACAGAGAGCCAGTGGCTTTTCAAGCCCTCATTCCCCCACTGCTCACTGTCCTGCTATTTCTGTTACTTCTCACTTCGTGGGTGTCTTCCCAACCTCACCCCTCCTCTATTTTTGAAAGAGGGCGAACCTGGGGCTTTTGCAAGTGGCTAATTCAGTCCATCCATGGAATTGGGCAGTTTATTCTGGAAGTAATCATTTCTCTCCCTGAGCGTGTCAGGGCATGTCTTCCTGTAGATGTTCAGGGATTTTAGTGGGGTATACGCATGAGTGGTAATGAGGCATCTCTCATGGTTCCTGTAAATACCCGCGCTCAGACATTCCTTTTCTTAATGCAGTACCTATAGTCACGCTCTGTAGCAAAAGGTGGCTTCTCCTTGTAGGATCCATGCCAGGCATGACCTCAAGTGCTGGAATTTGGAAAAAGCCAATTATTTCACTAGGCAAAATTAGGCTGTAGCTAAAATAGGACAGGGAAGCATCTTCCAGAAAAAGCATCACTCAAGTCACCCAGTAATGGAAATGGGATTATAACCATGTAGAGAATTTCTGGAGTTGTTTATGGTTAAAATTAAGTTATAGTTGGGGGTTTTAATAGGTTAAGCAACCTATTAAACAACACAATAGGCTGTTGTCATTTTAATAGGAAAGTAATCTGGGGCAAGAAAACAAACATCTCCTGTTTCATCCACTTAGAAAAAATGTCTCCTGATTTCCATCATCTCCCAACACATTTGATGTGAATGTTGGAAGACTGAATTTAACAGATGATCCGAGTGTGAAAATGTGCTTACAAGTCGTAAAATAGAGACTAAAGCTTTAGCCACATTTCGAAGAGGAACAAGATAACCGTGAGAGTAAAAGCACAATTGCAAGTGAAACTGAGGGAACTATCAGCTCATCGTGCACAAAATCCAGTGTTACAGAGCAAAGTTACTCACAGGTATTTGCAGTGCCTTTGGGGATGGGGAGATATGAGCCTGGACTCCAAGGTCGGCCCTGATAATTCTTCTTGCATTTCCCACAGTCTGGACCTGTAGTGTTGTGCTCACATTCACAGGTCAGTTTGCTGTTGTCATACACACACACGGTGGCGTGGAGATTACATTTGCACCTAAACAGAAGAGAGACAAGAGTTCATTGTAAATCAGGTGATCATGGAGGCTTACCCATCTATCTCCTGGGGGGTGGCGGCTCTGACACCCTGCAGTGCTTGCGCTACATAGAGGCTCTGGGCAAAATGTAGATCTGCAGTCCCCACCTTCAGAATCTTCTCAACAAGGGACAAAGGGTAGGATTAGGATACAGTCTATCTCATACCACACTTTGAGGAATCCTAATACTAGTCGGTCTGTTCAGTGGGGGCCTGAAGGTCCCGTAAGACAACTGTGCTACAAAATCAAGGGTTTCTCAACAGGTATTCAAAATATTGCCACCAATGAGCAGTGATCTTATTATATTATCAAATCTATGACAATTTCATCTGGGTTTGAAAAGAAATGTTATCTTCTGTTTTTTCCTTAAACCAGAACGACAATTCTTACTTGTTTAAAAGAAACGATGACCATTAAGACAATTTGCTATTCAGACTTATTTTATAGACCTATGGAGATCAAAATCAGGTATTCCTGATTGTCTAAAATGACATTATCCCAGATCAGAAATTTTTCCCACCAAGGCCTCTAATCAATCCGAGTGGTCCTTAGATTTCCCACTCACAGCAAATAAGGTAATTACAAAGGTCTCTCAGAAATGGGTCAAATGACTCAGATAAAAGATGCTTAGAAGCCAATAAAATAAAATAAAATAAAATAAAATAAAATAAAATAAAATAAAATAAAATAAAACTATGTGGCAGGGGTCTGAGGTCATTTGCAAATGCCTTGCTTTTGGTGCCTGTGAAGAGAGCTGTGATATATGAGAGGCAACAGTGGAATATGCAGGTTCCACAAAAACACTTTCCCCTATCCAAAGTCTTGCACTATAAAATCTCAAAGGCCAACTGGATATTTGTTGATGTAGCAGGTTATAAATTGTAACATCCCAAGCATTCTGCATCCTCTGGAAAAGTAAAACCAAGGATGACCATGACACAGGGGCCAGGACAGAGTAGGCAGGAAGCAATGTGTCCACATAGAGGGGAGAACTAGGACATCTGTGATGGGGCATAAAGGATCAAGATCTGTTACGGCCAGCATCTGAAAATGTTATGTATGTGTGTTTGTGTGTAGATGTGTGTGTGTTTTTAAACTAGACTGGCCTCTTCTAGGAAGTAGGACAAAAATATAGAAAGCCAAACTTCATGAAGACAAAGAAAGATTATAATGTTTTACATTTGCTTTCCTTTGCGGGGTATGTTGCGAATTGGAAAAAGTTAACAGTAGTCTTTCTTAGTAGGAAAAGAAGATTCTTTCAGAACTGATGTTGGGATGCCTGGGTGGCTCAGTGGTTGAGTGCTTGCTTTCAGCTCAGGTCGTGATCCCAGAGTCCTGGGATCCCACATCGGACTTCCTGCAGAGAGTCTGCATCTGCCTATATCTCTGCCTCTCCCTCTGTGTCTCTCATGAATAAATAAATAAAAATCTTTAAAGAAAAAAAAGAACTGATGTTGGTTTCTCTGACATCTGTAAGCAACATCCAAGTTTCTTGTGTGCAGATGATGTTTGGAACACCGACCCATCCTCATGGCAAGAAAGTGAAGGAGTGGCTAAGATTGTTACTGAGAACTGTTGGGCTCTCTTCTAACTCAAAGGTGTAGCCCCTGAAATAATACCCACTCCTCGCCACCCAAACCTCCCTGGATAAGACCACACGTCCGCTTTATCAAGGGTCTACTATAATTTGCAATACTTACAGCTATACTCTGCCCTCTGTATAGTTATATATGGTAAAAAGCTGGAAGTCTACTACTTAATACCTATTCAACTTAGATACATAAAAAGAACCTTTAAAATTAACAGATGTACAGTGTTCTAAAAAGATGAGAAAAACATGATTCAGTTAAGTGAAATAGACAGTGTTTAATCATGAGTTAGGTCTCGTAACAGTCTCCTCTATGCAGGGAGTCACTTGTGTTAGGTTGCTTATAAAAGGATCTTTCTCCTTCCAACATTAGCACCTTTATTTATGGGTGTGTTTTTTTTTAAATATGGAAGATGTTAGAAACCTAAGTGATAGAAGCACAAACTTATACCGATTTAGCACCCTATCTGGTGTTAAAAAATCCAATGGAGGAAATGAACAATATGACCCCAAAGAATATGCGTGTTTCATACAGGAAGATCAAGAACACAAGTAGTAACTGTAAACTGGATTAAATATCTTTTAGCTGCTAATACTTTCATACTTGTAGTCCCTTTCTGAGTTACAGACAATTTCCATTCTCAAGACTTTATATTTGCTGAGAAAATATTCTTTAAATAACAAAAGAAGGTGAAAGAAAAATAAATGACTATTTAGTCTCATTTCCCTCAGATTTCTTCCAATTCATGGTGCATCCTCCCCTGTTCAAAACCCAATCATTCAAGGCTCAATTCAATTCAAACTCTTCCCAGTTATCTATCCTGCTCACTGCAGACACCCTGAGCTCTATCTTCTGATTTCGTTAAATGCTTCTGTGTATTTGGTTGGGTTGGTTGTTACTTAAGGCTCTTTGAGCTTTTAGAACACGTTGACTCATTGCATAAATCTCTCCCATCTTAAGGGGAGAAATACTCACCTTGTACCCCTGGTCTTCTTTTCCAGTTACCTCTTTAACACTCTCCTCTCTTCTTGAGTTTCCTATATCTACATTTTCCATTCTCTCATCCCCCACTCACTTTCTCTTTCTCACCAAACGCAGCCTCTCTTGCCAATGTCATCCATGACCTCTTTGTTGAAAATCCAATGGATAATTTTCTTTGCCTTATTTGACCTCCCAGTAGTATTTGAATCTGTGGGCTACTCCCTTTCTTCTGATGCTTTGTCCTTGTTGGATTCTCAAGCTCATATTCAGAATCCTCTTCTTATTTGTGTTCTCTTTATGTGCTGTTCTTGGGGTTCTGGCCTGTGAGCACTGTCAGCCTAAGTGACTCTCTTTGGACACTCTTTTTTTTTTCAGATTTTATTTATTTATTAGAGAGAGAAAGAGAGAGAGAGAGAGAGAAAACACAAGCTGGGGGGGGGGGTAGGGAAGAGGGAAACTGAGAAGCAGACTCCCCGCCAAGCAGGGAGCCTGATGTGTGGCTTGATCCCAGGACTCTGGGATCATGACCTGAGCTGAAGGCAGATGCTGAACCAACTATGCTGCCCAGACACCCTCTTTGGATACTCTTAACACAGATTGTCCCTTCAGTTTCCTCTGCAGTCCTTAATGGCTTTGAGTTATAGCAAACTCGCATTTTAAAGAAAACTTGCGTAATCTTCCTCTACCCTGAAATAATAAGCATATACAAAATAAGCTTAAACATTTGAAAACATTTTAGGAGATTCAGAGATTCTGTTACCCATAGGGATCCATAGAACCCTCTTTCCATTATTCCCAGTGAGGATTATCTGATCGACATGTTGATAAATCCTGGATCTATATCTCCCTCATGGATCTCTTTCTTGGGTATGTTAAACTCAACAGATCCCATATTGAATTCTGGGGTTTCCCTCTCCTACCCATTCCTCCTTCTGGGGTTACTGTGTCAGTAAATTGCATCACCAGTTAGTTGAGAATGCCTCCCTCTTTCTTTCCTACAATAACTAACTTGTCATTGTTAGTTATTAAGAGCAGTTAGTTGAGAATGCCTCCCTCTTTCTTTCCTATAATAACTAACTTGTCATTGTTCCGTCTCTCACCAAGTTGTAAGATCCCTTCTCCTTGACAACTCTCAAACACGTAGTACAGTTCTAGCCATTGCCACTGCCCTAGTTGAGATCGCCATCACCTTCGATCTGTTTTATTACAATGGCCTCTGAACAGACCTTATTGCCTCCAGTCATGGTCCTCCCAGCTCAGTCTCAACACAACAGTCAACATAATCCTTTACACAAAAATATCAGAGTCATCTTGGCTTCGAACCATTGTAAGACTTGTCACAATTCTCAGAGTAGAGTTCACACTCTGTAACGTGGCCTCCAAGTCCCTTCAAAGCTTGTGTCTCTTCCCTTTTCCAGTCTCATCTGCACCACTGGTAATACTACTCAGTTATTCAAACTTTGCCTTCAGGTAATCTTTTTTTTTTTTTTTTTAAAGATTTTATGTATTTATTCATGAGAGACAGAGAGAGAGGCAGAGACATAGGCAGAGGGAGAAGCAGGCTCCCTCTGCAGGGAGCTCTATGTGGGACTTGATCCTGGGACTCCGGAATCAAGACCTGAGCCAAAGATAGATGCTCAACCGCTGAGCCACCCAGGTGTCCCTGCCTTTAGGTAATCTTATAAACTGTTCATTTTGCCTAGAACATTCTACTCAACTACCTCTACCTCATTTACCTGCCAAATTCTTATCATTCAGGTGTCAACTTGTAAATTTCCGTGCCTGGCTCCTAAATGACATTCAAAAAACATCCACTGGCCAACTATCTGAGGGCTTCTCTGACCCACCAGCATGCCTTTCCTATGTGCTCCTGTGACACTGGCAAGGCCAGTCACTTGATAAAGCCCACACTATCTCTGCCTTAGACAGAGACTGTGTTGTCATTGCTTCTTCTATCACCTTTACTGGAGTGCAAACTCCCGGAGGCAACAGTCACGCTTGCCTTATTTATTGCAACATCCCCAGTGTGTGTTAAGGTGCTTGGCATATAATAAGTACTTAAAAAATATTTGAAAGATAAATAAGTGATTAATAAGCAAGTAAACTCTCTGAGCGCAGGAAGTGCATGGGTCTGTCCTACTATGTCTAGCCTGGTGATGGACTGAAAATAGAGAATCAATAGGCATCGTATTAAATCGAACACTCCATGACATGTGCTGAAAACTGCCACATGCCCTTATCATTGGCTTTTATAATGGGCAAAGGGAACTTTATAAAATTGGTAAGACTATTTAATTTAAACTCCAGAGAATTTGCCAAACGCCTAAAACCTAACACAAGAAGAAAATGCCTGAAAAAAAAAATGCCAGAAAGACTTAGGAAAATAACACAGTTTAGAGGAGAAAAAAAAAAAAATCATTTGCATAACATAGTTATTCTGGAATATGCATCTTTTGGCTTCCACTTCTCATGCAGGGATGACCCCCCCCACCCCCGGGTTCAGGTGTTTGGGCAATGTTGCTTGGGCACTGGCAGGAACCAGAACTTGCCCAGCAGTAAATCTGCTGACCTAGCCCAGCTCCTGGGCTGTCTTTTCTCTGCCCTTGCGACCGACAACTCTCGTGCCTGGGCTGAGCCCGTGACAGTGGATGCTGAGGTATCCCAACACGGGTTGGTTTTGGAAAATGATTCCCTTTCATTATCCACAGCTCAGCCTGTTTGCATCACCCCATTCCAATCAGATGCTGAAATTCTTTATGTAGAGGCCCTGCCAGAGTGGCTTTTCCTCCAGAAAAAAAAAGAAAAGAAAAGAAAAGAGAAAAGAAAAAGAAAAAAGAGAAAAGAGAAAAGAAAAAAGAAAAAGAAGAAAAAAGAGAAAAGAAAAGAAAAGAAAAGAAAAAAGAAAAGAAAGGGATGTCACAATGGTGAGAGACTGCTCTCAATTCCTAGGGCCATGACCTCCCGCCTTGTGATGGGGTGGAGGGCAGATTTCTGTGGCGTCCCCTTGTCTCCGACAGGTTCATTATCCACTTCCATGGGCATCCGGCTCCGACGTCTACCAGCACGTTGCCCAAGCCGAGAGCTACCAGGCTCTGCGAGCAGGGAGCTATCTGATGTTCTGGAGAGCTCAGCCTATTCCCCGATCCTGTTCACACACACACACCTCACACAAGACACTTGCAGACAGAATGGACTTGCTTGTACTTCGGAGATCTGCTTGTGTCTAAGTGACAAGCCGTACGTGTTGTCAAATAACGGCACTGGTAAGATGGACTTCCAAAAAAAGTGAGCTCCAGTCTGCGGTGCAAATGATGAGAACCAGCGTCTTCTTGCTTTCAACCGGGTCTGCACTTCCTGTAGTTTAGTGACCAGCTGTCATGAGTCAATTTAATCTGGCTTATAAAAAGGCTCCAACGTTTAGATCTGTGCCACCTGCCAGTAGGTATGAAAAACCCATACAGTCTGCCTGTTTTTTTCTTAAACATAATTTAATATATTTATTCTGGGAAGCATGTTATCCACCCGAATTTCCTGTGAGTTAGAGGTCTATATATATCATCTATTACTAGTGTTTCAACTAGAGGTACCAAGACAGAGAAGTTTGAAACTGGCCCTTTCTGAAGCAAAACAGGAAAGGAAGCCAGGCTCACTGCCCTGCAGGTCGGAGATTTGGCTACTTTGGTGCCAAGGGAGGATTCACCACGCAGCGAATGGAGTTTAGCATCATGGCCCATTCAGGGCCTCGAGGAAGACCTACCAATATGTTCATGTGGTCGTGTGCTTTTGCATAATTCTCACAAATAAGATATTTTTGCATTTTTTAAAATTAGTGAAGGTAAGTTTCAGGCCTCACAAAATCTAGATCAGTCTCTGGTTGCACTCCCTGCCTTGGACTGGCAGCTACACAAATGCTTTTAGAAAGTGAGTTAGCACAAACACTGGAGCCTCAAAGATGTCTTTTTCAAAAGGTGATAAATTATAAAATGCCTCTCACATACTTTTTCTGCCTCCGCAGCCCCTTGACCTTTCTCTTTTCACTCCGACACATGAATTTCTGGTTTCCACCTCAACATGTTATTTGCAATAGGAGACCTGTGGCAACACCATTTAAAAATTATGTGCTATTCATTATGAAATCAGACAGCCCGGGTTCAAATCCCACCTTCACCACTTACTTGTGAGGGCACTGGGTAAGTGACTTCACAAACACACAAACAGAACTAATGTTGACTGAATACTTCCAAGTACCTGAGATTGTGCTAAGTGCTTTTGCATATTTCACACGTTATTTCGTACAAACCTCACAATAGTACTGTGGGATTGGCACTAATTATAGATGAAGCATTTGCATATTGACGGGCTAAGGAACCCACCTCTCCCAGCTAGGATGAGATGGAACCGGGATTTAGACCGTGGGCAGCCAGCCTCCAGAGCTCTGCTTTTACCACCAAAAGTGGAATGCTGTCTTTCTAAGTATGGCTAGGCCTCAGCTGCCTCGTCTGTAAAACAGAGACAATAAATGGATGGGTTTCAAAGAACGGTTTTGGGTATTGAATAGAAAATGTATGCATGCCCTTAGGATAGCATCTGACACAAAGTTCTTGACAAATGTTATTTTCAAGTATTATTATTTCTATAATAGATGACTGAAATGGACTATCTGATTCATTCTGTAAGCCTTAATTAATAACATATTCTCTGGATAGTGTCGTGAGAAGGCCCATGGGATTCAACACCAGAAGATGACATAGAGTTCTAATCTCCAAGAAGCCTAACTCAAAAACAACAGCCGCTGCTCCATCCTGTAGGAAGAGAAGCAAACAGGCTCCACCAACCTGATAGACTCCCGCTCCAAAAAGCACCAACAAGCTGTGTGAGTTGCCTGCCAAAATCAGCCAATCAGAACAAGGTACTTTTCTAGCCCTTTTCAGCATAACGGACCTGAGTAGGAACTTCCCAGGGGACCTTTGTACAAGCAGGGCCTCCTGTTTGTGCGGTGAGGCTCGGCCAAGTGCTGGGTGTTGCTGCTGTGTCTCCGTGCAGCTTGAGCTGTGGCCCCCAAAAAGCCTGTGCCTTTGACCTTTGGTCTGGCCTCGTTTCTACCATTGTGGGACCCAAGATCTCAACTCCTGGAACAATATTCTATCTAATTATGACAATGTAGGGAAGTAGGGTGGTAACACTGAGTTGTCTCTCCACTGATGCTGTATTTGCACTGAACAGACCTAGGGACAGCTCCTACCTCTGAAGGTGGGGGTAAGAGGAAAACGCTTGATACCCTGCCACTGTATGCCTGGAGCTGTGCTGGGTGCCTTATGTGTGCTGCTTCACCCCATCCTCATTACCCCTGGGAGCAGGCGGTATAAGTGTCTATAATTTACAGATGTGGAAAGTGTGGCAAAGAGCAGTAAAGTGATTTGCTCAAAGAAACACTTCTGGTGAGTGGTAATCAAGAGTCAATTCCAAAGGCCAGGTTCATTCTAGGACATCACACTTGTTGAGGCAGAACAAAGCAAACTGGTTCTCGGGAGAATTAGACTAGTGGTTCTAAACAGTGATATTGATACTCGAACACTTGCTACCTAAATAGTGGTCCCTGGACCAGCAGTTTCAGGATCCCCCCCACCCCCCGCAAGCCTTGATAAAAATCTCAGGCTTTCCCCAGACTTGCTGAAGGAGAATCTGCATTTTAACCAGATCACCAGATGATTCATGTGCAGAGTAAGGGTTGAGAAGCACTGCTGAGTCACCAGTGTGTCAAAATCCTGACGAACAGGAAAACTAAAATCACGTGTGTGATCCTCATGCAAACTCCTCTTCCACCTGTATTCTGTTTGGCGATCTTTGTCCTAAACCTGACCATCACTAAGGTGCTAGCTGTACACTCAAACCTAATCGACCATCTTGTTTGTAAATTATGTCAAGTCCACTGATCTGCAGATTCATATTTCATATATTAATTGAATAATTTAACTATGTTAAAAGCTGTTTACACTTACTAGTAAAAATGGTATATATTTCCAAAATATACAAGGAGCTGTTACAACTACAATAATAAGTGGAACAAAAAAACCCAGTTAGAAAATGAGTGAAGGATCTTAAAAGATATATCTCCAAAGAAGATATATACAAATGACCAATATGCAAATGAAAAGATGCTCAGCATCATGAGTCATTAGGGAAGTGCAAATTAAAACCTCAACGAGATACTACTTCACATCCACTAGGATGGTTATAATTTAAAAAGAAGGACAATAGGAAATGTTGACAATAATGTGGAGAAATTGGAACTCTCACATATTGTCGGTAGGAATGTAAACTTGTGCAGCCACTTTGGAAAACAATGTGGCAGTTCTTCAAGAAGGTAAGCATAAAGTTATCATATGATTCAACAATTCCATTTCTAGGTCTTTACCCAAGAGAATCAAAAACATGACCCCACAAAAACCTGCACACAAATGTTGATAGCGGTATTATTCATAACAGTCAAAAAGTGGAAACAACCCAAACATCCATCAACTAATGAATGGATAAACAGAAGGCAGTAGTATACTCATATAATGGAATATTATTTGGGGGGAAAAAGTGGTGAGGTACCGGTACATGCTACAGTATAGATAAACCTTGAAGACATTTGGCTAAATCAAAAAAGCCAGGTACAAAAGGCTACATAATGTATGCTTTCCTTTATAGAAAATACTCAGAATTGGTGAATCTGTACAGATGGAAAGTAGATGAACGATATCCAGGAGCCGGGGAGAGGGGCAAACAGGGAGTGACTGCTGAAGGATGGGGTTT
The DNA here is from genome assembly GCF_003254725.2 of Canis lupus dingo. NCBI lineage: Eukaryota > Metazoa > Chordata > Mammalia > Carnivora > Canidae > Canis > Canis lupus. Next base: position 43,973,861 of record NC_064248.1, read on the forward strand.
TCTTTTAGAGTGATAATACGTGTTCAGGAATTTGATAATGGTGAGGGCTGCGCCACTTTTTGAATATACTAAAAACCACTCAATTGTACATTCAATGAATGCAAAAATAAACTAAAAGAAATATGGTATTTATCTAAAACAGATGGCAGAAAAACAGTGGATAAGAGTTTGGGGTCTGAGGTCAAGTAGTTTGGCTTTAGCAGGAAGTTAGGCAAGTTCCTTAAGCTCAGTTTACTCCTCTGTAAAATGAGGATAATAAAATATCTACCCTTAGGGGCTTGGGGGAGCCTTAAATGATACAGGACAAGGTAGCTGAGACTGCTGATTCATGAACTTTTCTTTTTCCCACACCACCACAGTCTTAGCTGGGTGCACAGTCTACACGTGTAACGACTACATCTCCCGGCACCTCCCTGAGCCAGGGGTGGCCGTGTGACTATGTCCCACCATTGACACCTTAGTGAGAGTGAGGTCTGTGACACTCCTGTTAGGCTGAACTCCGTCCTCTGTCTTTAATTTACTCATGGACCATGAACACATGAACATGGTGTTAAGCCACCCTGGACTACATGGGCCACGGCAGTAACCACAAATAGTGGAATCGGGCCCTTGGGCAGCCTTCACTACAGTCAGGGGAAGGCAGGTCCAGATGGAGCCACTATTCCAGCTGCGGAGCACCTACCGCCCAACAGAAAGGAGACAGAAGTAAACTTCTAGTTTGTTTGAGGCACTGTTAATGCGAGTCTCTCTTACACATCTGAACTTACAGTTGAACACAGCACCTGGTATATAGTAAGCACTTAATAATTTAGTATAAGCTATCGCTATTATCACTTCTGTCTCACAGCAAAAGACCAGATCTTCAACTATCAAATGGGTCTGGTCTAATCCTGACCCCATGAGGAACAAAGGGCTCAAATCTTTCCAGCATTCTCCTACTCCTTCCTTCATTAATAAAACCTGGAGTCTGACAGTAGTTACCACTGGTAAGCAAAGATGTTTTCAGAAGATTTAGTTTTATAAACTATGTGATGCCAAAGTTCAATGTGAAATAGATATATACTTATAACAATTTTGGGAAAGCAGCCGCACACTTAACAGACCAACAAAGAGTCTGGAGGTTTAATTTGTCTTTGCATTCCTGTATTATAGCAGAAGCATACAAGAAAGAGGGGTGCTAGGACTCCAGGTATCTGCCTTGCAAACCCAGAGGGCAGGTTTCTACATAATTTTTGTGCTCTTTCACAATATACTGAATACCTAATATGGCCCCTGGTTGATGGGGGCTTTCCTCTCCTGAACTCTTTCTTAGAAAAATTATTTTTGAAAAGTGATGGGACTAGATTGTTTTTTTTTTTTGAGCAAAGAAATATATCGTTACACAGTTTCCTCTGGGAGTATAACATAAAGCTTGAGATCTTAGCACTTCTTCACAGACATTGAGATCTTACCATCTTTTAAAATATATATAACTTATTTGCTCCAAAAATTGGTGGGGCAGGGACTAGAAGTCCTTCTTGTACACTTAAGCAATGAATGATTTAGACACCTTATGGTACTTAAGAAATCTTGTAGAAGTTCCACTTAAATCTTATTGAAAACCCTAAACTTACCCATAGTGAAGCATCAGATTACATGACTTACGAAACTACTGATTCTTTTGGATAATATTGAAAATAGCCCTTTTCTACTTCTAAAGTTTGCCAGGGAGACTAGAGTACCATGATTGTAAAATAAAATAAAAATAGGAGCTTATAAATTTGAGATAATGCATTGTCCAAGATTGGAGTAGGTATACGATGGTGCTCTGTGACCTGTTTATTACACTCACGAGGAATCTGGTTAGATAAGAGGTGTTGAAAGATAAAAGACATAGCAAGATAATTATAGCAACTGAGACTGCCACTGTTCTCTGCACAAGGAATCAATCTGGAGATTGGGAGGTAAAGAGGTTGTTAAATTAAAACTAAACTAATCCAAGGCCAATTAGCAACTAATAGATGACCCAAGATATTTCAGATATGCATGGTGAACCTTCACATTTTAATTCTTTTTGAGAAAATGTAAAATTGAGGGGTCTTCTGTCCCAGAAATAGAGATAATCATTGTTCAAGGCAACAGATTCTATAAGAGAGATAGGACAACATGATGTTAAAAGCTTGGACCCTGGAGACAAAGGGTCTGAGTTCAAGTCCTAGCTCTAGCATGAACCTGGTGGGTGGCTCCTTTTAAGTCTCAGTTTCCTTACCTATAGTATGGACTGTTACTAATACGAATAACATAGGTTTGCTATGAAGATTAAATAAAATAATCCATGTAAAGAATGTATCACAAATTCTGCTAGATAGTAAGTACTCAAAAAATGTTAGCTATAATTAGGGAGAGAGATGGCAAATCCATGGCTTGGCTACCTAAAAGTCTTTTACCGTCCCTTTCTCACTTGAGTCTCTATAAAACACATGGGAAAACTAAAATACTCATTTCCTAGGCTTCCCTGCCTCTAAGGTTGGCATGTCATATAGGCTAGCCAATGAGATATGGCCAGAAGTCACTAGGTGGGATGTTCTGGAAAGTTTTTTAAAAGTGGCAGCTTAAAAGGAATCATTCCTCTGCTTTTGTTTAACTTTTCTCATTTTGCCATTTCTTCCTTTTTCTTATCTGGGATCCAGACAGAAATGCTAGAGGGACTTCAGGCTTTATAGCTGTAAGAATAGAAGCTCCATTTAATGTAGGGCAAGCTAGGAGCTAGAAGGAAGCTAGGCCTGGTGGTGTTCTTACCCACCAAGCCAGGGCCTGCCGACCTCCCCGTGTGCTCTTCCTTGACGTAAACAAGCTCCACTCTGTTTAAGAAGGCTTTCTTGTTTTTAGAAATGGAATATATTCCTGACATAAGAAGCAACAATGAAGATTGTTGATGTATTCAAGTCATTTTCACACATACGTGTCCATTTTGTGGTTTACAGTAAACAACTGCCAAGTTAGATTTCTTTTTTTCTCTCATAGAACCACATAAGTGAAATACTTTTTTCATCTTTTTCTTTTCTTTTTAACTTCCAATTGATGTGAACTATACTATGATAATTTCTGATATATTTCTTGGGATAAAAAAATATAATTCTCCTTTTTTTTTTTTTTTTTTTCTGGGAGAAACTGGAACAAAAGAAAAATAGGGCAGGAATAAACCTAAAGTTCTTTCATGCTCTGCAAAGCCACAGAGTTCAGTGAGGCTCTGGCTACAGAGCTGAGAGCCATCTGACACTGTAGGATTCCATCAGGTTAGATTGTCAGATATGTTTTGGAATCTTTTAAATATGTAAATCTTATCCATTCAAAAAAGGTCTTATTTCCTCAAATAGTTATATTAGAGTCTGATTAAAAATGACTCAGCCTGAAAAAACAGTTTTATGACTAGGAATAAAAAATAAAGCCACACCTGTGCAAAAGAAGACAATAGAGCAACCGGATTCTATATTTTTACTTTTCACTACAGAATTTGAGAGGAAATTGAATTAGATTCCCATGGGTGGTATGGAAAATTGGGGGAAATAGCTTTCTTCTAATTCTCCCTTTTCTGAGAAATAAAATAATATCCAATAGAGAAGACAGCACCTAGCAAAGCTTTTGTTTTTTCCCCTTATTTGGTGGCCTACTTTTGCTAGCAAGCCTTGGAAAGTTGAAGTGTAAAGATAAAAAAAAAGAAGTAAAAAAGAAAGAAGAGAGAGAGAGAGAAAGAAGGGAAGGAAAAAGACCCATCTGTTAAAAGAGGCTGATCTTACTTGCTGTGACCGATGACCCGAACTGTGTGTCACTTAAGATTGGAAACAAAGACTCTAAAGCAAAGAAACAAAGAACCCTGAGAATAGAAATGAAGAACGGCAATGAGCTCTTAAAAGATCCAACAGATAGAATAAGGTCAGTGAAAAAATAACTAGATGGTAGTTAGCTATGAGGTTTATCAATACTGTCGTCATCAAAGTCTCTCCATCTATATGATTACAGATTTAGAGGTGGGGTTGCCCCAAATACGTGAGAAGTGAAGTGTCATTAAGTGGAATTTCACATAATTTAATATGGACCATGGTCATATTTTAGAGTCAAGTGATATATGATCAAGAGACCTGGGCTTAATGACTAACCTGCTCAGTCACTTTGGGGGGATTACACCGCCTTTCAAGGCTAATTTCTTTGACATGTAAAGGGTTTGGTCTGTGTTTGAAAAATGTCCTACACTGGCTGGGTGACTGACCCCACCTTCTGGCAGTGTGCATGTTGCAGTGTTAGTACCCCCTCGATTCCTTCTTCTTCCTTCCGTAACAACCTTCGTGGGATCGCCCCTCTCCATCCTCAAGCTGGGAGGTTGGGGTGGGGGACTCCAACCCGCAGTGTCCAGGATGCGCAGAGAGGCTTTGCTCAGCCTGCCAATCCATTCTGTTTTCTTGGACACAATGACTGGTTTGAGGACGAGAAGAGGACCTAATCCTTATGAAAATCGACCCTGAGGCCTTTGCTGAGATTGTGAGGATGAGAGGTCCTATTCCTTATGGTACTGCTAACCTGGTCGCAGGTGGCCTGGAACTGCTCATGGCCATCTTGTCCACAACATGGAGAATCTCGGCCTAGAATAAAGCCAAGTCAGAGGGGAGCAAAGCCAAGAGATAGAGACAACATCCTGACAACTTTGTGTAGCCCATGCTGCCAGCTAGTCTGAATCTAACTGCGTCCCAGATTCCCAGATATGTGAGCCAAAATAGTCTCTATTTTGTTTCAACTAGTTTGAATTGTGTGTGATATTTTTTTTTTTTTTTTTTTTTTTTTTTTTTTTTTTTGGTGACTAGCTACCAAAAGAACCTAAAACAATACACCGTGTTACTTCTTTATGGTTCCACCACCTCCCAGGCTGAACTAGACTGGATGTACCACCCAAAAGCAGTCATTACGTAAATGGTTCAACAACCTAAAATGTACGGCCTGGCTCGAAAAATCGGGTCAACCAGATTTTTCTGCCAAGGATTTAGACTTGGAAATAGACATATGTTTTCATTAGGAGGTGGGCATTAGAATATGCTGCATGATTTCAAAGTATGCTGGTTCTAACCTTAACATGATTTTTATAAAAAGTGGTGAGTTTTTTGGGGTTTTATTTTTGTTTTTGTAAAATGAACTGACTTTCTAAGTTAAGGTGAAAAGTGCTGTACTCTGGAGTTACAAAAGACCTAAATTTGAATATCTCTACGATCACTTTTAACTTGTTTGACCTCAGGCTTATTCCTCATCTATAAAATAGAGATGATAGTCAATGATTTCATTAGGCTTTATTTTAACTTTTGAATGAGCTAGCAGTCAACTGCCACCATGAACAGTTCATAAATAGGTCCACTTGATCAGTTTTAGTTCCCACCTGATCTGCCATCATCGATCATTATGAAATATTTGTTAAACACAATACAGAAGATCCTGTGGTTAAGATTTTACTATTTCTGAACAATCTCAGAACGATAATCCACAGAAGGAAGGCACCTGTTAACTACTCTGGGGTCATGAAATCTTCTAATTTTTGTTTTAAATTTAACAAAAGAATGAGAAGAAACTTTAGTGTGTGTGAGGCACCAAAGTGTGAAGGAATGGGATCAGGACTGTGGACATCATGAGGTCAGGCAGTGGGCAGAGTGAACCCCTAGTTCCTGAACAGGACCTTCCATGGTGCTTGGTACAGAATAGGCTCTTTGTAAATATTAACTGAAAGAAGTCTTCGCTGTGGAAATGTGGGAAACACAGGTTCAGAGAAATAATAACAGCAATAATAACAATAAAGTAATAAATTAGCTGGCCTTTTTTGAGCTTGTTTTGTGGTCATGTTTGAGAGAGAGAGAGAGAAAGAGAGAAAGAGAGAGAAGTGGGGGGGGGGATAGGGTAAGAGAGAACCCTCCAGCAGACACCCGCTGAGTGAGGAGCCTGTGCTAGAGCTTGATCCCACAACCCTGACACCATGACCTTAGCCAAAATCAAGAGTCGATCACTTAACGGACTGAGCCACCCACGCACCCCACTTGTTCTGTGTTTAAAGGCGCATTCATAAGAATATCATTTTCCAGCAATGTGTTATTTCATCTATATAGCAACTTTGTGAGAGAGAGGTCAGCAGTAATCACTATCTTCATTTTATAAAGATAAAACTCAAACCTAGAGGGTTTACATGTAGTAAGATAGAAAACCAAACTTGCTTTTTTTTTTTTTTTTTAAGATTTTAATTATTTATTCATGAGAGACACAGAGAGAGAGGCAGAGACACAGGCAGAGACACAGGCAGAGAGAGAGGCAGACGTGAGACTCTATCCCGGGTCTCCAGGATCATGCCCTGGGCCAAAGGCAGTTGCTCAACCGCTGAGCCACCCAGGCTGCCCCCCAAACTTTTTTTTAATATGGAGACATACTGGTTTAGTTTTTTTTCCCCACACCTCCCTGCCTTCCCTTCTAAGTCCCATTACGGATACTGTAAACAGAGTAAGCCAATACTTTTTTCTTCAAAGTTCTTTCTAACCTGCTTTTGTTGCTAAAGATTTTGGCTCTGGTTTTAACAGGTTATCAAAGTCACTTGATAGGAGGTACAGAGAGCGAAATAGGACTTAGTGTATGAAAAGATAAAAACGTACGTAACAGAAGCATCATGGCCCCTGGAGTGATCCTGGTTTCTTGCCTCGGCATACTTGGTGCTTGGCTTGAACAAGGTAGAGGTGAATTAACTTCCAGGAGCAACCCCCTACCAATGAAGAAATGGATGTTTGAGGATAAATACTCCAGTTTCCTTGCCTCTTAGGAAGATAGTTCTGGGAACAGCACCCTGATTGACTTTTCCTCCCTGCTCCATTTGTTTCCCATTCTCTCACAGTGCTTTCTGGAATTATTTCCCAGATATATCATTGGCATCCAGATCTTTGTCTTGAGGGACCCAGAACTAGGAAGACAGAGAAGCATTAGTAGACTGCCGGAGGAGCCATAGGAAAGAACGCTATGAGATCATTAAGTCAAAGACCTCGACCATCACTCACTGCCTTCCAAGTAAGAAGCTCCCTGTACACATTGACCATGTCTATTGATCCTTTGTTAGCACACGGAAACGAGTTTTGTTCCTTATGTAATAGGCTTTCACTGATTGCCTGCCTTTCCCTGGGGTTCTGAATCCCTCCTGCAGTATCCAGGAAGGAATCCTATACCTCCAGAGGTTAACTGATTTAGCCTGCGAACTCTTTAGAACTAAGATGCTAATGAGTAAAAATACCCTCATTGCGTATACAACTTGTCCAAATGCATTAGGATCCAAACTTATAGTAGGATCTTTTATCTCTCAAGTCCAAAATGCCTCAATTTGGATTCTGGCTCTACTACTTGCTTGTAGTGTGACCTTGGGCAGGTTACTAAACTTATATATGCCTCTGTTTCCTCATCTGTAAAACTGGAAGATAATAGTACTTGACTCAAGATTTTTAAAAAATATTTTTTTTATTTATTTATTCATGAGACACACACACACAGAGGCAGAGACATAGGCAGAATGAGAAGCAGGCTCCATGCAGGGATCCGATGTGGGACTCGGTCTCAGGATCCCGGGATCACGACCTGAACCAAAGGCAGATGCTCAACCACTGAGCCACCCAGGTGCCCCCGACTCATAAGGTTGTTATGAAGAATAACAAACTATAATCTTTGAAGCATTTAAAAAACAGTATCTGGCACATAGTAAATGCTGGCTGTCATTACCGCCATCCCTGTCATCATCATCATGGTCTTCATCATTCTTGTCATCATTTGGGTTGTGGGAAGGGAAGGTAAAGGGGCACCAGAGAAAGCCAAGGCATCCAAATTCTTGACATGTAGAGGTCTATATAACACTCATGCTAAAGCATCACACAAAAGATTTCTGGGCGTACGTGGTTGAGAGAGAGCTGAAGCTCTAACGAGAAGTTTCTTTTCTCTCACACAAATTGTGTAGTTTGGACACGATTTTAAACTTTCGGGTGCTTGCACCAAATCTGAAGAATGCTGTTGATCCCTAAACAACATCATTGGAGGCAGGGAGTGACGATATGTCCTCTGAAACTGAGGTGGAAGGTTCTGGAAGTCTTACAGGCCCACAGGCTTTCGATTCCGTAGAGATGGCCATAGAAATGAAGTGACCTATGCTTTTTCTAATAAAAGCCACATGATGGTGACAATAACTGCCACAATGCAGTCTCAGGCCTTGAGGTTTCTCTTCATTTGAGGGCCCGCCCAAAGAGCAGCTCTGCAACAAAAGCAAATCAAAATTGCTTCTCCTGCAGGACTGAAAATATCAAATGCAGTGTGTGGTGCAGCCTTTTAATCCACAGGGTAGCAAAGTAAAGGTCAATTACCTCACTTAGAGGAATGAAAGGCATGTAGTAAAAGTCAAATAGATATGCCATTAGATAATATATTTCAAGCATGAAAATGAGGGTTTTCTATTGCAGGGGTATATTTAATGCACTGGTAAACACAAAAGCTTTATGACAGGGAGTAAGATACGGAGCTGACAGTGAATCTGCCCGACAGAGTGCCCTCTGTTCGATGAAGGTGTCTGTGTGGGACCGAGCGGTCACCATTGATTGGTGTCAGGACCCTGCCGGGAAGCAAGCAGGCTGGCCCCACAACCCGCCAGACAGAGCCAAGAGGAACAGGTGCCTCAGAGATGGCTCTAGGGATTTAAGGCTGTCAAGACACTCAGCTGTGCCAGGCTAGCCTCCCTGTCTCTAGTCTGTCCTGATCTGTGACCCTGTACCTTTGCTTTTCTCCTTTCCCAGTATTCCTCTGGTGCTTCTGCCGTTGGCTGTGCACACACCCCTGCATTCCTGCATTGGTGCATTCAGGTTAACAGCCTGGTTCCCAATTCCTGGGGCTGTGACTCCATTCCCCTCCTTATGTACGTGAGATTCTAATCTCCACATTTAACCAGGATTACTATGCATGCATCCTGGTTTCTGCATTTGTTGATGATTTGATTTGGAGTGTCTGGCCCTGATTTTTTCATTCTGATCACTTCCAACACCCTTGTTCTTTAGGACGTGCTCTTTCTCCTAAAGCAGTCACATGGGTATGTCTCTGGATTGAGCTTCTCCCCTTAGCTATGCCCTCAGTTTTTCACCTCATCAGAAATATCCTTAAGGGTCACAGGCAGTGTGCGGAGAATGGGAGGGAGGTGTGCTTCTGTTGTTGACACAGGTGCTCCCCATGACCTGGCATGGGAAGCACCTGTGTTTTACCTTGGGCAGCATTGTGTTTTTTGGCAACCATTTAAGAAGTTGTGCGGCTTTAAAGAGGTTTAAATTCTCTGAGCTTCAGTTTTTCACATTATAAACATTTGATATCTCATTTTTCATCTTTAAAGAAATAAGTACTTACATTAAATGAAGATATTTAGTACAAAATGTATTTTAATATGTATTGAAACTTCAAAGCTGTCGCTTGGGGCCTCTGCTAGAAACATCTGCAGTATAACATCTATGTGGCAAAATCTGGAAAACACACTTGGGTGAGCTTTTCATTCATGCACAGTAATGCATGTACCTACCCACTGTTCTTGGGAAAGCCTTGATCCTGTTAAATTAACTCCAATGCAGACGCTTCAGCTTGATATGGTAAGGTTTCTGGTTAATGATGTAAATTTGGTGTGTTGTTTGCAGACCCAAGCCTCTGAGGAAATTCTTCACTAAATCATAACTCATGCTATCCCATCCTTGATACGACTCACTTGCCCCTGGGAGACGCACACATCCTTTTGCCCAAGCATTTGCTCGTGGGAAATTAGGGAAGCGTATGACACAAGAGGAATGTGGTGGTCTGATCTCTTATCCTGTATTGGGGGAAAACGACATGAAGAGGAATGGGACAAAGGTTAGCACACCCAACACGGACTGGATTTTGGTGCCACAAAGATGATGTTATGGAGGATTAGACTTGAAGAAATATCCCGTTGAGTAACACATTTTGAGTGTTAGGAGTTGCTTAAGATTGAATGTGAGACTCTAAAACTAGTCATCCACTCTCCATGCAATTCTTCAGCGTCCCCCAAACCTTCCATGGAGTGTTGTTAAATTTAGCAACCTTGTTTTAAGGAAGACGGTGTCCACAACTGGGGAAAACAGGTAGGTAGCAAGCACCCGACTAGCCCCTTATAAGCAGATGAAACGGGTCGGAGGGACGCCAGAGCCACATATATCGGCTCAGGGGACTTCAATCTTCCCTTGGCAGAGCTGCATCTCCTTGCTCTATCTGCCTCAGTGTTATTCTAAATGAGGCTCTGCTGTGAAACTAGTGAATAAGTGAGAAAAGAAGAGGTATTATTTGAGGAAGGGGTATTACTCAAATAGCTCTGAGTGAACAGAGCTGTGAATATGAAGTGTAGGGAAAGAACGTGAAGAATGGGCACTTACACGTGCCTGGATTGATAGCTGGGGAGCAGCAGGAGAAGACTGGGGCTTGGGACCGAGAAAGCCAAGAAATTATTTAATAAAATTAATTTATCAACAACCAGGTTAGAAATCACCTCATCATACAAACTGAAATTCAGAGCAAAGCATGCCAGAAACTTAGGGGAAAAAAAACAAAACAGAATTCAGGGCAGGTGTAACATCCAGAGTTCAGAGGGTCTGTGCAGAACAAAAGTAGCACAGCAGAGTGGGTTGGATCGTGAGCACTGAGGTGGGGTTTCCTGTTGGAATGCTGGCCTTTGCCCTTTTAACTAGTGATGTGATCTTGGACAATTTGCCTCAGTTTCCCCATTTATAAAATGGATATAATAATAATATTATATGGATGTTGTGATCATTAAATGAGTTAATAAGAGTAAGTGCTTATGCATGTGTTATACTTAACACATGTTCACCATTGCTGTTACTATTATTACTTTCTAGGCAGAGATGAACTAGGAGCCACTGATTAATGGCCAAACAAATGCAGAAAAAGAAGAAAGGGAACAAAATGAATGGACAAATGGAAAATATCACGATGTTAGACTTCAACCTAACCATATCAATAATCACATTAAATCTAAATCCAAACACCCAATTAAGATACAGATCAAAAAGCAAGAGCAACTATATGCTGCCTACAAAAGGAAAGAAAAAGATATATCCTGTTAATACTAATCAAAAGGAAACTGAAATGGTATGTTAATATAAGACAAAATAATACATGGGAAGGACTCAGAAGCATGTTGTTAAACAGATAGTGCTCAGGGAGTGCTCACTGTTAGCATATCACTTATGTAGTAGCTCTAATGAAGGAGGCGACGAATCTGAGCAGACTGAGAAGTCAAACACAGGAGTCTTTTTTTAAAAAAATATTTTATGTATTTATTTGGGAGAGAGTGAGAAAGAAAACATGAGTGGGGGTGAGGGGTGCGGAGGGAGAGGGAGAAGCAGACTCCCTGCTAAGTGGGGGACCTGAAGTGGGGCTTCATCCCAGGACCCGGGGATCATGACTTGAGCCAAAGGCAGATGCCTAACCGACTGAGTCACCCAGGAATAGGAATTTTAAATACAACTCTGCACTTTTCCTTACCAGCTGTTAAACTTTAGAAAAGTCAGTTACCTTCTCTCAGCCGCAGTATCCCTAAGTGTGCAATGGGGGTAGTAGCATCGGTACTTGCCACACAGGAATGTTATGAACGCAGCTGAAATGAGCAACAAGTACTAAAGAATTCCGTCATCCATTTTTTTCTTTAGGTAAAGGAAGTAAATGTGGTATTTTGCACACCTGAGATTGTGGACTGAGATTCACCCATGTGTATTCACCCCCATCGCACACCCCATGTTCCTGTGGTGGGGAGGGCAGGGAGAGGAAGACAGAGGAGAGACACAGTGACCCGGTAAGGGAGGAGAGACACCACGAAGACCAGTGAAGTAGGAAAATGTAACAAAGAGTAATGAGGAGATAGAAAAATTCTCCAAGAGCCCTGAAAACAATAGGGTTTGAGCCAAATAGAATTAAGGGTTTCCTACTCTGTGTTGGATGGATGTCTCAGCCATTTTCATTTAAAGATCTTAGGATAGAATAATACTAGTAGGCTACGAACTAGGGGATATTTACATGCCTCATATATTGGTAATATATTTTGTTTATTATTTTATAATTTATACATTTATATTAATATGTTAATGAATATACATATATAACAAAATATATTTATAATTTATAATTGTAAACTTGCTTGTATTACAAGAAAAAACAATGTCATTGACATTCCTGGCTTGACTGTGAGTCAACAGGAATCTATATGCACAATGATAACAAATGACTTAAGAATCACACGGGAAAAACATTTTCCTGAGGGTAAATCTGATCACAGTAGCAAATGAAGTTTGTTAGACTATAACAACAGCAGTTCACTGAACAACTATTTGCTAGGCATCTGATATGAACTGGGCATACTGGTGTTCGATATCTAGAAGATTCAATGCCCTTCTCCAAAGAATTTCAAATCTGCATGTTTCTACTTCTATCTCCATTTCTTAGGGTCCTGTATTAAAAAAGAAATCAATTTGGGGCAACTATTAAGATCTACACTTCCTGCTTTTGGCAGGAACATGTTTAAAATGCCCTAGTACCCATTCAAGATGCAGCCCCTTTTCCAATTATATCTGTAGGACAGCAGTGATTCATCATATAGCTTAATGTCATTAAACATTTATTAAGCACCCATAGTGTGCGAGACACACAGAAAACAGATAAAAGACATTGTTTCTGTTTAGAGGCCCTTTGTAAAAGAAGACTAATGAATATATGCTTATTCAATAGATCAAGCAAGCAACATACATTTTAAGAAATTTATAAATATTTAATCAAGATGTTGTACAGTAACACTGACAGAGAATCCTAGGCTTCTTGGATTACAAAACCGGATTCTCAGTGACTAAAAATTTAAAGGTCTACACCTTTTGTGGACAAAATGAATTGAAAACATCGTGAAATGGATATGTCAAAATTATTCCATACAATTTACCCTAATTTCCCAGAAAAAAATTAAAAATTAGAAAACATCTTAAATCCCCAGTAGATAAGATGAATTAATTCTGCATCATTTCAATCTAGATATAAAGTGTGGAAGATCTTATATTATCCCAGTAGCTTATATGTTAATAACTTGGAAAAGATTTGAAATCTGACTTTATCCTTTCATTTTGAGTGCCTTTAAATATAAACACACACACACACACAGCCTTATAGGAGCTTTTGCCTACAGATCTATACATCTAGGTTGGCATTTTGTGACCCACTGGAATATCATCCTTGACTCTAAACCTTCTTGTTCTAAAGTTAATTTTAGCTATGAATTTCCAGGTCTCTGGAGAGAATGTGTCACAACAAACTTTACTTTGAGACAGATTTTTGGGTCCATATTTAATTAAAAGTGCCCTTACATCTGCTCAGTAGCTATCCTATAAAAGTCCTTCTGAGATGTGAGTGATGACCCACAGCTTCCGATCTATATTTGTAGGTAGTATTCCATAGCAGCAACTGCCAGCTGGTATCCTGCACTTTTCTCCCTACTGTGCCACTGAAAGGGAATAATTTGTTGTGTGGGAGATCTAAAATCGCGGAGATTAAATTATCATCTGAGTGGACATGGTTATGATACCATTCAAAAATCTTACTTAACTCTCGGCTATGTTTTTATCCACTCCCTCCCCCACCTCGCCCCCCAGTAGAGCTACCCAGGTGAGTTGTTACAGATCTATGTCAACTGCCATTGTTGCCTGGAATAGACACGGGTAGCAGAATCTTTATCTGTCATCAGCTCACTGAAGAGGCAAAGTGGAGAAGGTACTTTGACACAGTCGAGAATATAGTACATTTATGAACTGAGAACAAATTGAGTTTCTGTTGAATTGTTTACTGCTGCTGGAGAAATAAGAGAGGTTAATTTCATACTGTTTAATATAGCCTTGAAAGAATGTAAAATAAAATAATGCTTGAGCGTAACAGTGGTATGCTTAAAATCTGCCCTCCCCCAAGCAAAACAAACTCAATGTAGTTTTAGACCTTTAAAATACATTTTAAATTCTTATGAATTTAGATCCTGAGGGATTATGTTAAGTAGTTCTTACAAATCATATCTTATGCCAAGTGGCATATAGAAAAAATATGCAAAAATATGATTATGTTTCATTGAAGATTCTATTTTGTATTATGGCTGAATTTGAATTTTTTAATTTATAGACATCATTACATCACATATGCAAAGTGGTGGTAAAATATACATATATAACATTTTATTGGTTTACCTATATGCAAATGAGTAAATACATTCATGTGTGTGATTTTTTTTTTATTATAGTTTAACTTCCCAAAAATGGGGCTAAAATCCACTTGTTTCTTATGGGCTCTAGAGTGCCAAGAAGGATTAATGTGTAGCATCAGTAAATCATTCACCCCACTGATGGCCCTTTCACTGTTTTTTATTGGTAGGGATCATCAGTTTTGTTTTTGTTTTTGTTTTTGTTTTTTTGATGGGTGGAGGGACAATTCCTATCACAAACTCAAGTTAGCAGTTATAGTGCGAATAAAGATAAGATCCTAGGGTTGACTTCGGCCATTCTGAATGAAGTCTTTCAGGAGAAGAACTATGCTTCATAGTCCCAGCCGATATACCAGATGTCAACCATTTTCTAGGTCAGCACTTTGTAATAAAAATGTGATGTGAGTCACATATGCAAATCACATATATAACTTAAAATTTCTAACTAGCCACATTCAAAAACAGTAAAAAGCAACAGGTAAAATTAATTTTAATTGTATATTTAATCCAATAACATTCAAAACATGACTGTTTCAATATTTTTTCCTAATACTCATCAAAATGTATGTATAAGTGCATCATGTAAAAATTTTTTGCTTCGCATCACTACTGTAGGTGTTATATTTTGGAAAATATGTTTTTAAATAATGAGGGGTGTGGTTGACAAAAAGTAGGGAGATTATTAGGTGTGTAACGGACAAATCTGAATTGGGGTTCCAGGTTCTATATTTGACTATATAATTGATGTTGGGCAGGAATTTAGTGCTCTGTGCTACTCTCACCTGTAAAAGGAGAATAATAATACTTGATTCAGATTAGATAAACAATAAGGATTCAAAGTACTTAGAACATTGCCCGGGGACGCCTGGCTGGCTCAGTGGTTGAGCATCTGCCTTTGGCTCAGGATGTGATCCCAGGGTCCTGGGATCGAGTCCTGCATCAGGCTCCCTGCATGGAGCCTGCTTCTCCCTCTGCTTATGTCTCTGCCTTTCTCTGTGTGTCTCATGAATAAAAATAAATAAATAAATAAATAAATAAATAAATAAATAAATAAATAAATAAATAAATGAATCTTTAAGAAAAGAACATGGCTCAGCACAGAACAGTTGCTCAATAAATTCTAGGAATAAGACAACCGTCACGCTTTCTTGATTGGGAACCAAAGGGTATAGTTGTGTTCACTACTCTCGGGGCTTCACTTGAGAATACTCTATACTGTCCTGGACATACTGTAAATGGTTGTAGAAGCCCCTTGTGAAGCAATATGTAACATTTAATAAGAATATTAAATGTGTTTTCTTACCAAGTCAACTCATTCCTAGACCATATTTGAATGAAATAATTCAAGTGAAACAACAACAATAAGAAACCTTTATTACAAAGGTCTTCACTGAAGTGTTACTTATGAAAAATAAATGGGAAAAGGTCAAAAGTTTAATAATGAGTGAATAGCTTAATAAAACTATGGTTCTCTCCTACAAGGGAATATTCTGCCGTATATTTTTATGCAGTTAACATGATAATCATGAAGATTATGTAAAATTGCTGAAGTGATTATGCCAAATACAAATGAAAATTCAAAATACAAAATGGTAAGTGCATTCTGATAATGACTATATAAAATACATAGAGATGTGGGAAAGGCTTGAAAGGTAATTTGCAAAAGTAGAAATAATTGTATTAGACTGAAGTGACTTATGCTACTATTTAATATCATTATATCACATTTTCAATAAAAGAAGTGTAAACAATTTATTACATAAATACTCATGCATTTTTATTGTTCAGCCAAGCACAAAGATTGCTTAGCATCTCTTCTATGTTCTTCCCTTCACTGGTCACAGGGGAGCAATCCAAAAAAAAAAGGGACAGTTCTTTACGGAATAACATAGTCAAAACAAAAACGAAAAATGTAAGATAGACATGTCATTGTGTCTTATTTTGCTTTATTTAATAATCAAAGCATTGTGTACAGTATCTCAGAAACTATGTATCTATATCTATAGAGATATAATATGATTAAGTACTAAATTGAATTGAGTTCAAGTAAGAAGGAAGATGATCAATGCAAGATGGTTTCTCTTGGTGGAGATTATCTTGGAGCTGAAGTTTATTTTTTATTGATTTTATTTATTTATTCATGAGAGACACAGAGAGAGACAGAGAAGCAGAGACACAGGCAGAGGGAAAATCAGGCTCCATGTAGGGAATCCGATATGGGATTCGATGCCAGGACCCCAGGATCATACCCTGAGCCAAAGGCAGACGCTCAACCACTGAGCCACCCAGGTGTCCCTTGGAGCTGAAGTTTAAAGGACAGGCAGTCACTGTATAAATGAAAAGAGAGGATCCATGTTTTAAAAGGGGAGAAAGTAAATAAAAGCATGATGTGAATGGAGTTAGTGAGAAAACAGACTGATGATATTAGCAAGTTTCTTTTTTTGACAGGGAAAGGAGAGTGGGATAGTTTTCATTTTACTTAGCTAACATTTATTAAGTGCAAACTATGGTTCAGATGAGGAGCCATCAAATTAGGCATGATATGGAAAGCAGGGTACTTTGCAGATTAAATCGTGCATCCTGTGTATTCCAAATGATGGTCAAGTTGGATTGGATGGTCCTCCATACGTCTTTCATGATTAAGAAATTCTGTGCTGATAAACCCTCTGCAGGTTTCTGACGTGAAGACTATGCAATCTTACACTCCCTTGGTAGGATTATGTCAGGATGCTGCTCTACTACATCTGCACTTGAAATGGGGCTCTTTTCCTTTGTGTCCTCCAGAAAACAATCCAAAATATAAGCCCTGCCTTTACTGTTTTATACATGGATGAAATTCATATGAGAATAGGCTTTATTTTAAAAAGCATAATCAAACTAAT
This sequence comes from Canis lupus dingo, assembly GCF_003254725.2. Lineage (NCBI taxonomy): Eukaryota > Metazoa > Chordata > Mammalia > Carnivora > Canidae > Canis > Canis lupus. Next base: position 43,991,051 of record NC_064248.1, read on the forward strand.
TCATAGTTACAAAATTTTAAAAAATTAACTTTAACTCTTTGAGTAATTTTTTAAGAGAAGAAACAAAGTGATGGAACAGTGGCAGTTAACTTGACGAGATACACAGAGGGCTCCTCAGGAACACTTGCGGCCAGCTTCCTGTCTGACCAGAGAAAGACCAGAAGAAATACCAAGACACAGAAGGGGCGGGGGTGGGGGGTTGCGGAAGGGCAACCAGACAAGACTCCTGCATTTATTCAGAAAGGTCTCCTGAGCGCCTCTTCAAATAATCAGCCATTATAAACACAGATTGTTTAAAAAGGTGGAGAAACTTAAAAAAGAAAAATCTCAAAGAAGATCCTGAAATCTTCATCTGCCCTTATTCTATTTTTGCTTAAAATGAAAATAGCAGCATTTGCCTAGCGCTTTACAGTTTACGAAGTGTTTTATCATATATTCTGTGTTTAAGTTTCACAACGACTCTGGGATTTTAGAGATGACATAAGAGTCTCGGAGACTCAGTGACTCGCCCCACACCTCTCCTTCCACAAGCAGTGGGGATGGAGGGCACATCTAGGTCCCTGAACTCCAAAGATTCTTTCCACAGTGCCACATCATGTGCCTGTCATCTTTGGCTTCATGTTGGCTGGGATAATGTGCAGACAAATTTATTTTCCTTAGATCCTGCTGCACTATTGAGGTAGCTAAAATGAGGATTAACGGATGAATATTCAGGCTTTGGTAATGAAAGTAGTAGAACTACATAGCACCTGTCATATCCAGCCAGGGTGTTAGGTGGTAACGTGTACCCCCAAACCACACAGATGACATCAAATGGTGGTGGGGAACAAAAGACCTCTTGTCCGTAACTTGTGCTGTCTGCTACTGCATCTAGAATTTCCACCATTCAAGTTATTCCATTAGGTAAGATATGAGCACACCTTTTAAAAAACAATTATGTTATTGGATGGAAATACCATGGCACACAGACTTGGAGAGATTTCTGAGAGAGAAGACTCTAAGGAAAGTGGATAGAGGTCAGAGTAACTCTGATGGATGGGTTTTGGGGGTGGATGCTTCGTGGGGTGCTCAAGAAATTCCTTATGGTTGTACAAAAGCACTATATGCATGAGGCATGGGTGTGAGATGACTCTACAACTTTGTTAAGGGTTTTCCCTGTCCCTGTCCTCATCTCTGTCATATTTAAATCAGCCTGTTCTTGCTCAGTGTTCCATAGACCCTGCCAGTCACACTTTAGGATTCTACAAAATAGGATAAGAGAAACCATGATGCTAATTTGATACAACTCTACAATTATGAAGTGATCCTCAGGACTGAAATAGCAGTCACCGTCTTTCGTTGGGTTACTGCAGTAGGATGCAGACTGGTTCCTCATTTCTTCCATACAGAAATCATTTCCTCAGTGTCTAAAATGATACCAGCTTTCAGCAGGATGAGGAGAGCTAGCAGTGATTAAAAGATTTGTTTTCTCAAACTCAGTTCAAAGATCTTTTGCCTTTTTTTCTGGAAGCTGTGAACATTCATATTGCAGTATGCTTTTTAAAAATCGAGGTAATTAATAAAAGAGTTAAAGGAGTAACAGGAGTTCCATTAGAAGAGACTTATGTGTCATAGTCCTTGATCAATAACAAAACGAAGGTTCTTAATTCGCTTTTTAATAATAATAGGAATAAAAATGGTAACAAATCTGTTTTGGAGACATAGCAGAAAATACTCAGTTAACTGGTGGATGGATGTTAGAAAATGGTGTCTGAGCTTTTTGAGCCAGGGACCACGTATTAAGTGATCTTTATGCTGCAAACAGAGCTTAGACTAGGACTTTGCACACAGTAGGAGCTCAATAGATGTTTTCTAACATATCGTAATTAGCTAAGTGGATTAAGAATACAGATAAAATGTCAGGAGCATTATTTAATTTTGCAAATATTTTACGAATTTAAAATAAGTTGAAATATTTGTGTGCTACTTATGAATACAAATTATCTATTCATTACCATATAAATTAAATTACTTGATTTCCTTGCTAAAAATCTTCCAGTGGCTTTCCCTTGTCTTGAAGTAGCTTTATAAGACCTAAGCAATCTGGCATTTGCTTAGTGCTTCACCTCCAGTGTATATCACTTTCGACCTCCAGTGGTCTACTTCCTGTTTCTCTTCAGGATCTTTACACTTGCTATTCCTCCTTCTAGAAAGTTCTTTCCCCAGATCTTTACAAGGCTGGCTCCTTCACATCACTTAACTCTTGTTTTGATATCCTGCTCTCAGAGAAGCCTTCTTAGACCACTCTGAAATGGCTGTCTTCTCATTCTCTTTCCCTTAACCAAATTTAATTTTCTTCACGGTATGTATTACTGCCTGAAATGACAAAATCTTTTGTTTTGTTTATGTCAAATTCAGTACCTGGCATGTAGTAAGTACCCAGTAAACATTTCCCTCAAAACTTCAATGCAATCTCCTGGGTGGTGTTAGACCAAGGGGGTCACAATTCAATTGCCTTCATCTATCAGGCAAGTAAACACACCCAGTGCAAGACAGCAAGGTGTTGTGGGAGATACAACTACCTGGAAAGTTATAGGCTCCACAAAAGGGTATAGAAAGAAAGAAAGAAAGAAAGAAAGAAAGAAAGAAAGAAAGAAAACTAAAACACTGTGTTGACCAAATAAAATACATCTGAGGACAAGGTTGGGCCTGACCTCTTTAACTTTACATAATATACAAATTCATAAATAGCAATTATCACGAAAAGGTAGTTGGTTTTGGAGAAAAATATTGTTCCCAATAATAATGTATTCCCATTTCTCTTCTTCCCTTTTTTAGTCTTCTCTACCTTCGCATTTTTCATTAAGATCTGAAGGTAAATTAGCACACTTCATGTGTTCAATTCTTGACTATTCAGTGACTTAATGAGTAGTGACTATGAATGAAAACATCTCTAGTTTTTTTTTTTCTTAGGATTTATTTGACTCTGAGATCATGACTGAAACCAAGAGTCAACCACCTGACCGACTGAACCACCCAGGTGCCACAATATCTCTAGGTTTTTTATTTTTTATTTTTATTTTTTAAAGATTTTATTTATTTATTCATGAGAGACAGAGAGAGAGAGAGAGAGAGAGAGAGAGAGAGAGAGGCAGAGACACAGGCAGAGGGAGAAGCAGGCTCCACTCAGGGAGCCCGACGTGGGACTCGATCTGGGGTCTCTGGGATCATGCCCCAGGCCGAAGGCGGCGCTAAACCGCTGAGCCACCTGGGCTGCCCTCTAGGTTTTATAATCACAGAAAATGGGAAGTTCCAAACTCAAGAACGCAGGGTCAATTATAAAAATGAAAAGGGAGGGGGCTTGCCAAAGACAGAAAATAGAAAATGCCACCTCTAACTTCTGGTACCTACTCTCAGGTCTGCAGAGGAATTCCCAGAGGAATGATCATCTTATAAAAGTATGAGTAAGGCTCATGAGGCTATAAAGCCTTTATTTGACGATTGGACCTGTCCACTCTGTATTTGTAGAATCTAAGATTGATTTCAGATGGTGCTCGGATTTCCTGATGTCTTAACTGGACTGTGATAGGGTTCAGATTGAGTCAATCAATCTGTTATCATCTGCTGTTTATATTTCTCTGCAATCAATGTCCATGCCACATTGCTTCAGGCTGTGATTCACAATCATAAACTGTGGTTTATATTTATCAACCTGAGTTATGAGAAAAAGTGGGCAGGCAGGATGTAATTGCGTTGTCATGAGCTTCTAGAAGACAGACACGGAGGATCACAGCAGAGACCACGGAAGCCAGGCACATTCTTCCCATTAGCTCTGTTTGAGTGTCCACATCTCTATTTCCCCACCAGTATTGAGGGAGCTGCAATTTCCTGTGGTTTTAGTTGCCTTGTTCAGGTTTTTACCACATGCGAAAGTATTCTATGATAGAGATGTCTGCATTTTCAGTGGTACTTTATGATTTTTTGCAAGACAATGATCAGCCTTGTGGTAGGTTGCCATCATTTAGATTAATTTATGGTGGGGCTGTCAAGCTTAGAATTAACAGGGAAAGCCTAGCAAAAATGAATCTGTCAGTTCAAGGCACAGACCTCAATCCTTTAATCACAGCTAAACCCTTTTACTTCTGGGGCACCAAAGCTGTCCTCACAGCAGGGGGTTATGGCAAGTTTATAATGTCTAAAGGGTAGAAATATGCTCAAATTTCAGTTCAAATTGTGTATTTTCAAGCAACCTCAGCTTGTGGATATTGTTAAACTCTCTGCCCTTTTTTCCTGGAATGATTTGATTACCATCTCAAGGTGCACTCTAGAATTCATTACTTTCAAAACAGATATTCTAATTATCATAAGATATTACATTGGAAAAAGATGACCAAATTTTCAGTGGGCTAGAGCAACCCTAGGAATATAGCAGATGAGCTGGAGATGAAGGTGAGTGTTACTGTTGACAGACTTATCCAGAACAAAAGAACAGAAAGCCCCACTAGTGACCAAACCTATGTGCAAACAGCCACTTGCTGTTGATTAATTCCAGCTTCTTCAAAGAGAAAATCACAGACATCAAGAAAAACAAATTACATACTCTCCTCACACCCATCTATTTTACAATGCTCAACTCTGGAGTATCATCTTTATTGAGAAGGCTTGATAAACTAAACTTTCAAAGTAAGTCTAATTGAGGTGCTCCCTTAGTCAAGAGAGCAATATTTTCTCCCAATTTCCTCCCATAAAGATAGAAAAGCCATATTTTGATATTTACTTTCGGATTTTGCATATTGTTGTACTTAAAATCTCGACTGCATTCATATTTTCTCACAGTGATTAAAATGGAGTTCGCAAGAATAGTTCACTTAAAAGTCAGTATATCTCAAAATCTTAATGCTATATTTCAATGAAGTAATCCATTCTTTAAGACTAGTCAGAAATTTAAAAGAAGTAATTTGACCTACAACGGTTGAGTAAGATATAACGCCATAGATTCTATTAGTTCCTAAATGTCCCTTAGATGTATGAAATAAAGCACAGCTTCAATATTCTCTCCAATGAAGACTTCATCTATATTTTAAATGTTTCTGATCAATATTTTCCTTCATTTCATATTAACTCACCATTATAAGCACATATAATTGAAAAGCTTAAGACCAGATAGCCTGTTGTAAATAATTTACAGTTGTCACTGTGAAAAACAAACTGTTAAATACCACTGACAAAAACATTATGTTTATCTTTTTATGTCAAAAAACACATATCCCCCCCAGTTTCTCTCCTTTCTTTTAGCTTTTAAAACCAGTCCATCCTCTTTCTTTCAATATTAACTTTGTGATCTAGAATTTCTGGCATTTCTCAACTATTTCTATTAGACCAGTCTTTATTTGACTGGTCTTTATTTGACTGGTCTAATAGAAATGGAATCATTTCAAGTTTTTAAGAAACCGTGAGATGTCTGTAAAAGAAATGAAGTAGTTAAAATTTAAAATTGGCTAAGCTTCTATATCTGTGTGAAGATTCTGGGGCCCAGGATTTTGACAAACAGATATTAGGACTGAGGTATCCAAACAGATGTTATATAATCTTGAATTGTTTTCCACCACTGTGAAAAACAGTATGGAGTTTCCTCAAAAACTAAAAATAGAGCTACTCCACATGGTCCAGTATTTCCAGTATGATCCAAAGGAAATGGAAACATTAACTCAAAAAGATATATGTACACCTATGCTCACTAAAGTGCTACTTACAATAGTCAAGATATGGAAAAATCCTAAGTGTCCGCCAACAAATAAGTAGATAAGGAAAATGTACTGTGTGTATACACATCTATATATACACATATATATACATACATATACACACCATATATACAACTATATATGTGGAATATATATATTCCACACAATGGAATTGTACTTGTACTTGTGAAAGAAACAGCCTGAAATATTTATAGACTTTTGTTTGTTCCATTATGGCAATCTAGAACATACTAAAACCTTCTTATAATGCAAGATCTAAAAATACTTTGACATATACTTTTAAAACTGTAAGAATATAGAAAATCCACTGAAGTCAGGAATAAACCAAAAAGACCCTGAAGAAATCAAGTGAATACTAAAGCCACTGGATTATTAGATTTCTGTGGCCTAGAGTTTCAGGGTGCTGGTGGTAGTGGTGGTGGAGTTAGAAGTACTGGGACAAGATTTTGAGCCCAGTGGATCAAAGACTACCCTAAATAAAGATGGAATCCATGAAGGATTGGAGTTTTGCAGGAAAAGGTAAGTTAATGTGTGCACGTATATATGCAATGGAATTTTATTCAGCCAAAAAAAGTAGGAAATCTTGCTATTTGCAACAATATGGATGGACCTCCAGGGCATTATGCTAAGTGAAATCAATCAGATAGAGAAAGATAAATAATGATCTCACTTGTATGTGAAATCTGAAAAAAAAAAAAAAACCCAACCACAACAAACAAACAAACAAACAAACAAACAAAAAACAAGCTCATATGCAGAGAACACATGATGGTTGCCAGAGGCAGGGGGTGGGAGATAGGTGAAATGGGTGAAGAAAGTCAAAAGGTACAAATTTTCAGTTATAAAATATATAAGTCATGGGGTATAATGTACAGTAATAGTGACTACAGTTAATGATACTGTATATATGAAAGTTGCTAAAAGAGTAGATCTTAAAAATTCTTACCTTAAGAAAAAAAATCTGTAACTATGTTTGGAAATGGATGTTAACTAGACTTATTGTGGTGATTATTTTGAAATATATACAAATATGAAACCGTAATATTGCACAACTAAAACTAATGTAATGTATGTCAATTATACCTCAATACAAATATATAAATAAATACATTTAAAAAATCAAAAATAGATCCATCAAAGAAAAAGAAGAAATTGGAGATTGATTCTGAGCCAAACTGAAACAGTCAGCTTTTGAAAGGAATTTTTACAAGTATCGATGGGAAATGGAATGAGTCCAGTTCTAACAAGGCTGATTTATCTATTTCAGGATACTCTTAGTATACTAGTTTTTGGTGTTCTGTGGCATAGTCTGTGAGATGCTTAAGTAATATTGCCTATTGATGTAAGAATAAATATTTTCAATTATATTGATAATGTAATATTTCTTTAATTCATACTTTAATTTCTTAATAACAGATGATTTCAACTTGTTTTATATTATTTTAATCAAAAATGAAATTAATATTAATGTCATTTGATATCTATGTGATATCATACTGTATATATATTTTTTAAGATTTTATTTATTTATTTGAGAGAGCACAAGTAGGCAGAGTGGCAGGTAGAGGGAGAGGGAGAAGCAGACTCCTCTCTGAGCAGAGAGCCTGATGCAGGGGTCAATCCCAGGATTCTGGGATCATGAGCTGAGCTGGAGGCAGACGCTTAATCGACTGAGCCACACAGGTGCCCAATACTGTATATTTTCTACATGATTTACTAAACTATATTAGTGGATTTATTAACTTTCTAATATTGATAGATCTGACATGCCAGAAAATCAATTCTATTAGCTGTGACCAAATCACCTCCTATTGGCCCTGAGAAGAGGGGCAACATGATAAATATGGTCTGGACGTCTTTGGAATGTTTGTCTTTTCCTATTTACTCCATTTCCTGCTGCATTCAGCACTGCTGAGTAAGTTTTTACTATATTGGTTATTTTGACATAATTATATGAGCTGATATGGGATGATTCTCTAAATAAAACTCCTTGTAAGTGAAAAAAAAGAAATTGGAATAATCAGATCAAATACAAAATAAGTATGTTCAATAGCCTTAAGAAATAAAGAGAAAATTGAAAACAGAAGTTGCGAACAAGAGACTATCAAAAAAGTGTTCAGGTAGGTTGGAAAAATAAAAAACTAAACACAATTTTAGAAATAAAAGATATGCTCATGAAGTAAAATTAGTGAGAGTTTTATCTAGAGAGAAATCCAATATAAGACAGAAGTAGCATTGCATACCCAAAGGAAAGGATGGATGTTATACACTAATTCTTCCAAGAACTCCACAAGGCCAGTTATTATTCCCATTTTACTGATGTGGAAAATACAGCTTAGAGATGCAAGGCATTTGCCCACATTACAGAGAGTGTAAATGATGGGAGAAATGGCTGTGAACCCAGTCTGTCCAACTACAAAGATGACCATTAAGTGTGAGCATTCCGTTCTTACTCTGGAAGTCTGCTCTTCCTGCTTGCTCTGTCTGGTTCTTTTTTACTTTCTTTTGCCTTCTATCCCTAGCATTTGCTGTAGCCGCTTCCTGTACCTCATTTCCCAGAGTCAGTGCACCCCTAAAGAAAGGAACCTTCCCCCCCGCCCCGCCCCAGGGCAGGAAAGAGATGATGGCAGGAATAGGGGACTAAGATGGGACTGCTGTTTTTGAATTCCTACTGTGTCAGTTCTTTACATACGAAAATACAAGATAAGAAAGTCCTGGCCATTATCGGGCAAGATTAAAGACATAGTTAAGCAATTTTGAAGGAATGTGTTAAATAAAGATTGCCTCGCAATAACTTCCAAATGCTATTCTGGTCTCCTAAGCCTGATCAAAGCATCTTTTTAAACCAGGCACTGAACATTTTATCTTGGATATAAATTTTTCACTTGTTTTGACATCTCTGAAGATTTTTTTTTAAAACTTGCCAAAAAAAAATCTAAATATATAACGTATTTGTGAGTGCACCTTGAGAGAAATGTATTTTGTATCCAGAACAGCCACCCCAACCCATGTAGTCAAGCTGTTTTCCAAAGAAGGGGCCACAAGCTGTGCCTGTGCTGCTGTCTGAAACACACTTTCAGGGTAAACTCACTCGACAGCTGGGTTGCTCTCGAATGGCTGGTCATTTTCATAGCCTGCAATCCCCAACGGTGCCAAAATGGCTTCCGTAAGCCCCATTTTGCCCCTGACCAGCCAACTATACTAAATTCATACTTGGAGCCAAGAAATGCAGTTTCTTCACAGGGCTGGTGTGTCCAGGGAGCAATCTTCTCCTGGAGTTGTATTAGTGATGGAGAAAACCTTCAGTCACTTCAGGTTGGCTGTAGTTCAGCATTTCTTAGCCTGAGACTTTTCTTCTTTTCGAAGCCTATGGAAATTGCACTGCCTGGGCAAGTCAGAGTGCGACACCTCAACCACATGGACAGAGAGACCCCAGACCCCAGACCAAATCCAGGTTTCTCAAATGTGCCTGTTTTGTTTGTTCCTGGTCGCTACAACTGTATTTCCCTGATGTTTTGGGGGCTGAGCAGCCCCAGGAAACCCCTTCTCAGAAAACAGGGGAGCAAAGTGTGCAATGTATGCCAGGTGAACTAATGAGCATCCTCAATTTTAAGACGACTCTACATACCCTTAGTCTGAAGTGGGAATAGGGTGTTGCTTGCCATGTCAGATACCCAATCTTAAAATGAAAAGCTTTCAATTCAGAAAGTTTTTAAAAGAAAAAGAAAGAATAGCACAAATCTAGGGCAGGCGGCACACTTCCCCTGTGGGGACTGGTTGGGGGAAAGAGTCTCCGAGGTACTTAAAAGGCTGCATTCAGACTGTTGGCTACGAAGATAGTTATCGGTCTGCAGGTGGGTTTTCTAGAACAATGGTTCTGGGCTGAAGGGTTGCCATCATGAATAATATGAAATGCCATTTGACATTCTCATCCCAGAAAAAATGCCATTTCAAAGGATAAAGCCAAAGTAACTTGATTCCCCTTGCTGCTGTGTTCATGACTCCGATGCCACGGCAGCCCACACCTGTCCGGTGACCTGCTGAGCCTACTGCCTTCCAGCAGGAACTATACAGAACTTTGAAAATCACCCTCTGGGCTCTTGGGTTCACACAAAGAACAAGAAGTGTTGGTTATTCTGAACATTAAATAACAAGAAGTAGTTCCTGCTAATAACCTATTTTAAAAATGTTAGCTCCCCTCTATTTTAATAACTAATTCTGACATCAAGCAGCACAGAGGTACCTGATACTACCCAGGTCTTCCATACAGCTTTTGAACACTGGATTTTAATTCCCAGATAAATAAATGAGACTAACTCAAACATTTGGAGAGATTTTCATGATCGAATCAATACAACATGATCCCTACTCTCTCCTGGAATTACTGAGTCTTATCCTTAGGAAAAAAGTATCAGAAGCGACATTTTGGAGCTACTCTATGAATATCAAGGTTTGAATGGTTTGAGACTGCTCTTCCTATAGTAAAACAAAATATATTGTTTTGATCTGTTTTAACTAGATATCTTATTCACTAATCAACATTTCCTGCTATTTTAAAGCAGACTATCACATTGTGAAGGACACGGCAAGGTTTTAAAAATTACCCTTATTATGGAGAATAAATGCCTGCCTTCACCTAACAGACAACTTGAACTTTACAACCCCGAGGAGTTTTCAGAACAGAAGTGAAGTAAGTGTTTCGGAATTGAGGACATCGTCAGTATAAAAAAGTATTTGAGAGAGGGTTATGAAATTCTGCTTCACGTCGCTTAGATATCTCTGGGTCCTCGAAGAGGGCCCAAACCTCAAAAATGCAACAGACTGACAAGTTTGTTGACAAACACCTCATCAAGTGGACTTGAAAAAAATTAAACCACCAACAGATGGAATGTGTCTGAATGCCCTCCCTGCTGGTGCGTGTGTCACTGAATATCAACAGAGTATACTGGGGAGGCCCCATAGGATCCTGCCAAGAAGGGAAGCAGCAATGACCCAAATGCACTTCCCCACACAAAAGACTCAAGGTTGATGAATCCCATGTCTCTGCAGCTGGCTTTTGTTGGCTCTTCATATTTCCCTGGGTGCCCTTTCAAATAAATAAATAAATAAATAAATAAATAAATAAACAAACAAACAAACAAACTAACTAACCAGAAAATCAGACTATACTTTTGGATCACAGAAACTTTCCATTTATACTTCCATAAAAAAAAAAGGAAAAAAAAAACTTTTGGTAAATATCATCTGTAGTTTTAAAGAATCAATCCTCCTGTTTCCTGTAATTAAGTGGGAAAATGAATTAGTGAATGTTTCCAAACATAAACATTAAAAACAATAAATATGCCTCCATGGTGAAGTTTTCCTTTTGGAGGGGAAGAAGTAACAAAATCTAAATTAAATTAAAGTGGTGTTCTGGGAACCAAAGTGGTACTACAGCTCAATAAACTAATGTAATTAGACAACCTAAGGTTTTTTTTCTTTCCAAGGCTCCAAATCTAAAGTAGGGGCTTTGTAAAGGCTCAGGATCATTGTTAGAATCCACTTCAATATTCGAGCTTCTCAAATTCCCAGCCAGCACACTTTGCCTTTAAGGCATTGCCTGTCTGATTATCCTGCCAGTCTCCCCATCTCCTAATGGTTTTGTGTCACTTTCAAGTGCAGCAGCCCCCTTTGGAAACTGACAAGTGTTCATTTTGAAATGGAGTCATCAAATGCATGCAGCCTTCAGGAGGCTCCTCTTTTCAGGAGAACAAACAAAGGGAAATGTTTTTAGTACAAAATCCCTTTTTAACAAATAAAAGCTTGTATTGCACTGCAGGGCTGCCCACCTCCACAAAGCCCTGGCTCTTTTTGGTGGCCCTCAGAAGCAAGCTTTTCATTGTATAATTCATCCAGGGATAGAGCATCTGCTGGGCTAATGAGCTCTCCTGCAGCCTCTTCTCCCGCAGGCGAATCCCCAAAAGCACAGTCTTAAATCAGATACTGTAAAAGCCAAAAGAGAGAGGAGTGGGGGGAAGGAAGGAAAAAAAAAAAGTAGAGTAGAGAAAGCCAAGTTAGCAGTAGGCCAATAATCATACCTTGCATCTGGCTTTAGTGAAGTTGTGTACTTGAAGATTTTCATCCACACAGTTAATTTCTAAGCTTGTTCTTTCATGGCCAAAGTTCTATTTTGAGTATTGTATCATTTGAGCACACCTCCAATGGATATTAATGTAATAGATCATCATGGCAGCTGGCTCTTAAATATACCGATAGCAACCTTGACCAGGAACTGATTAGAAAGGGCAGGATTAAGGAGTATTCCCTTTTTGCCAGAAAGTGGAGCACGACATTGGAAACTTGATGGCTCTGATTCCTGTCCTATTACTAATTTTCCCATGTTTTACACTGTCACTGGTGAGTCCGGCAGACATTATTAGGAAGCTGTGTGACAGCATCTAATAAAGTATGTTGGGAGAGAAATCACGGCTCCCTTTTGCACTGATGATCTTTTGGAGAAATACAGTATTGTGGATTATGGGAGTTGGAGGTTGCAAACACTGATGATACCCATGGCAATTCATCATCAGCCTGCAACTTGCCAGTGATCTACAGCTCTAAAGGAACAGCTTCCAGGAGGGACAGGGATGGAGAGTCTGTCTTATTCATGTGAGCAAAGATGTTCTAGAGAGGATCGTCTCATTATTTATTGGTTGTTCTAAATCCCTGAGCACAATTTTAGGACACCGTGGGTCTCCATGTGCTGTGAAGCCTCTGTAGGATATTCGGTCTTTAGAAGTGTACAATGGGGTTGCTTTAAAACAGTACAGACTGTGTTACTAGTGGTTTAGTGATGAATTTGTAGAATTCAAAAGGCCAGAAGAGCATTAGTAATGTTGGGGTTAACGGAGGCAGCTCATTTTAGAAATTTGGTATTTGAGTTTTTCAACATCATCCAAAGTAGGTTCACCACATTCTTTTTAACAAACTCTCCAGCACGGAGCAGATGGTTCCTCTATTAACAACCATTTGCATTGAACATATTGCAATGATTTATGTACCACATGCCACTGAGCAAAGCAAAAACATTCAGTAGCGACTAATTAGTTGAGTGTAAAGACACATATCTCAATGTACAGAGCCCTCCTCTGACTATGTTTTTCATAGTTCAGTGTTTTATTTGTGTAAAGCACTTAAGTATGAACTATGACATTCATCTTTCAGTTATGGTAATAGTGTTATCGTGGTTCTATTAATGCTTTGGTCATACTTTTGCGGGGGAGTGGTTAAGATTTCTACGTCAGAATTTCCCTTGGGACTGATTGGTGAGTCACATTTTATTGTTAAATGTTAGAATGCTTGTAAGTTATTCCCAAGTTCACCAAAATGTGTATTTTAAGAAGTCCACTTTGCCTTTAAAATAGATAGTATATACTAGAGATGAAATAGGACTCCTAATCAAAAAGGATGATTTACAAAAAGTGACTAATTTTAAATGGATTTGAGTGTCATTTATTTTCCACTAAATTGTCCACTATTGTGTGCTCACATAATTTTTTAACTCCACCTGCTAAATCCCTGCTCCAATTCCCTCACAATCCATGAAGTTGCCTCTAAACTAGATGTGGTTCTTAAATTGGCAATCCCTGAACTTCCCCAGGACATAAGGGATTTTGCTGCCTCTTAAAAGCAGATTCCCTGAAGCCAGAGGAAAAATAGAACTACAAATTGCATTAGTCATTACATTCCATGGAAAAGAAACCCCAAACTCTTTTGCTGTCTTAGATGATCCTGAGACACTTTCTTCTCCTTTTTGCTGACCAACTGTGTCAATGGACATTACAACACTGTCACTATGTGTCAAGGTGACCGGGTTAGAACTGTTGGATGAACCAATGAATCTTTTATAACTGCAGTGTTCATTCTCAAGAGTTATCCATGCAAAATGTCAAAGTAGGCCATATATCATCAGGGAGGATAAATGCATGTCTGCAACCTAGAGGAAAGGGGGTATAATATAACCACATCTACCCAGAACTCAAGGAGCCAACCTTAGAAAACCTGAACTTGCTCTGCTCTTTTTACAATTCCCAGTTTTAATTTTCATGGTGATCTCTACTGATGGAGAACCCTAGAAACACTGTAAAGATAAATTTAACCTGTTTATGTCTTCAAAGGGAAAGGAAGCAATAAAGACAGATAACGTAAGTGCACTAATGAAGGTACGATAGAGTATGAATTATATATTAGTATAAACAGTCCAGTAATATAAGAAAGTGGAAAGAGTTAGTAGACAAAAAATATTAATGGTTAATGTTGATAAGGCCAATATGTTATAGTGAGACTAATAAAAAATAATTGAAAACAAAGCAAAACTGTTCTCAGAGTCCTAACACTCAATTGTAGATACCATCCTGGGCCCATGATAATAATCACCATTATTTAACATGTAGTTGCATTTTATATACCTTAGTGATCGTTAAAGTAACTCATCTATGTGGGTAGCATTTTTTCCATTTTATAGATGAGGGGGACTAAGACTCTGAGATATTTAGGTTAGGCAATTTTTCTGAAGTCTATCCAGTTGCAAGTGGTGGAGCTTGGATTTGATCCCAGGTCTGTCCTACTTCAAGTCACCTCTGCTGCTTCTCCATGTAAACCAGAAGCATATGCCTCAACTTAATATTTTCTTATTCTAGTTTGTATCAAAAACTCAACTATAGTATGTAATTTCCTTTGGCATCTTATTTTGGCAGTAAAATGATATTGGAATCTTTTCATATGCTGTTGTTAGTAGCAAAATCTAATAGAATAATCAATATCAAGGAAAGGAGCAAATAATCAGATTGCAAAGAAGACTCTTGGTTTAAACTCATCAATGCTAAGCAAATATAAGATGTGTAACCCTGAGAGATATCTTTTTGCTTCTGCAGGACTCTTGTTTTCCATAAATAACATTTATATTTAATGAAAACAGGATTAACTTTGTATTGAAAATTGAGCCTGTCATTCAGTCTGATTAAACAACATGCAGTCTTGCAAATCCGCATTTTACTCAATATTCCTGGGTGTCTAGAAGTAACTCTACTGTGAATAAATTTTCTGGATATGCCTATATTAGGGAAAGAAGAAGGAAAACATGCCTTTCTAAGTGTGTACTGGTTCTAAAATAGGACATCTTCAACCATTAGATCATATTCAACCATTTTTAATTGATTATTAACAACAATTTCTTATGGTCTAACCTAACATATAGAGGCAATTGTTTAGAAATAACCATGATAAAAAAAGACTATCAGACAGTACTCTAGAAACCGTCCCCCATCCCATCTTCCTCCTTCCCATCCTCCACCTCCTCCCTGGTGTTACTATAGCAATCTTATCTGTATCCTTATCACTGCACAGTTCTCATTGCCTTAGAATTTTCCTTGTGAAATGTCTATCAATTCATCCAGATGGTATCAACTTGAAGACAGGGGTTGTGGCTTTTTATTATTGTATCTCTAGCAATTGGCACACTGCTGGCAACTACTAAGCACTAAACATCGAAGTGCTTTTGTTTATTTGTATTGCATTTTGCATTTTTTTCCAATTCTTGGAAGGGAGGTATGGTAGGTATTATTATTTCTCCTGTTATTGTGCTGGAATTCGAGTCCAGGTGATTTGAGTCTCAAATAAATGACGTTTTACCCCTTTTTATTCTTACATATTGCCATGTTCTCCAAAAAATTTATAGCCTCATTTTTATTTAACTAAACATGACTATTCATTTTAAAGACACAAATTATTGAAATTGCAAAATGTCTGCATTGCATTAACATGTTTAATCAAATGGTTGCTGCTATTTCCAAAAATGACTCCTTTCCTTTTTAAATTATAGTATATGGGGATCCCTGGGTGGCCCAGAGGTTTGGCGCCTGCCTTTGGCCCAGGGCGTGATCCTGGAGTTCCAGGATCGAGTCCCACATCGGGTTCCCTGCATGGAGCCTGCTTCTCCCTCTGCCTGTGTCTCTCATGTATAAATAAATAAAATCTTTTAAAAAAATAAATTATAGTACATTTTGACATTCTCTGGGCTATTTAAAGATTTTATTATACATTATGGGATTTTGTACATTTTGCATTCTCTGTAGTGCTGAGGTTAAGCAGGTGATTGTCATGCTCTCCTTTGATATTAACACTACATACTTTTCAACATGCTTTATCTCCTCCTCTGGAACACAGAAAAGGCTCCAACTTCTAGATTGTGATCTGCTGACTTCCCAGTCTCACCATGGCTAGAGAAGTGGGCGGAGCTGGGAGAAACACAGAGCATTTGAATGGCTCTGGTGAGTTGGAGACATACTTCTGAACCAAGAAGGGCATGTGCCCTACCCTTTATTCTCTTTGATCTGTAATCAGCCATGAAGGTGGGCTATAAAAAGTGCCTCTGCAGTGAATGTGGATGGGATTTCCCAACTGATCTGCTCATCCCAGGTAGAAATGCAGAAAAATGCAACATGCTGTTAAAGACTTTTCTTGCAAGTTTCAGATTTCCTGAGAAACCCCAATAATCTTAATTTTTTTTCTTAATTTTTTTTCCCAAAGGAAAGAAAACATTCCCAAGATATTTTTGTAATACACTTTCCATCCAAATCCTATTCTTTATATTTATATTATTGGTATATTTTTCAGCTGAGCTGGAAAACTCATTGAAGAGTCAAACCATTGTTCTCTAATACCAGTTATTAATGGTCTGAATGGATTCAGGGTTATATATAGGGAAAGAATATTTTCTAGGTATTCTGGTGTCATTCAGAATTACCAGGCTGCAATCAACAAAGATAATAATTATTGTCATCTGTTTGCTTCTAAAAAAAAAATCTCTGTACATGGTTGGAAATTTTAAAATGGAAAAAAGCAATTTATTTTATTTGTAGGTCATCAGTAGGCCAACTTGCTCATATATCAACTAAGAAATACTTATCATATCTATGTCTCCTGTCTTGTTCTCTTAGCAGCCTCATGATTCCTATTTCCTATAGGCCATTACCACTTTTAAGTTAAGTTAAAATATGAGCTCACTGTAGTCTTTAATAGGTGTCCCTCTCAATTTAGAAAGCATTATCAATGGCACCATGACACTTCTGGCTCCCTAGGATGAAAAATCTGGTCATACATTGTAGATACCTGTATCTCTCTCTACCCTCCCCCACTGATACCCTCAGGCCCTGACAAAAAGGGTCACTGCTCTGCACTCTGATTTAGAAGGACCTTTATATCACTAAAATAGAAACATTATTTTTTCTTTTTGTTCTCTTAAAAGTTTCTGAAAGTTTGGTAACAGACTAAGCAATTAGGAATTATGGAGGGAGACTTAGCTGAACCTCACCAGTATCTCACCAGAAGATTCATGGCTGAGAGAACTCAAGTGAGTATGATGGGTCATAGGGGGAATGGGGGGGTGGGATGAAAATTTAAGTATTTGCTTGTGTGTGTGTTTTACTTTTAAAAAATTTTGGGCACCCCAAATTACCCTAGGTAATTTGTCTAGGCAAATAGGCTCCCAGATAACTGTGCTTCCTCCCTTTCCTGATCTTCAGTGGTATAGTTTTGGCTTGATTATATATTCCATAAGATCTCCATTTCAATTTGTCTATTGGCTTTTGAGATATTGAAATTAGGAAAGCTATTATTTAATTATTGAATCATTGAATAATTATTATTTATAAGTCCCCTAAAGATTATAATCTTTAATTATAATATATATCCTTAGTTTTTCACCACCTACTTCGAGCTAATATCATACTAGTTCATGTCAAATGTAAGAACTTGCAATCATATAGATCCATTTATCCCCTCTTCCTATGCTTTATGCTGTAGTTTATGCTCTAGTTATCATATGTATTATATCTACATACATTATACATCTCATAATAAAATACTATAAAATATTTTAAACAACCATATGTATTTTAAAGAAATAAAGAGGGAAAATATGTATGTATTTTCAATTTCCGTGTTCTTCTCTGCTTCTTGAAGTTTTAAGTTTTTATCTATTTTCACTTCCTTTTGGTCTGAGAAGCTTCTTCCAGCATTTCTTCTGGTACAGGCCTGCTGGCAATGGATTCTCTTGGTTTTCTTTTATCTGAAAATTCCTTTAATAAACCTTCATTTGTAAGAGATATTTTCACTGGATGTAGAATTCTGGGGTGATAGGGGATTTTTTCCCCCTTACTTCTTTTTTTCTCTCAGCACTCTGAGAAAATATCCCTGGGTGGTGCAGCGGTTTGGCGCCTGCCTTTGGCCCAGGGCGCGATCCTGGAGACCTGGGATCGAATCCCACGTCGGGCTCCCGGTGCATGGAGCCTGCTTCTCCCTCTGCCTGTGTCTCTGCCTCTCTCTCTCTCTCCGTGTGACTATCATAAAAAAAATTAAAAAAAAAAAATTAAAAAAAAAAAAAAGAAAATATCCCACTGTCCTCTGGTCTTGATTGTTTCTGATGAGAATTTTGATGGTCATTTGAATTGCTGTTTGCTTATATGTAATACGTCTTTTTTAAACTCTCCTTTCAAGATTTTCTCCTTATCATTTGATTTCAGTAGTTTGCATATGATCTGCTTACAGGCTGCTTTCCTGATTGTCATCTTGCTCAGGGTTCACTCTAACTTTATGTCTCTGGGCAAATTTTGGACATAACTTCCTCAAATATTGTTACTGCCCCATTTTCTTTTATCTTTCTGAGACTCCCATTACACATCTATTAATCCTTTTGATATTGTCCTAAAGGTCTCTGAAATTTCGTTCATGTTTCCCCCTGCCTCTTTCTTGCTGTTTTCTGTGTTGGATAATTTCTACAAATCTATTATCAAGTTCACTGACTCTTTCTTCTATCAGTTCCAATCTACTGTTAAGTACATCTAATAAAATTTTATAGGAAAATATACTTTTTTAGTACTATAGTTTCTATCTGGTTACTTTTTATAGTCTCCATTTTCCTATAATATGTCATAGCATCATTTATTAACATCACATTTTCTTACATCTTTCAGTATTGTTACAACTGCTTTAAAATCCTAATACCTTGGGATCCCTGGGTGGCGCAGCAGTTTAGCGCCTGCCTTTGGCCCAGGGCGCGATCCTGGAGACCCGGGATTGAATCCCACGTCGGGCTCCCGGTGCATGGAGCCTGCTTCTCCCTCTGCCTGTGTCTCTGCCTCTCTCTCTCTCTTCCTGTGTGACTATCATAAATTTAAAAAAAAAAAAAAAAAAAATCCTAATACCTTTGTCATGTTGAGTATGGTCTCAGTTGTCTTTTCTTTAGAATATGGGTTATCTTTTTCTGTTTTCTTCATATATTGAGTAATTTTTAAATTGTATATGGATATTACAAGTGATACTTTGTAGAGACTTTGGATTCTGTTATGTTCTTCTGAAAAGAATTGACTTTGTTTAGTGGGCTGTGACTGTGACTAAATTCAAACTGCACACTGTAAACTGTCTCCTCTTCAATAGCAGCCAAAAATCTCAGTTCAGTTCTTTTAGCTTTAGGTAGGCTGCTTGAAGGCTGTTCCACACATTAATGATACAGGGGCTCCCAGAGACGTAGGTAGAATTTACACACAATATTTGAGGTTTCTTCCTCTTTCACTTTCTCCTTTCTCTCTTGACATTCTGGTTGTCGTGGTGGCCTCTTGTCCTCTGGTTGTTCAAGTCAATAAAAGAAGAGGATTTTCCATCTGAGTTTTAATTGCATCCACCACCCCCCCGCCATAATGTGTGGCAGAGACTGAAGCCTGTCCTTACAGGAAAAACTGAAAAAGGGGGGCAATCACTCAATGCCCTTCTTTCTTGCAAGCATTGACTCCTTTCCAGTATCTCCCTACTCTTCATCCCTCTCTAGAATCTTCAAATGCTTCTACTTTTAGTCCAGAGTTTGTAGATGTTATTGGCAGGAGAGTTTGCATAATAGGAAATGCTTGGCCATTACTAGCAGAGCACTTGGTATAGTTTGGGGAAATGCTTAGAACTACCTGGAAATCTTAGAATGGAGAAGTGAAGTATTGAGAAAATAACTATCTTGCCTTGCCCTTTAGATGCTTGCATGGGTAGGTTTCCATTACAGGTTCAGGCAGATCAGTTACTACTTATGAGCATTAGGCCCAGGAAGCAGTGTCTCCCTTTCTCCAGGAGTGCCACATTGCTATCAGTCTTTCACACAGCAGACCTGGCTGAGTTGAGATGATGGCTCCTTTAACCACACCCTGGGGGGTGGGCTATGGGGTCCAGGGTGGGGAAAGTGGGCCAGTCAGGGGTGCAGTTCAATGTATAACCTATAACTATTTGGGCATATAGTATGTGGGCTTTCATTTGTATTCTTTTCCCACCGTGCAAATATTAGGGACAGTCTTGCTTCTCTGTATTATTATTATTTTTTAAGATTTTATTTTTACTTATTTATGAAGAGAGAGATCATAAGCAGAGGGAAGGTCAGAGGGAGAAGGAGAGGGAGAGGGGCAAAAAGACTGCATGTTAAGCGGGGAGCCTGACACGGGGCTTGGTCCCGGGACCCTGAGATCATGCCTGGACCTGAAGTCAGACTTTTAACCAATTGAGCCACCCAGGTGCTATGCTTCTCTGTATTATCAAAACCTGCTTTTTCAGATTTATTCCTTCCTTTCTATATTCACAGCCATCACCTTTCATGATGGTTACTGAAACAATCAATAAGGTCCTTCTTTCAATCCCTTTTATACACAGACAGTAGTATAATGTCTTAGTGGTTTTTTTTTAAATTGTCATCTTCCTCAACATGTAACACTCCACACAGATCTACAGTTGTTCCTCATTGCTTACCTCTAGTATGAAATCAAAATTCAGTCTAATATGAAAAAATCCTCTTCTACTATTATGATAGGTGTCCTTGAAGCCCACTTCTCAAACTTCTCATCTCTTCTCCACACAGACAATCCCCTCTGCGCATTAACTATCTGTTTGACAAACTATGATTTCCTCCAACTAGCATGGAAGTCCCTTCCAAACTCAAGGCCCTTCTCAACAACTTTCTTCATCTCAAAGTGAAAAATAGGAAAAGACTAGGAATGTTAAACATCTTAGAATTTCTGTGTTTTACTTTGTTGAGACAAGAAGTATTACTTTTTTTTGCTACTTAATTTTATTTACTTTTTATTTGGTAAATCCACAAAACAGAATTTACCATTTTAACTATTTTGAAGTGCATGGTTTTGAGACAGGAAGTATATTTTCATTGTTGTGCAACATCCACATTGTTGTTGTTGAGTTGTAAGTTTTTAATATGTTCTAGATAACAATTCCTTATCAGACATATGAGTTGGCAATATTTTCTTCCATTTTGTGGGTTGCCTTCCACTCTTGATAGTATCCTTTAATGTGTAAAAAGGTTCTAATTTTGATGAAGATCATCCTACCCATTTTTTCTTTAGTTGCCTGTGCTTTTGGTGTCACATTCCAGAAATCATTGCCAAATCCAATATCATGAAGTTTTCCCTCATGCTTTCTCCTAAAAGTTTCATAGTTATAGCTCTTATATTTAGGTCTTTGATCCATTTTGAGTTAATATTTGATATGGTATAAGATAAGGATCTACTTTTTTTTTTTTTTTTTTTTGCATGTGGATATCTAGTTTTCCTAATACCATTTGTTTAAAATTCTCTTTTCTCTTTGAGTGGTATTGGCACCCTTCTCAAAAATCACTTAGTGATATATTCAAGGGTTTATTTTGGGACTCTATTATATTTTATTGCTCTATAGTCTATATACAGATACGTACTGTTTTGATTACTATAGCTTTGTTGTAAGTTTTGAAATAATAAAAGCATAAAACTGTCAACTTCATTCCCCTTTTTCAAGATTGCTTGGGCTATGTGGAGTTACTTGAGATGCCATATGAATTTTATGATGGATTTTTTTACTTCTGCAAAAAGTGTCACTGGGGTTTTGATAGAGATTGCATTGATTCTATAGATCATTTTGGGTAGAACTGACATCTTAATGTCTTCCAACTCATGAACAGGAGATTTCTCTTCATTTATAGTCTCCTTCAATATCTTTCAGCAATGTTTTATAGTTTTTAGTGTACAAATCTTTTGCCTTTTTGGTTAGGTGTATTCCTAAGTATTTATTCTTTTTGATGCTGTTGTAAATGGAATTGTTTTCTTAATTTCCTTTTTGGATCATTCATTTGTGTATAGAAACACAACTGACTTTTGTGTGTTGATTTTTTTTTTATTATTATTTATGATAGTCACACAGAGAGAGAGAGAGAGGCAGAGACACAGGCAGAGGGAGAGGCAGAGACACAGGCAGAGGGAGAAGCAGGCTCCATGCACCGGGAGCCTGACGTGGGATTCGATCCCGGATCTCCAGGATTGCGCCCTGGGCCAAAGGCAGGCGCTAAACTGCTGCGCCACCCAGGGATCCCTGTGTGTTGATTTTGTATCTTGTAACCTTACTAAATTTTAACTTTATTTTAAAAATTAATTTTATTCAAAAAATTGATTTATTCAATGATATGTTCAATGAATAAAATATGAAAACTACATACAATTACAAAGAAATAAAATTATCCATAATTTCACCACTCTGAGCTAGCCACGCATTATGTTCTTTCATTTTCTTTCTACCTTCTTCTCATAACTATTAATATTTTTAGTTCTCTTTTCCTACTTAAGAGTATATAATGAACTTGAATTATTTTAGTTAAGACATATGTTCATAAAAGGTCACTGCCTGTTTCCTTGTCTCCTCATCTCAAATTTTTTGAAACCCAACACTGGCTCTATCAATATTTAAAGGCCTCATTTACAAATTGTAAGATGGCTGTTATATATTTTTTTAACTCCTTTGTTGCTGAACCCAAGAGACAAATGTCACTTGAAGACAGGTTTGGGACATACAGTGCTATTGTGATTTTACTAAATATATTTTGAGAGTGGGAAGAAGAGTCTGATTCTTTTCATGGACTTGTTCTCACCCAGAAAAGAAATTATGAGTTACAATTTTTGATCTTAAAGCACCAATCAAACAATAATAAAATAAATAATGTCTGTCTGGATAGAGTGATACTCATATACATGAATAGATACATGACTCTGATATCTGAGGTAGATAAATTGTATTCTCTATCTTTGGACAATTGGTTGAAGCCTGAAGCTTTGCAATTTTAGTATTTTAGATGAAGTGGCATTACCAAAAATATTGGCCTTCGCTCCAGTTCCCTTGCAGTCTTATGTAAGTAATATACAAAGGTGGTCACAGAATAAGAAGTGAAAAGAGTATAAGATACTTAGAATTGTTGGTTTACATGATGCTCAAAAGGGTATTCCACAGACATTCACTCACCCCATCAATAAACACTTGTCCCTACTATGGGCCGAGCCCAGTTCTAGGTGCGGTAGACAGGTCAGTGAGTAAAATACAACAAGTTCCATCTGAGTCTATTTTCTGTAACAGTATCACCCTTGGCTAGTTGGTTTAACCACTCTTATATCACATCCGAAAAAGAGAGAGTTAGATTACATTATGTCATAGTTTCTTTCGGTTCTAAAAGAAATGATTTTGCAATGCTCTAATTCTATTTGGCATACAAGCTGCCTATGTAATTCCAGTACAGGAATTCATGATGCTGTCTATTCCTACCCTGACAAATTGCTGACCTCTTAGACTTACCCCTCCCATCATCTCTTGACTCCCTCTCTGCCCTGTTTTCTGTTCCTAGCAACACTGGAAGATTTATAATGACTCATGGATATCACCAATATATGGTAATAGCTTCACTTCCCTGATATTCCACTAAGACAAAATGAGTAAAAGCAGCCAGGGCAAAAACACAGTTCCTAGACAAGGTGATATCCCTTAGCTGTATACTATTTTTGGTTTTGTGGGGCTCTCATTTGTTATTCATTAGCACTCCTAAGGGAGCAAAAGAAAGGCAACACGTACTTAACTAAAATCAGCCTGTGGTTTCAAGAATATCTTCCAAAGCAAATGAAAAAAAAAAATAAAAAAGAATATATTAAATATGAGTTAATCTTATTTTCCTTTAAATACATGATTTTAGTTTATTGCTGTAATTAGAGTTTGAAAAGCTTATATTCGAGAGAAATAGAAATCTTCCAACATCTCTATTTATCTCTGAAACAGACCAGATTGTACCACTTGGCATTTCATTTTTTACATCTTTGCATCTTCCATCACAATTTCTCAAGCTTAAAAACAAAACAAAAATATCCCTATCTATTCCAATACTGTACTTAATTTCCTATAATTCTTAAAGAAAGATACACAGTACTCCCTAAGGTTCAAAAAATAAGAGCAACAGTTAAAAAAAGAAAGGTACTCCCTATCAAGGCCATACTTTCCTTAAGATAGTCTCATTTTTTTTTTACCCAATGTAGCAACAATATAGAAAAGATGATAGCTAAAATTAGACCCCACTGTGAAGTATCAATCTGTTCTTAGCACTGCAAATAGTTCAAACACACACACACACACACACACACACACACACGCACACGCACATACACACAAGTTGTTTTAATTTATTTTCTTACATCATATGAAAAGTCCAATAATATTAGAGACTGAAGTAAAGGGATTTTGTTACCCTACATGAATTCTATTGATGCTACTTATATGGGGGTATTAATAGATGTTTTTTTTGGCTAAGTTTGCAAGGTTCTGGGGAAATAAAATGGAAATGTTTCTTTATTGTAGGGTATCTCAGGGACTTTAATCTGTTAATATATATTGTGATTCTCCTAGAAAGAAATACTGCAAACATTTCCCAAATGTGTTTGAATGTGTTTGACCATTATGGCCTTTATTTGAAGAGTAATTCTCAAAAACTAATGTAGTGTAACATTCTCATTTTGTAGGTGAGGAGACTATACTCACAATGGTTGGGACTTGCTCTGAGCTCACAGAATTATTAGCAGAGCTGGAGCTAGAACCTATTTCTCTTGACTCCTAGCCAACGTTTCCTTCTAAAGTAAGACAATTATTTGAGGTCCTAATGTTTTGTTCTCTGTCTTCTCAATACATTCCTAACCCAATATCAGTTGTCTTAGGTACCAGTCACAAAGTAAGAAAGAGCTGATACAATAGCTATCCTAACTGAACAATATTCTAGATGGGGCTCTGTGGACCAACGGGATTTGTGAGGCTCCTATATGTAGATTTAAAACCTAGTCTATCCATTCAACCAATGATTTTCAAGTGGAATTGCAGGAGAAAATTCATTTCCCAAAACAAGTATTTTAAAATGTTCCTTTCCCCTTTGCCACTGACTCAGTGACCTTATTCAGATAGTTTTCTTATCTATAAAACAGAGGTAGAAGTAGCAACCATCTTATATGCAATGCAGTTCATTCTTGTTAAACTAAAATATATAGTTCTGAAAGTTACTTACTTGAAATATAGGCCTATGTTGCAATGAGATCAACATATTCACACAAATTACTACGATAAACCCATTACTTTGAAAAAGCATATGACATGAATACATTTGCTCTTAGAATGAATGGAAATGGTGTCTCTACTGAACCACTGATTCCATATACCCACAGAAACTCTTACATAAATTTAAACCAATGACCATGACCTCCTAATTTGTCAGGAATACCACTGGTCCTAGAGACAAAGAAACAGCAAGATCTTCTAAACATGTCTGCCACTGAATCAGATTTAGAAGCATGGCTTCAGAAATTGGACACAAGAGCTGAGGGCATCTCTGTTTTCCATTGTTTGGGCATATAGATGTAGCCAGAATGTAGCTTCTTATACAAATGTTAAATTAAGTGAGGGAGGAAATTATTTCACTTTTTAATTATGTGGTATTTTGCCTAACTATCCTTTTGTTTCTTAAAAAGGAGACATCTTTCCTTTAATGACCCACTAGTTTAAAAAAATCTATGGCACTGGGGAATTCAGGATAAGGAGACAAGCTTTTAAACTGGGTTGTTTTTCTGCACACTAATGAAGTTTATAATTTAATTGGAGGAATTATTAGATATATTTTCTCCTTATAATGGTGCAAACCTCAGAGGAAAATGAGCTGCTTATGCATATATTCTCCTTGTAATTCAAAAAATCCTCAAGGATTTAAGAAATATGTTCCAAATCAGAAAGGCACTCAGTTGTCCACTTAGAATGGATTCATACCACAAATCTTTATTCTAAGCATTTCCAGTGGAGTTAAGTAGCAATGCTTTGTGTTTTTTTATTTTTAATTATGGTCACTAAACTTTTCATTTGAATGCTTTTATTTACAGAACTTCATTCTCCTTTTAAAAGAAGAAGAAATTAAATTTTAAAAATTTGGATGGAAAAATGGTTAAATATTCATTTAATTTGAAAAAAAAAAAAAGACTTGATAGGATCCTTGACTGCAAATCTATGAAATGTTACTATATGAAAGAGGTAGTACACTTATTCACTATAGTCGCAGAAGAGAGAATGTGGACTAATAAAGGGGAGTAAATAGGAAAAGTAGATTATTCTCAAATGAAAGGTAACTCTCTTAAAATAAGCGAGGGTGGTTGGTCATTTCCAAGGTTAACCATTAATATCTGCGGTTTGTTTTGTGTTTGGTGATGCCCATTAAGCAGAAGTGGTTGCAGGTGTTGAAAGTTTATGGGAAAATATAGGGGGAAGATTAACACTTAGAAAATTCAGTTAATTTCTTTACTTTTTCTCCCCTCAGAAAACAAGAAACGTCAGAATTTTATTTTAGCAGTGAAGCACCTAAATCTAACACAATATGATGAGTTAGCCGAACCACACATTATAAAATTGATAAAAATGAGTTAAGAAGTTAGAGTTCAGATAAACACACAGTGATCTGGTATAGTGAAATATAGAGCCAAGACAGAGAGGGTGACTCCCAGAACATTCCAAGAAGGGCAGAGCCACAAGACTCACTGGTTCATTGTTGCTGTTGAGAGATGGTTACTTTGAGAATATTCTACATCTCCCATATGGATTGAGCTCACTCCAGGAGAGTGTGGCTGGAACAGCATAAAGTAGACAGCATGAGGTTTGTAATAAGCAACATGATTTTCTCACTTTATTATGTGTGAGGTGTTTAAAACAAAAGTCATGGAACGTCTCTGGTCCTCAGTTTCCTCATCTGAAAAATGGGGTTAAATAATACCTGCCTCAGAAGTTTCTTGGGAGGATTCAAAGAAAGAAGGTACCTGACAAGAACTTTGCAACCCGAATGCCATACAAATGTAAAGGATTATTACTTAAATGTTGATGGACTCTATTAGAATGACCTTAATTCATTTCTCCTTTTCTGATTTCCTCCTATTTCTCATATTATTTTTCAATTTCCTTCAGAAACTACATCTTAAATGTAGTCTACCACTGTCTGTAAATGTTCTGTAAGTGACCATAGTCTTTTATAATTGTAAGGGAAAATACCCTACCATAGTCATCCATTCTCTAAACTTCAACCATCACATGTAAGGTGATAATCTTCAAACCTTTGTTTCCAACTCCAACCTCTCTCTGCAACCCCAGAGCAGTATTTTAAAATCCTTGATTGGACTCTCCACTTGGAATCCCACCAAAGTCTTGCCTCCAGCCCTTCCTTTGTCAAAATCTGATTGGTCACCAAGTCCTATTGACTTTGTAAGCAGCTCTCAAACCCCTATGTGATGATGGCTTCCGTGGGATTTAGAGAGCTTTTCTGGACTTCCCATTTGGGCATCAGGACTTGGAGTTACAGCTGCTCCACTACTGAGCTGTGTTACTGCTCTCCTTGTCTCTCCTGCAGTTCCTTGCCCATCACAGCTGCACTGAAATATCCTCTCACACACTACCTTACAATGCTTCTCACCTGTCCTTTGTTGATAGATGAGAACCCGTATCATTTTAGATTCCCTAGGACATGGGGGGCTCAGAAGCCCAGATGCAGGAATCCTTCAATGCTTCTTGGAGGTGCTGAAGGTCCATGAAGAGAAGATGAAGATGGAAGAGCATCTCCCAGGATTTGTCCACTTCACTGCTTCCCAGCTATTTGGATTTCCTTAACATGCTA
The DNA here is from genome assembly GCF_003254725.2 of Canis lupus dingo. NCBI lineage: Eukaryota > Metazoa > Chordata > Mammalia > Carnivora > Canidae > Canis > Canis lupus. The sequence goes on from NC_064248.1 coordinate 44,018,837, forward strand.
TGCTGTTCGTAAGCATCATTTGTCACCGAGAATATCCCTTCTGCCCTGGCTGCTTGGCATTCTAAAGCACAGATTTCAAGTTACCATGCAAATGTCGCTTACTCATCAAAGTTCTTCCTGGGATTCTCAGATTAAATGAGTGTACCCTTCCATGTCATCAGCGCACGTCACCCATTCCCATGGTCAAAGCACTTACCCCACATTGTCATCGGTTTTTGTTTACGTGCCTGTGCCCATCTGCTTTTGGCTACTTGAGAGCATTGGTTATGCCTTGTACACCTCTATATACCCACTGTATAGCCCAGCGTCTGTCCCAGGGTGGAAAATAAGTTTTCTTTTTCTTTTTTCTTTTTCTTTCTTTCTTTTTTTTTTTTTTGGTGACAGAAAGAGGGAAGGTGTTATAAAAGCAGAATCTGTTAAGCAGTAGTACAGCCCAACCTCAATAATTAGGACTAGTTGAGCAGAATGAACGAATGCCAGGTCCAGTGCTTTAAAAGCGCCTTGCAGGACGCCTCTCACAGGGTAGGTGAAAAGTAAATATTTTGGTAAATTTATTCACATTGTGGCTAGGAAAAACCTGTGGTTAGAGAACTTGCAGGGTAACTGGTAAGCGTAACTGGTAATAGAGCACTTTCACATTACATGATTTTTTCCAAATTATTTGAGAAAATTTCAAGAAATACCCTACTGTTTTGATACTTTTAAACTTCCCCAATGTTCTTGCTTATCTAACATCACATATTTTTCCATAGCAATCTGAATGCCTAGCTTCAAGAAAGCAAATTTCAACCTCATTTTGTCCTAATTACAGCAAATACTGGGGAGTGACATTTAAACAGTGAGCATTTACAAATATATCTGATTCCTCCCAAGGGCGAGAGTGTAGGGGGCCTTCCTCACTCTAGACACCTACGTAGAGTGGTTTTGTCCCTGTCCCCATTAGCTTTGCAGATCCTGGTATCAGGCAGGGAGGGTGTGGTTCTGAGCTGGGGCAGTAGTGAGGCAGAGGACACAAGAGTGGAGAAGTGTAACTTCTGAGCTAGCGCCCCCTGGCTTCTTTCTTGAAGATAAACAATGAGGGCACAGAAGGCAAAATCCATTCTGTAGTGTAAGGGACAGCCAACTGACTACCTGTGAGGTGCTTGGGTAGGCACTGCAAGGGGTAAGAAATGAGTATACACCATGGAGAAAAAATGATTGATTATTATGTTTAGAAATATTGTGTAGTAAGGCAAGTAATGGAGATGTGGGTTAGATTTTTCTAGGCCACCGAGAAAAGTTCTGACAATTCTGTTCTAAGGTTTTTGAAGTCGAAAAAGATTTTCTATTACCGTATGTCTCAAATCAGTACCCTGATACATTGCTAGTAGCACATCTTAACAGATAGATGAGCACATTATCAAATGTTCATTTGTTTTTCAGATTTAACAATTATTACAATCACATTACTTCCTTGAAACTGCTCAGCTCAAAGAAACAATAAATAATACTGAGTTAACAGTCTATAAAACCTATGCATCTGACAAATATAATGTTCAACTTTTCAATTAATTGTGGAACATTTAGAAGGAAACAAAACATTCAAAAATTATAATTTCCAAAAAAATTCAAAATCAGAATTTCCAAGTATGTAAGAAAACACTTTGGACATTATCTATATCTAACAGCCTATAACTGAACTTCCTATCTCTATAAAAAAAGGGTTTAGAACAAATATCTACTCTTCATTTCTCCTCTCACCCCTCATCTGGGTAGATTTTATTTATGCATTAGACGACCTTTTTGGCCATTAGAACCATCTTGCTTCAGCAGTTAATTAACACAAGTACCATAATTTAATACAGTTAATGCTACTTGATGCCCTTTAATGTACCTTCCATTAGTGATATTATTGTAGTATTACCCTGTAAATTAAAATGAGATCAAGACTAAGAGAGCCACTCTTTAATTAAGGTACTGGCACACTGCACTCGTCTATTATTCACTAGAGAAAATCACCCTGATTTACTGAAGTAGGACATCCATAAGTCAGAATTAGTCCATGAAGATTATTAGGTTTATTGAACAATGTAAGTACTATGGAGTCGCTGAGATTGCCAACAGCCATGTTTCCTCTTTTCCCTCCATTAATAAATACACAGTGAGAGGGAGTAAATGGAAGCAAAATAAGTATGCAGCCAAAGAGGCATAACAGTTTTAAGATGGAATTACAGTTTTGTCACCAGTAAAATAGGTATGAGATGTGTCGCATGCTAAAAGGAACACAAATGCTACATTAGTCTAATAACAATCAAAACATCACTTTTACACCAAACAGTCCTAGCCAGTATAAAACATAAAGGCCATGTGCACATGTGCATGGAAAATTGAGAACCGGAATTCAGAGGCAATTCAAAGACTCTCCACCCGTGTTTGTTTCACAGCTGAAAAATCCTGTATTGCCTGTCCACTATTTTATGGATACCTGCCCACTCTCCCCAGATAATTCATGCCAATTCCCACCTTATGTTGTCAGTGGTAGTAGAGCAACAACTCAAAAAGTATTATTATGATGACCAGATATAGACATGTAATGGCACGTTAAATGGTGCAGTTGTTTCATGGATGGTGAAGAGAGGGTTGAGGGAAACAAAGACCTGGTGGTATTGTGGAAAGTTTATACTGATGGTGTCTCTGAAAACAAACCCTCAGAACTTTCTTTTGGACATCATCATCAATTAATATTCAATCCTTCTATAGATGTTTTTCTATCTAAGAAGAAGATGACCTAGACCGTTAACCCTACTGAAGTTTTCCAGGGTAAAATGTATGTATCAGCTTCTGTGCTGAAAGGCCCATGCACCAGTGGCAGCTCAAGAGCTCCCTTTAATACCTCCATTTCCCTTATATAACTTAAAAGCTGGAGACACGCCGGAGCCATCAGGCCTTGTTTCCTTAGTCCCTCCCCTAAGACTAAAAATACCCCAGCCATCTGGTGCCTAGCACAGTACACGCCAGCATCAGTTTTGCCCTGAGGAATTTGGACAGGGTTTAGAGGTGACAGAGAGGGACCTTATGGAAGGAGCTCACCTCTACTGGACCTTTCTCTCTTGCCCAGCTGCTTCCGCCCTAGCTTACAGTTGACTGATGAACAGGGAAAGACTGCAGAGGTGAGATCCAGAGAAGGGAGGATGGTTCCTGCAAACTCCCCAGAGCCACTGAAATGCAGTTGGAGGATACTGGTAGGATCAGGGATGAAAGAAAAGTGGTAAACCTGGTGGGAATCTACATTTCTAACATGCCACTTTTAGGGGATAGTATGTCTGACCCCAAAAGACAATGCATGAAAATGCCTGTCGCTTTAGAGCGTATTTACAACTCTCTTTCTTAAATAATAAGGGGAAACAAAAATGAATGTGCAGTAACAGAAATAAGCCCCATCAATGATTACTTCCCAACCAAAAGCTTCACAAGATTGTCTTCTTTACAAGTAGAATATGATAGTCTTTGCAGAAGTTGGAGTCTTATGGATTTGGGCTTGGACTAAATATTGATCAAATTGCAAGAGAACGGAATGAGATGATTTTATCTAACAGTGTAAATCACACTAGGATTCAAATTCAAATCTAAGTTTATGAATTTTGACATTTATTCTTGTAGAGGTACAGAACACTTGTTACTTTGTTGTAGAATGCTATTGTTAATCATATCAACATCAATTATTTTTATATATTATAGTCCCTAAGAATAAGAACTGGAAGCTGATTATCTCTTGCTAAAATGTTTATGAGTAAAATGGCAACATTTTACTATAAATAGCATATTCACATTTCAGGCAACAGTTCCAGATTGCCCTCTCGTGGCGTCCTGCTAATGCACGAACTTTCTTCTACACCCTGGAACCCACAAGCTCAATATTGTACCAGTGCATATTGCTCTCAGGAATATTATTTTGCTTTAAAGATATCTTCATCATATGTTACCAAGACCTTAGTTAAAAGTTTTTAAAGAGGCTCCATTGCTAAAGACTCCTGACTCTTCCAGAAGGAACTTGAAGCTAGAACAAAGTTGAGAGTAGGTGGCCACCTGTTCCTACCACTTCCCACAGTTAAAATTCTGAAACCTCTACTACCATACTGAGGTCATGCCCACCACTCCACTCTGTGTGCCCTTAACATCAGTGACCTCTCCTTCCTTCTAGTGTATATATACAACAACACTATCATCAAAAGATAGACTGAGTCAACTCTTGGAAAGACCAGGGAGTCTCAACACTTCTCCAGTTTCTGAGGCCTGGGCTGCCCTAAGGGATGCTGGAAGCCAGTAAACTTAATGCAGCCTGGTGTATTTATTTAAATTTTATGATTGCTTAATGAAAGTTACATGATTTATGGACTGTTTATATTCTTAACCTCATATATTCTGACTTAAATCTGTCTTGGCATTTTTAGGATGGTTGTTGCTTTGCTATCTCTTTTTTCCATTTTGCAGTATACCTCACTCATCTTTAGTTTTCCCAACTAATTACCTCATGCTTCAACTCCCATCAGTTGGTTATGTGGATACCAACCATACCACAGTTAGAAATCTGATTGAACAGCTCTACCTTAGAGTCTCTGGTTCTTATTACTTGAGTTTTTCATTAAAACATCCTCAAAATTCTTGGAAACTTGCTCAAGTATGTCTCTGACGTAGTATCAAAATCAAAGATATGTCAGCCTGTTGACCATTAAGGGGTTTAAACTCTGGTCCATGTGTAACTAGCCCCCAAAATGAAGGGAGCCTGCCTCTCAGGCCCATATTTAAATGGCAGCCTATCTTTTTAAGTCAATAACCACCAAAACTCTGAAAAGCAGGGCTCCCTCCTTTTTAACAAATGCATCGTGCTTCCTAAATGCTTTTGGTTCTGATTTAATAAATTTAAAGGGATATAGTTGCAGTTTAGAAACTTTTTTTTGTGTGCAATACAATGAAACATAAGCAGAGAGCTGTACCATGTAGAAACCCTGTCTGGCATTTAAAAACAATGGAAAGACGTATTTCTTGTTTTTCAGTATCCTTTCTAGAGCAGCTGGCTTTGTTCTCCCTGGCTTCATTGCCTTAAAGACTTAAACCACCCCCTGATCTAGGGAGTTCCTTGGATTCAAATAAGTTGCTGCTTTTTTTTTTTTCTTCTGTTTAAATTCTAAGAAATCCTGCCAGGTTCAGGTTCAGTGACAGTGAGTCTGGAATCACAAATTACTGCTGAGTCAGAGGGGCCTCAAATTTCTCTGAACCCAGCTCTAGACTGGTGTTCCTGAGAAAATGCTGTAGTAGGAAGTGACAAATGTGACTCTACAGCAGTGGGACCACCACACTGGCATTTTCTTTGGACAACCACTTTCATTCAAGTCAGACAGATGTTTTCTTACCTTCCGTGCACCTTTATGTCTGAGATCGCGTAAAAGTAGCGTGCCAAGTGTAGCTCATCTACAAATATTTCCCCAACCGCTGGTCTCAAAAGCCTTATCCTCAGGTCTGTGACTGTAAAGAAATCTCTGAGTTTCTTGGTTGTATCCAGCTGTCCGTAGAGAGAAGCCATATTGCGTAGCCATGGTCCAGCAAAAAAAGCAAACCTGTCTTTGATTTCAAAGTGGATTATTTTGCTATTCGTCATGTACCCTGTAGAGTACTCTTCGGTGCAAATGATTTCTAAGACTGTATGCTGTGATAAATCCTTCACAGATTTGGGATCCATGTGAAAAGCATCTAAGCAGTCTGTGGCATAATACTGATAGGGCTGCCATGTTCGTCCATAATCAAGAGATTTCTCCAGGATCATTTGGTCTGGACGCCCCGATTCAAAGGTAATAACTATGTTGTCTGTGAGCTCAATGGTTTTGCTCCAAGACAGAGTGATGTTAACCTGGAGAGGCTTGGGATATTCCTTCCAAGTAGCAGACTGCCAAAATGTGGAGGGATGTCTTCCTTCAAAATCAAACATCAGCTCAGGCGGATGCGCCAGTTCAGGGGTACTTGCATCACACTCATTATTGCACATGTAGGGGTTGCCCTATGGAAGAAGAACAAAAGAGGGTGCATCAAAACACTGGTTTGACACGAGTCTTGCCAGATTGCCGTTGCTGAGTAAAAGACTAGGAGAGAAAGAAAGTGGGGGGGGGGGGGGCGAACCCTGTTTGCAGTAATCATTTTTATTTGCCCTAACTGGATTCTCCTCTTTAATCGCTTTTTTTTTAAAAAAATGAAGCAATATGGTAATTTTCTTGTCTTGTTTCCTTCCATGGGCTTTAAGAAATGAAACAGTTTATTTATCCCATATGTGTTAGACCCATAATGCGGTCCCAGAAGCACAAAGATACGGAGCAACTGTCTAACAGCTCAATACCTCTGCGTCCTCTTAGAAAGATGCTATAGAAAAGCAAGGAAATACCTCCAGGCCTCAAGGACGTTCCTCAAGAGCACAGTTCTTGAAAAAGTCATTTTTCAAGGAAACCTTTAGAATTAGCAATGAACCGTAGATACCTGTGTCCTGTGTGGGAAACAATACCCCCATCCAACATTCAGCTTCTTCTCGCGTTGCCTCAAATCCATCACACTTAACTAGGTCCCTGCTTCATAAAACCTGCTCTTAAAGCATTTACTTTGTTCACCACAAATCATTAAAATGTGGTATACTACAGGCTCTGGGGCTTGATCCAAACATCTGCCATCCTATTAGCTCAAGGCAAGGGGATCGCACAGCAAAGACTTGGGGCAGAGGCGTGCTCCAAGTTCTGAGGATAGGAGCGTCCGGAACGTAATGAGAAGTGTGAGCCACAGCTACCCAGTGTGGTACTCTGTGCTGGCCCATAGTCAGTTGTCCGGGGATGTTAGCCACGACTATTTTTTCCCTCCTGACAAAGGCTTGTTTCCTTCACAGTCCACTCAAACAAGAAGCTGGAAATAAATCTTGTATCAATCACAAGTTATAATGCCACTTACGCTACACTTAATGACTGCTTTCAGTTTTCATCAGATGATTCCATGGCAAACAGCTGGCTCCCTGATTTTTGTTTATTTTGTGTTTAAGAAAATAAATGGTATCATTTGGAGTCAACTATTCAGGCATTTCTCCCTAATCCTCTACTGGGTAATTATAAACATGGATGGGTGAAAGAATCGACCCTCTCACATTGTCCTTAGGCTTTCTCTTGTAATTACAATTAGATTTTTCCCTCCTTTTTCATGGACCGAGAGCTTTTCATCATACCTGCAGGATGCATGAGCTGGGTCTCAAATAATGAATTTACATTTTAGACCCCGACGCTCGGTTACCAGCTGACTCCCGTGAAATGTAAGATGAACACTGGAGAATTGCTTTGGTCTCTCTAGAGGCAATTTCTCCTACCTAGTCAGCTAATACTTTCACTCTCTCTTTCCCATTAGTGCAACTGAATCCTAAAGCTGGCAACAGGTTTGGGGGACTCAAGTATAATTGAGATGGGGCAGGAGAAAGGAGAGAAGGTACATTATTTGAGGAACAGATCTGTTTTAAAAATACATTCAAGGCATCAGTGATAATGGAAATGTTTCTGTACTTCTTTCTCGAATTTCAATTCCCTATTCCTGATCCCAGCGTCTGTGGCACTATTTATAGTATCCCCTTCAAAACGAGCCAAGGGGGGAAAATAAGTTTCTGTTCCAGGTGGAATATATCACCAAATTTATTATTATTTAAACTCTCTTAAGCATACCAGAGAGCCAAATGCAAAGCTCTGCAAACTGGCAAAGGCTTTTTCTGGAGGGCTATAAATATTGTGGAATCTGTCAAGGTTTATAAATTCTAAATATATGTAAATGCACAATTTACTGGAAGGGGTCAGATTTACTCAAATCACACCTCCGTTTGAAATTTACTGAAAAAATATGGTCACTTCAAAATCTACCAGCATGTAGCCATCTGCACAATCATTAACTTGGATGCTACCACCTTCCTCCTGACAAAAGCATCCTCATCTGAGGTCAAGGGTATCAAAACACAGGAAATCAACTCTGCAGGATACACCAAAGTGAGTTATCAGAGATCTGGATTAAGTCATGTTGAAATACAGCATTTCTTTGACCGACCTCAGCATAGATGTGGACATCTTCTCAGATAGGGATAGGGTGCTGAGACAGAGAGTGAGGCACAGCGGGCTGATTCTGGGGTCTGAGTCTACCCTAGCAAATGCATCTTAGGAAATATACTTGAGGATATCTATCTAAAAAGCATTAATTCCTACATTCGATAAAAGGTGTTGACAATAACCACCATTTATGTAGCACTTATGAGTCAGACACTTTACACAAATTATCCTGGGCAATCCTGTCCACTACTGCTTTACAGAGGAGAAAACTGAGTCATACGCAAGTGTTACGTAATTTGCCCAATGTCATATAACAAAGTGAGTAAGAGGCAGAGCCAAGACCCACATCTCTTGCCCTCCCCTTGTCAGTTCCAAGTCAATGGTGTTATCCATGATGCAACCCAGTCTTAGAAACAGGGTTGGTAGTAGAAAGGAAGAGTCTAAGGTCAAATTACTTTGGGAAACACAGCCTCAGATCTTGCCCTAGAGAGAGAGCCCTAATGAGCATTATCATACATCTAAGATGTCTTCAAGTTATGAATCTTCCTTAGCTTCATGTAACAATACCTACTTTGGGAAACTTTATTTCACCATGGAGCCCCTTTTCGCTTTAGTAACCCCTACTTATATGCCATAGAAGTAGTGTCCTGGAGAACATCCTTTGAGATTCTCTGCTTTATATTACTCTTAAAATTGTAAACGTGTGGATGCCAGACAGCACAGTATAACCCAAAGTTTTAGTCCTTTAATGAAGACATGACCACACAAAGCACTCAGTCTTTGCTTTTGTTCTGCAAAGACACCCTTCCACTGGGGCTCAGCAGGACAGCCAGCTCAGGATAAATGCTTACATTTACATCAAATTGTCAGCCATCAAAATGCATGCCAGGACAAGAAGACAATTTTATTGCTTGGCACTGATCTGGTGCTTTAAGGTACCTGAAAAATGGGGAAAAAGTTACATGCATGCAATAATTATTTATTGATTGCCTACTATACTCCTATATTTAAGGTACTTGTCTTGGCTTTCAAGATGCAGTAGTAAACAAATCCAAGTCCTGGCTTTCAGTAGAGCTTCCGTTTTAGTTGGGGGAGATGCACTAAACAAATACATAATGTTCTATAATGTTAGTTGGTGATAACTGCTATGGGGAAAAATAAAACCAATTAAAGGAGAGCATGGTGTTGGAGGACGGATACTGACTGTAAATTTATAGGGAGGTCAGAGAAAGCTTCTCCTAGATAACGTGACATTTGAGCAGATTAAGAACGATTCCCAATTTACACCGGAGATGATCAGAGTTTGACCAGAATGATAGTTTCGTCCTTCATCTGACTCTACTCTTAGTGATAATTTCACCAGCATAGCAATTTATTGAAATGGATGAGTAAACAAATCATTTCTAATGAGAATCTACACCAATGGCTATAGATCCAAAAAAAAAATCAATTTGAACCATAATTATTTCATAGCCCTCATGCTCTTTTAGAAGATTCATGATTTGATGACCATTAATGTAACTTCCTAAGAGATGATGATATTGAGAGAAAATTAGTAGGAAAAAGAGAAAGGTTTCATTCTGGTTTCCTAAGGAAAAAAAAAAGCCTACATTTGTGGTGAGAGAGAATGAAAAAAAAAAAAAGAGAGAGAGACAGCTGAAGAAGCTGAAAACCTTACTATTCTAGAAAGAGAAAGCTAGAGGAGAGATTATACACTAAAATATTTCATGTAAATATTTCACATGGGTGTGATCTGTAATACTGTTGTTACAGAGAATTATCAATATGAAAACAATTGCTGTTAAAAGGATTATATTAATTAAATTTTCAACTACTTCAACCCCACCCTAATCCTCCCTAATACCATTAACAATGAAATTTATATAAGAAAAATAACTTTCCCCTACTTGTGAAAGCAAAGAACACTTCTTGCTGCTAAATCTAACAGATTCAAGCATTAGCAAGTGTAAGTAATTATTTTGTGGCCAGCAGGCAGCTTTAAATAGATCTTAATTTAAGTCCTACAAGCAACAGATTCTTAACTGATTGTCTATGGACAAAGCAGAAAATATTTATGACTGCACTGATAATATTTACACCATTAAGAGATGCCTAAATAATTAAACAGATATTACTGCTAAATGTTCTTTGTAACAATTAGAAGATGAAGATTGTGATGCTTAATTCATTTAAAAAATGTTAATATTTTACCTCTGGGAGAATTGAAATTAAGTTACTTAATGCGCTTTCAGAACTTAAAAGGATAAATATTTGAATTTGAGACATGTTTTTATTGTGTCTATTGATAAAATTACCTTCTTTCTGGCAAGAGATACTTTGACAAGACTCTCCTTTCAACTGGGATCTGCTGGACCTTTCAGAGTTAAAAAAGAAAATCCCATGTAAGCAATATTAAGGCAATACTTGTGGTTCTTATCATTTTGAACTTCCCCTTCCAAGCTTTACCTTATTGGCAAACAACTGGGAACGACAGTTGGAAATGTCTGGAATCATCATAAGATGTTCACTACTCAAGTGTATGGTACTTAATGCCAAGCAGGCATGGGTTAACACACCAATTGTGAAAAACAGTAAGACAGGGCTGCCTCACACCCATCTGCATCTGGCACATCCTTGCTTATTTGCTCACTAGGTGACATTAAAAAAAAAAAAAAAAGACACTTAGGTAAAGGGAGCAGAAACAGTATTCTGGGATAGCTCTCCCAACCTGTTTCCAAGGTGACTTTGAAATAGGTATCGCTAGGTCTCTGCCAAGGCAAGGCTTTAAAAGGGTGAAGAAACAGGTAGCATAGTCCACTGCTCATCTCTCAGAGACATGACCCATGAGCACACGTTTTAACTGCTGGGGTAGGCTATCATCTTGAGGTGATGGCTGCCTTTTCTTCTCTTTCGTTGGTGTAGTTTTTGGTGGTTAGGAAACCCTGCGCCCAGCCCCTTTTTGGAACTTCTTGTTCACTCCTTTCCCTAAGTCCTGGATTCTTGCCTGGCTATAACACAGGAAGGCTCCTCATCTTCAGACTCTTCTGAAGATACTCAGGCTACTCTGAGTCTGAGAGCTGATGCTCATTGCTCAGGCTGAGGTGTCCTCTCCAGGTCTTATAGCTTTGTTACTGGTGATAGAAAGAACAGAGAGAAATCAGAACCAGAGGTGTGTATGATTCAAGATGGCAGATACCTTCTCCAGAAATCCAAAAGATAAGTGTCAGCACCACCAGTACTGACAGGCCTTGATGACTTAGACTTACAGCTATAAGGATAAACTCTTCATGTCTTCCGGTAGGTCCACAAGGCGACATGTTTCCAGTTGTTCGTTATCCCTTTGTAAATAAAGGGCAGCGATCTCTACAAATCAGAGTGTAATCTCACTTGTAACCTGCCCTGTTAATTGGCATGTTGGATCCCAAAGTGGAGTATACACATGTTAACAATGTAGCCTGAATATTATGGGACTGTCTTAACTTTAGATATTTTGAAAGTGCGGTGACAAAGGTACCTATACATTTGTCAGACCATGAGCGCCAAATTTTTACTTTGGGAAATATGGCCACTCTAAGAATAATAGGGGATCAAGAGTTTTCTTTTTGTAACTCCTGAGTGAAAAACCAACTGCTCTGTTTTCTAATGGAGCCCCTTGCTCATCACAAAGATTTCTTCCTGGCATAGACACAGGCTTAAGACCTGATTGAAGTTGTTGCTTGTTTCAATCTGCTCCCTGACGATACTAATACCATGTGGACGTTTTTACTCAGGAATAAAGACGGGAGGGCTTAACCTTTCTGCAACAAGAATACTAGAGGCCGTATCACAGATTATGGGCCATAATAGACACATGTCTAAATCCCCACAGAGGATTATGGTCAGGATCCTCAAACTGGTGAAGGCTGCACAGATCAAGATGACCAAGTTTCTAAGAAGGAGCCAAATACATTCTCAAGTCAAAGGAGCCACAAAAATGGGTTCTTATATACCAGTCCAAATCATTATTTTGCATGGGCTGAAGAAGACATAAATATTAATGAAATCAGGCTAGTTTGAAAGTGAACGTCTACAGAAAAACACTGTAGAAAGGTGACACTTTTATAATTGGTTGCAACACTGCCTTTTAAAATTTGTCTTAAAGAATATTCTTAAAAATCTTTGGTACAATGTTTTGCCTTTATAGATAATCTTGAAACAGACACTTAGATGTTAATAACACAAAGCTGAAGTGGAATTTTGAGTTACAGTAACTTGAGGGGAATTAAAATATCACGAAGGTGGGAATGTTCTGAGCCTGATACTATCATGTGCTGTGAGAGCTGGTTTGAACATTTTGAATCTGGAAAGTTCTAACTTAATTCTCAAAAATGGTTCCTTCCTCTCTCATAGGAGAAAACAAGTCCAAGGCCCACTTGAAGTCCATTTTCTGAAAGCCCCCAGCTTTTCTGTAAGAGAGTTTAAGAAGACCAAAGCATCTTCTGTTGAAGTGATCACTTAACCATGAGAGGCACGAACAGAACTTCCTAATGTGGCACTTCTTAAAAATGACTGGTTTCTGGTGAGTCGATTCTAATTTCTCACACTCCTGATTTCTTTCAAACTCCTCTCTCCCAAATTCATTAGCTGTTTAGTGCGTGCCTACTATGTTAAAAACATCGTGAAGAACATACAAGAAACATACAAGAAAATGTTTGCAATTTACTAATGGAGACCAGATCTATACAAGCAACAATCACACATTCCTCCAATTGGTTACTCCTGCTCCTAGAGAGAGCACTGGGTGTTCTTGAGGGTAAACAGAGTCACCAACAATGCTGTGCAACTTCCTGGAGAGTCCATTCCTTGGACTAGTCCTTGCTACATAATTAAACATATATTTCTATTAAAAACAGACAATTTATGGAATGAAATGCAAAAAGTATTTGCAAGTATTTTTAGGAAAACACACAAAAACATTTCATGCTTGGGGCAAATTTGGAAGGATGTGCCAAAACCACTGAACAAGAAAAGGGGGGAAGCTGGAGGGTGGTTCAGCTCAGTGACAATTTATTCCGTTCCATCACCTTTCCTGCATATGATACTTCATCCAAACCACCTTGGAGACGCTGTGGCAAAAGTAGCTTTACCAACACTGAGAATCCTGATTTAAACCATCCCAGCATCAAATTCCATCCTGAAAATATTTGCTGTGCTCCACCTCTATGGCAATCTGGGTGGCGTTTTTCCATACTCTACCATATAAAAAAATCTGCCATTCTCCCTCCACCAAGTTGTAACATACAGTTTATACTGCAGTAGTTGTGTAAACTTCAAGGTGCATAAGAAATACCTGGTGTGTCCAGTCCCCAGCCAGGAATGCCACCTCAATAGACGGGGCTCGACCCAAGAGCCTAATATGACAATTTCCCTGGATAAATCTGTTGCAGATCACTGCTGGACCACACTTCATGAAACACTGGTGTAGTGTTTCTAAGAACCATGGCTCTGAGTTAGACCTCCTTAGGTTTAAATTCCAGCTCTATTACTTAGCTATTATGTAATTTTGGACAAGAAAATTGGCTTTTTTGAACCTTGATTTCTTTTTCTTTAAATTCAATATAATAATATGTACTTCATGATATCACCTTGAGAAAAAAAATGACATAATGCATATTAAGTGTGTAGCATCTCCTTGGCATGCTGTCAGTGCTCAATAATTAGTGGTTAGTATTAAAAATGCTCCTCTTTCTGTATTTCTTGACTCTGAGAATGATATCAAATTCCTCCATGTCTTAAGAAGGAAACACGGGAATAATCTTTTTTTCCTTCTTTTTCTTCAATCTGTTTACCAGTCAAGTAATAGATGCAACTCATCACCACAGCTCTGTTCACATTGTCAATATTTGCCTTAGTTTTTTAATATTTTAAATATTTTTCTCCTGAATTACTATAGCAGCATTTTAAATGAACTCTCTCCATATTATACTACCCTCTTACAATCTATTCTCGGCATAGCTTCTGCAGTGTCCTTTCTGAAATCCAAATCTAATCGTGTCACGCCTCATTCTTAAAGCTCTTTAATGGGTTTCACATTACCTTCAGGAATATAATTCAAATTCCTTAGCCTAGCTTGTAGAGTCCTTCAAGATTTGGCCTCTGTACTTATATTCTTTTTTACTCACTTGTGCTTACACCTTATGATTCAATCACAGCAACCCCTGAGTGTTTATACATATATGCACCATACAGTGTACCATATGCATTATCATACAATTCATCATATTAAATTCTAATTGTTTATTTTTATGTCTCCCCAGCCAGAGTTCTATGAGAAGAACTAGCACATAGTAAGTACACAACCAAAATTTATGAGTATAAGAAAAATAAAGAAAGCAGAAAGACAGGAAGACAGGATAAAAGCAGGATAAATTAAGTAGGTTTGACAGTATGGAATAAGATGGGAGGGACTTGCCCATAGGTTAGTGACTGGAAATCAAACAGATCACCAAGCTTAAAGAACTATCTCACATCCTAAGTTGTAGGTGATTGGTAGGATGTCACCATACTGGGTAAAACTAAACCAAACAAAAACCAAGAAGTTCAACTCAGAGTGCAGAGTGCCATGTGTGTTATTGATATAGTTACTAGGACTTCTGGGGAAGTTGAAGGACTAAGACAAATGGCATGACTACAATTATGTACCAGTCCTTTCCTGGTGTTCATTTCATCCTCATTTTTCTCCATCAGTCACAGCAGTGTTTCTTCTAGTGGCTTTAGGCTGAAGATAACTTTTCCTCATCCCATCTTACCTCACTTCTCCAACCCACAGCATCCTTCTGAGTTTGCAGTTGTGGCTGACTATCAAGTGTTGTTCTCAGACAGTTATGGAGAATAAAATAAAAGTGGAGGGAAGAAGCAGTGAATGAGGAGGCCATGACTTTTACAACACCTACACATAGAAGTGCCTTAGTGGTACAAATCCCTGGAAAATGTAAGATGTGCTGAGTGGAAATGGGTGAAGAATAAGGAAGCAGAACAGCCTAAATGGCTCCCCTAATCACAGAGGTCCTGAAAATCCTACCTGGCTCCAGAGGCTGATTCATTAAGAAGCTAATGAAGCTTACACCTCAGAGCCACTCAATTATACCTGGTGCTTCTTAGGCTTGTACCTAATTTTGTATCTGATGTTTTGCATTCCTCTTTTTAAAAGGGAATCCCCAGAACTGTATAGGCTCCAAGTTCATGAAACTTGGTCTTTCCATGGTATGGGAAATCGGCATATATTTGAGGGCTCATTGAACTAAAACGACTCTTCTCCCTTCCTTCCTATTTCTGCTTTTCAATTGATTTCCTTCTCTTTTCTCCTCTAAGATGTTCTTTTCTCAGCCATTTCCAATCTTGAAATAAATTTTTCTCTAAATTTCCTTACCCAAGTTCATACCTGAGGAGTGTGTACGTGTGTGTGTGTGTGTGTGTATAAAACACACTAATATTTACTCTATTGACAACGCTCTTAGTGTTTTATCAACAATAAATATAATCTTCATTTATTTGTAAGGCTGAAGTGACTTTTAGCCTACCAGAGCCACCATCATGAATCAAAGTAAATTAAAAGATAAACAATATCAAGCAGCTATCATGTGCCAAGCATTATGTTAGATCTTATAGATTAGTTTATAATAAGGTTGATTTCTTCCTTACCAGCAATAACGTAGTAGCAAGATAAAATTGAGAAAGACATGTCAGTTTGAAAATCAGAAAATATATTATAGAGGGCTATTTTGGGTAGGTCATATAGGAATGAAGTAGTAGCTAATAATATTCTAATATTCAGATAATACATACAAAAATGTATTTTTAAAAGAAGTGTAAAAGTCAGGAAGTCACAATGAAAGAGTTAGAGTCTTAGTTTTCAAAGATGTCTCAGATTTGCATATGTGAGGAAGACATTCTGTTTTTGGAATGGAGAAAGGATCAATGATCATTGAACACCTCTTATGGTTAAGAATTGTAAGAGGGGCTTTATATTTGTCCTCTTATTTAATCCTCACCATTACCTATGAGGCAGATGAAGAAAGTGAGGTCTAGAAATGTCATGGAGTCTATTCAAGATAAATGGTATAAGTCTGTCTGTAAAGATGAAGATGAATCTACTGTTTGGGAGGTTGGGAGGTGGTAGGAAAGAATTTTAAATATACAATATAATGTTGATTTTAGAGGGCACTGAAATTTGGGTAGAAAATTTTAGTGTTTGACCAGTTGGAGAAGAAAAAGTCATTGGTGGTCTTTAGAGCAAGTGACCCATACACAGCAGTCTTCATTAGTTTGCTAGGTTGCTTTCTAGAGTAACCAAATGTTCAAGTTGAGTCCAATATTAAGAGTTATCTCAATTGAATTATGAAGAAGAATCAAAAAGCAAGAGTTAGAATTCTCAGAGTGGGCACACAACTCTGGACATACCTTATTATCTTTGTATCCAGCACAATTCCTGGCACACAGTAGATAGTCAATATAAGAGGACCATACAAATGAATGTAAAACAAGCTGTTTCTGTAACTAGCTTTTCTGTGTAACAAAATAAGAAAATCTCAAAACTGAAGAAGTAATTATATGTCTTCTAATTCAACTACCTGCTGCATGAATCACTTCTGGGACATCAGGTAAGAAGAAGCATGATCTTTCATTTTTCTCTCTATTTAGAGAGATACTGCCCAAATCTCAAAAGCCAGTTCATATTTCACTTATAAATCAAGAGATTCATTGCGGAGCCAGAAAGGGTCCAGAGCTGACTTAGGGCCTGGTGGCTATTTCTGCTTAAGTCTAGGATAGGGACTGAGGCATCTTCAGAAAGAGTGGAATGTCACAATAACTGCAGTGCAGGATATAATGAAAGGAGGATAGATTGGAGATAAGGGAGGAAGCTAGGAGGTAGCTTTGATAATGTAGGTGTGAGAACAAGGAGCTGAATTGAACTGAGCAGAAAGGTAATTGAAGAGTCAGCAGAAATTAGATTGATTGGAAGTGGAGAACAAAGGAAAAGGAAGAATCAGTGGTGACACCAAGTTTAATGCCTGCAGACAATAAAAATGGTGGTGATCAAGTTTTCGACTGAAACTAGTATAAGATTCAGACTCTTATTGCCTTGTCCCAGCAAAGTTCCATTTGCAAAATGTTAGTGTGACATCCAATGCTACTGACAAGAAAATGGCACAGAAATGCCATTCATAGTGTACAACAAAATATTCTAAAGTCCTCCATCCTCATCTTTCTCTAAAAAATAGCCCACATGTGTACTTACTGAGCTCCAAATTTTCCCTACCTAACTTCAAGCTCCTATCAACTTGGTCCCAAACTTGGTCTGCACAGTCATCATCCCTCTTGTTTTCGAATCCTTCCTCTCTTTATCCTCTTTTAGTTGCTGCCTATTTTATTACACATCCAGCTAGGCTCCTACATATTACTCTAGTTTAGAAAACAAAGCCCAAGAGCCTTGAGGGCAAAATAGAGCCCTCAGGAGCCTGTGTAAGAAGTTGTGAATATTATTCAGGAGCTAAGTGGACCCAGCTATATTTTTAACAAGAAGCTAGAGCTGGGAATTACAAGCTGAGGAATGAACAAGGTATGTTATCCTCCCCAAAGTAGTCTACAAAAGAGTAGAAGGAAAAGTGCAAATGCCAAGTGGAAAGGAACTTGAGTGGAAGAGCAAACAGGGCTAAGTGTAAGAAAGTTGATAGAAACCAGTACAAATAGGAGTAATAACTGAAAGATGAGCCTTGTTAGCTGCAAACTATTAAGGCATGGAGTTATTAGCACTGGAAAAAGAATCATCATTTTCAAACCTGGATAATTGGAACAAGTAGTTACTCTTGTCAAGGATTATCAGTGCCTCCTTCCTGTAGTGAAGATATGCATGTGTAATAAGAATAATAAGGGTGAGGCACCTGGGTGGCTCTGTTGGTTAAGCGGTTGACTATGGCTCAAGTCTGGACCCCTGATCTCAGGGTCCTGGGATCCAGCCCTTCTGTGCTCAGCGGGGAGTCACTTTTCCTTCTTTCTCTGCTTCTCCCCCTGCTCATGGTCTCTCTCTTTCTCAAGCAAATAAATAGAATATTAAAGAAAGAAAGAAAGAAAGAAAGAAAGAAAGAAAGAAGAAAGAAAGAAAGAAAGAAAGAAAGAAGAAAGAAGAAAGGAAGGAAGGAAGGAAGGAAGGAAGGAAGGAAGGAAGGAATACTTTCACAGCATTTTTGTGAGGACTTAATGAGCTAATATGTAAAAAGAGCTTAAGATGGCATTTGGCCCTAGTTAGACCTCAGTACATGTCAGTAATTATTATTATCATCTTCATTGCCATCATTATCATTTCTATTATCCTCTGTGACCCTTACACCTTGTCCTCTCATAAAAACCTCTCTTTCAGGGTCTATTGTGCCACCAGATAATTCAGCACTCAGTTCTTCTAAGTGGGCTAATAAAATGGAGGTGTGAGAGTTATTTATGGTGTAACTGTACAAGGTCTCATAGTGCCCTTTGTGACAAGTATAAAAACATCCCCAGATGGCTTTTACTGAACAGGACCTCTCAGAATCAAACTAGTTGTAGTAGCTATGGTCAATGTAAAGCAAATCCAGAATCCTCGCATCCTGACAGCCAACTCAGAATTCAGTATAATTCAAACCTAGGTGGGAAGAGAACAAGCCAAAGACGGAATCCACACTCTTGAATTTATTAGCAGAATCAACTTGGGGAAATTATCTAACTTTTCTGAGCCTCTGTTTGCTCAGGTATACATTAGAGACTACCTCTTACTCCTAGGTAAAGATTAAAGTATCCAAAGCATTAAACACACACACACAACATAGAAACTGAAATAAAGCTGGCAATAGAGATTCATTTTCTTCCACTTCCATCCACTCTTCTTTTTAATGGTTCGCACCTATGTTTTTCAATATGATAGCCAGGAACCCCATGTGCTTATTAAGTATTTGAAATGTAGCCAGTAGAAAGTCCAAAATGAGATGTGATATAAGTATAAATTACACACTGGATTTCAAAGACATAGTGCAACAAGAAAAGAATGTAACATACCTTATTAATAATTTCACACTGATACATGTTAAAATGACAATTATTTTGGATATATAAGGTTAGAAAAAATATATTAAGATCATTTTTACCTATTTCTTTTTACCTTTGCTAAATTAAAAATCACCTATATGGATACATTATATTTCTATCAGGCAATACTGGTTTGAATAACCAACCAGATGTGATGAGGAAACAAATCAAGTGAATGCTCATATTGGTCCTTTCTACTGCTCATAGCCTAGTTTGAAATGACTTTTGTCATTGATGCCAGTAAGCACTTGAGGTCTCTTTTGGGCAGACATCCAGGAATGGGAATAAGCACCTCTCCAAAATAATATTGATAATTAGTGGTATCTGGGTGGCTCAATGGTTGAATGTCTGCCTTTGGCTCAGGTCGTGATCCCAGGGTCCTGGGATGGGGTCCTGCATCGGGCTCCATGCAGGGAGCCTGCTTCTCCCTCTGCCTATGTCTCTGTCTCTCTCTCTGTGTGTCTCTCATGAATAAATAAATAAAATCTTTAAAATATTGATAATAGTAATAATAAAGCAACATGAGTATGAAAGGGAATGGAAAGCACAAGCCTGGTGGAAACAAAGCCTCAGATGAGAAACAGGGTAATAATGAGCCTTTGAAAAATTGTCTGAGCCTTGTGTTTTTCATGATAGGGAAGACCAAAGAGAGGTCAGCCACAAGGACCAAAAACATCTTTAAAAGTTACATGAAAAGAATATGACCTGGATGCTAAAAATCAAACTGCAACAAAAATGCATTTATGGGCCTCCAGAAAGATAACCAGAAATTCTTCAAGTCCAATATCAATAAGTTATTCCAGAATTTAGAAGTATAGGATGGAATTATTCTTTCTGGAGGAACCTCTTCTGGACCCACCACGTAGGCTATTGATCAACTCTGCTAGAAGAAGGAAGAGTCCATGTATTTGTCCATAAATGTGAAAATATCATTTAGTTAAGATGGTTTTATTGGCAGCTTATAATCTATATTTGAGTTAATAAGTATAAGTCAGGGCTCTCTAGATATTTGAATGTGTGTAGGAGAGAAATAAAAATTTAATTTGACCTCCCAGAAAATGAAAAGGCAATTTGATATCCTAGAGAATACAAAAAAAAAAAAAAAAATCTTTAAAATGTCAGAAAGAAAAAAAAAAAAGTGTGGTCAATAGTGCCAGATACTCAAGAGAAGATACGGATCAAGAAAAGTCTTTTTATTTGTCTTGAAAATGGTTGTCCGTGACCTTGTAAGTACTTGTTATGATACAGTGTTGAGGCAGATCCATTCTACTAGAGAGTGTGAAAGCTAAAAACAAAAAGGGAGGAACAGAGTTTAAAACACTCATTGGAGAAGTCTGAAAATGAAAGCAAGCAAAATGAGACAGCTTATATGTGGGAGAGAATTAAGTAACTCACTTTTAAGAATTATCAGTGTTAAAAAAAAAAGAATGATCAGTGTTTGTTGACAAAGGGCAAAGAAATGTAGTGGAAAAGGGAAGAAAGACTAAGTGTAAAACCAAGTTGCTAGTATCTACATTGTAATTTTTGGAACAAAGAATGTATTCTCAATGCAAAAAACTTATTTATTGACTAAGTCTTTTCAGTTAGTAGCCAGGATGCTCTACAACTAAAATTATTGGATGAATGTCTCCTTTGTTCCTCACCTTCTAATTTCATTAATCTGCTGTGGTTAACTCTTGCTAACAGGAACCAATATAAGGATTGATTTTAAGCAATTTCAGATCTTCCTCAATATTAGTTCAGAACCGTATCAGCAGAAAATTTACTTGTCCTGAATGGATTGCACTGGTCTACTCAAGTGATTTCAGAACTGGGAAGTCAGAAGATATTGAATTTTAAATATTAGATTATTTTATATTGGACTTTGGATCTAATATTAGATATTAAAGTGTAAAATCACATTGTCCTTATTGCTAGCCTTCTTTTTTATCTTGCTGCAGGATCAGTATTGTTTTAGTACGGTATTTGATGGCTCATGAGCCTACAGGGTGAGGGAAAATATTTATACTACTTACTAAATGGCGGACAGCCTAAGCATTAAAATAGATGTTGCCAAATTTTAAATGCACTGTTATTAATATCTGATGGCCAAATCATATTTTACTATTGTTGCAAAAGAAATATCAAACAAAATGAAACAAACAGCAGGCTAACCTAAAGAAGTAATGAATATGTTTGTGAGTCATTTGTAGTGTTGCCTTCAAAAGAAGCATTTTGCCAAGAGATACACAATAGTCTGGTATGTTGGCAAGTAGGTAGGATATTATGAGGACTCAAACTTTAAAACCAAAATGGGTCAATGCTACTTTTTCAACTGTACTATTATGACATATATTAAAAATAATCAGTATTAAGAAATACTTAAAAACACTGAAAGCAGAAAGAAAACATGCAATTTTAGACACTCAAATGGAACACAAATATCCAATTTTCATTGAACTGCAAAAAAAAGTCCAAGTTTCTTTAGAAAAATACCTAGTGCAATTGTTTAAAACAACAATAAAAGTTAATATTTTTGTGGAGCTGCTAAGTGCCAGGATCATTCTAAGTACTCTATGTGCATTAAAAGCCATTCGATTCTCAAAACAAATAAACCAAACCTTTGAGGAATATACAAGGTATTCTAATTTTGCTGATGATGGAACTGGGACACAGGTGGCCTGCCAAGATTCGAGGGCTACTAGTGCAGAATGTGGATACACCAAATCTAATGTTTTTGTTTTTATTTAAATTCTAGTTAGTTAACATAGAGTGTATATTAGTTTCAGGAGTAGAATTTAGTGATTCATCACTGACACAGGACACTCAGTGCTCATCATGACAGGTGTCCTCCTTAATGCCCATCGCCCATCAAGCCCATCCTCTTCCCCTCCAGCAATCCTCAGTTTTTTCTTTTTTAATGACCAAAATACTGGTACAGTAGTTCCTGAACAGAACCTAACTTATATTTTATCTTGTTTGAGTTACTGATACTCATATGCCCAGTATAATAAGAGTTTAAAATATTTTTCTTGAAATTTTCGGGTGCCAGGCAGGTTAGCAGTCTCCTGGTTATGATCAATGGAGTACTAAGTAGGGACTGGGTCCTAGGAATAAGAAGATCATCAAAATAGGTGTTCCTGTACATGATCAAGATGAAGCAGGAAAAGTAAATTTGTGTTGAGTCCCAAATTGTGGAGTAGATCTATTTTAAATCCCTTTAACTAACACCAAGATTCATCCTAGAAACTGGAAGTGAAGTGAGGCTGGCAAGTTTTGTGGAAAGCCAAGACTAGCTGCAGGGAGTGGGGAGGAGTGAGGTTAAACTCAAGCAGGCTTATTCAAAAGGATATTAACTTCTGGTGCTCAGGGGAAAGCATCGTCCTAGGAAAGAAGAAGAGAATCAGGGAGGTGAAAGGTTTGTAATATAAAAAGGTTGGGATGAGCACTGGGTGTTATGCTATACGTTGGCAAATTGAACTCCAATAAAAAAAGTAAAAAGAAAAAAGAGGTTGAGGATTGGCGACCAGGATCTTTTTAGGTTTATATGAAAATCCTATGGAAATAATTGGCAAACAGCAGGCAAAGACGATCTTCGGGAACGATCTTCAGGAAACTTGAATAGAAGGGGGTTTCCCAAAGGAATCCTGTTGGAATATCAGCCCTATAGTTGCTCTCCTTTGTAAAGGTTCACAAGGAGTCATTCATATTAAAGACGTGAAGTCACATGGCAAGGAAACATCTCATTTTAACCTAGTATTTCCCAAACTTACTTGAAAATTAAATCATTTCTTATTCTTATTAAAATGACATTGAGCCGATGTTGCAAAGAAGAGACTTTGGGAAATGCTGAAATGGACACAATTAAGAAGAGGGCAGAAAGTGGCCCATTAGGGGAGTTGAAGAAAATACTGGAACATCTATTTCTACTGGTGTTATCTCATCCTTTAGAATTTCTTATTTTGATATGTTTCATAATGTACGAAATGTATTAGTGCAGTAGCACATGAACTTCATTTTTATGCATATAGGTGTATATCTATTAAGGGCACATGTTCCCTACTTCTTACTGATGAAGTGCACACCAAATGGACTTGGAGACAAGCAGGAGAGGAATGAGACCACTTTTCAGATGGATGTTCCCTACCCAGAATGCAACCATCGTCTATACAGACGGGGAAGCCAATCTTCATTCTTCCTCTGCTTCTATCTCTTTTACTGTTTATCCAGGATGAATTCCAGCCTCGAGTACCACTGTCAGCCACTGAAAGCTGTTAGTAATGAGTGGCTATATCAACTTAAATGATACTTACAAAGATAAGAATTTTTGCCCCCTTAGAGTAAATATGCAAGCAAATCTGAGCATGACACAGCATTTTATTGTTATTTCACTTTCCAAAAGAAAGAATGATAGGTCTTCTGAGTAGGAATCAGTAGAATTACTTCTTCTCTTTCTAATATTGATAACTACTGAGGGTCTAATATGGGATTTTAATAAGCTAAGAAAACTTTTTTTTAAAATACCTATTTCAAAAGCCCCCAGCTTTTAGGTAGAAAAGATGAAAAAGAAAAGAAATCCATTCAGCTACTATAATTATTTGGACTAACAAAAAGCGCCTTCCCCCAAAGCCTTTAAAATTCCCTCAGTAAGTTTGCTGATGTATATTTTAAAAATACAATCTGGATTTGCAAGAATATTATTAACCTTTAAATATCCAACTGTAACTAGTTACTAAATCTTAACATTTTAATGTTGATCCGCCTTCAGGGTACCAACAAAATGTGAAAGTAGAATATAAAAATCTGTTAATTTCTGAGACACAAATATAACTTCTAATTTAAAAAGAAGAGATGGTGCACTTGCTTCATCTGGATCCATTAAAACAACAACAACAACAACAACAAAAACAACAACAACTGGGATTCCTGGGTGGCCCAGGTGGTTAAATGGCGATGCTTGGTTTCAGCTCAGGTCCCGATCTCAGGGTCCTGAGATGGAGCCCTGCACTGGGCTCAGTGCTCAGCACGGAGCCTGCTTGAGAATCTCTCTCTCCCTCCATCCCTCCACCCCACTCATGCTCGCTCTCTCTCTCTGAAATAAAAATAGATCTTTAGAAAAAATTACCAATATAATTCTGAACATCACAAAACAGATGTAACCACTGCTTTTAACTTAAAATTTAGAGTTTATAATCTGTCACAGGTTACTTTTCTGAATAAATAGCCATCTAAATTATCACAATCATTTAGATTCAAGGTCACAGATCCAAAGCCCATAGGGTCCAGTCAGGCAGAGTCAACCCATGAAGTGCACTATGTGCAAAAGGAATTGAGTGTTGGGGTCTCAGTGAACTGGGGAATGGGAGTAATTGCTATTCAGGCCAGCTGATGGCTTCCATTTAAGAATTCAGATCTGGTTCTGCCCCGGGACCAGATTTTAGGCGATCTCTCAGTATTTCAATTTGACACAGTTTTTAAAAGAAACATTGCACATGACAAAGCAACCACACGTATAGTCAAAACTGAAATGCAAGCTGCCAGTGTGTAACCTCTGCCGTGATAACTTGCTTCCTTTCGGCAATTAGTAACTGTATTTAATTATCTTTGGAAAACTCAAAGACCATCGGCTTTGGACTCAGCTATATTTAAGTCTGCATTCTTATTTTGCCATATAATAGTTCTGGTACTTGGTACAAGTTACCTATTGTCTCCAAGACATTATTTCTTTAGCTGTTACACAGGAAATTGCTAATGAAGCCCTGTGGTGGAGATTAAATGACGTTAACAGGCCACTGGCCTGACTGTCCTTTAATATCAACTATCTTCCTTTTGTTTTATTTCCTGCCAATGATGGCTGTAAAGGGAATTTTGTGGGGTTGTGTGTGTGAAAGATCAGAATATGCACAATGCTGGGGTTTTTTTTTTGTGATTACTGAGGCCATAAAAGGTAAAAAGAATATAGACTAAGATTGAACTATAATCTATCACTAGTGTATTACACGCTTCTTGCTAAGATAAGTAAGACCTCTAGGTCTGTTTCTTTTCTGAACAAATGTAAAGTGAGTACAGGACACTCTTCATCCTTAAGTCATTCAGAGGCAGTGACAGTAATTGTGGCCTTGGCCACTGGAGTCAGACTGCCTGGATTTGAATCTTGGCTCTGCCATTTACTAGCAATGAGATATGTATCATGTTATTTACCTTCCCTGTGTTTCAGTTTCCTCCTCTGAAAAACGAGGATAAGAAAATCTTACTTTGAAGGAATAAGATATGTAATGCCTCTAAAATAGTGTCCCGAACATAGCAAATGCTTAATAAATAATAGTTATTTCTATTGTTCATGGAATCTAAGAAATGCCATTGCATGCACCATTAAAGAAGAAAAAAGTCACTTCAAATAAAAATTGTGACATAATGCTTTCTTATTAGAGTTTTCATTAATTAAAACTTAATTAAAAAAAGGTCTTTAGGACTTTTTTTTGCATCACCTGCTACACTTGTGCATATATAGAAAGAGAAATATACATGTAATTGGTTAGACCGACTTTGCTGAATCACTTTGAAACTCTGAGCTATCCATAGCAGAGCTTTTCTACCCACTATCATCTTCTGAGCAATAAGGAACACTGGGAATCCATTATCTCCTATCCCTCGCCTTCCTGCTCTTTCTCCTTCTTCTGATTTGTGATGACTTTCAATTTCAAAAAAATTCCAAGATGCATATTAGTAGAGAGAACAATGAACCCCGGTATACCCATAACTTAAGGCAACACTCTTCACCGAATGCTTTTACCATCTGCAGATTTTTCTCCCAAGTCACTAACATCTATTTTGCAACTTTTGAAGCTTATATTTCCTTGATCTTTCTAGGAGATGCAAATAGAAGCTTTTCAGGCAAGAATTGGAACTCATATTCTTTCCTCCTATTGCTCTGAAAGGGTTCATTTTTTGAGACATCAATGGGCTACCCTCATTCAAACATGTCAATAGGAATCTCAGCCAGGTTTGTGCAAGGGCAGGAAATGACAGATATGTCACCACCGCCACCTGTCATGCAGCAATTGTAGGATATCATTGATTGGAATATCCATCCTGACTTCAGAGATGTTGAAATGAGGGAGGAAAAGTGCAACTTCAGTTTGATGCAATAGAATGTTCTCATAAAATGTGACCCACAGGATAGAAGAGCCTTTTCTTGATTTCTCTTTGGTGACTTTAACTCTTTGTTAGCAACTTTGGCAAAACATGTTTTTGGGAGACATGCTCTCTGTTATATTGCATATCTGAGGATGCCTTTTAATATGAACAATTCATGATTTCTCTGCAGGAATATTAGAGTTTTTCCATCATCTTCACACCCATGAAAATGTAGGTGAGGCCCGTGACGAAAGATACCAATAACTCCTATTGATGAAATCTAACTTTTCTGCTCCGAACCTTAGGGAATTCATCATTACCCTCTTCTACAATTTAAAGATTATAACAAGAAACAGTTTGTGCCATTATCCTGCTTACTAGGATACCTGAGCCATGATAAACTCTTTTCAGCTGCTATTTTGGGTCTCTTCCGCTCTCCTCTCCCCACCCCGAATTTTAAAATACACGTTATTATATCTTTAATGATCAATTTTGATCCATTTGTTGAGTCTATAAGTTTTATCTTCATGACTGACCTCTATGCCCATTATAGTCTGTCTCATCTTTTAAATCCATGATTTCATTTTCTCAGTATTCTGGGTATGGCTGATTTGATTATCTGCAATGTCAGGTCTGCTTTTTACTACTTTCAAATAAGATTTTTATTTCAGTTATTGTCATTTTCATCATGTAGTGTGCTCTTCTTACCCAGGCCTGCTTTTCCTCAATAGAGACAATGTCCTCTTTTATTTCATTAGGAATAAAAAGTAGGTAATTTCTAAAACCATGTCTTCTATTTCATGAAAGAGATCAGATTTATTTTTGAACCTCTGTAATGTGGCTCTGTCTGTAGGCAGAATTGCTGGTATGGTTATTCATCTTTGAGATTGATGTGTTGATATTTCCATCATGGAAGTTAAAGTTTTCTTCAGATGTCTTGAGGTAGCAATTATTGTTTGGGGAAGAGATAGATAGGATCCTGCCATCTTAAATATCAACCAGTGGCTCTCAAATATTAAAGCACACAAGATTTACCTGGAGAGCTTTCTAAGAATGCAGATCCCAAGGCTTTTACTCCCAGTGATCTTGATTTGACATGACTGAAGTGGGGTGCCAAGAACTGTCCTTTGTTAAATGCTTAACATGCCATTTTCAAACATACACTAAAATAGAAGAGTAGTATAGTAAACAACCCTGCTTACATCATCCAACCACAGCAAACATCAGTAGTTTGCTCATCTTGTGTCTTCTACCACAGGCATCCTCATCTTTTTGGTTTTTGTTTTGATTTTTATGATTTTTCCTACACTAGTTTAGAGCATTTAACAGATATCAGGTTATTTCACTTTTATATCTGCAGATGCAGAACTTTTTTTAAACACATAACTACAATGACATTAACTCATTTAATGAAATTAACAGTAATTCTCTAATATCTCACATCACATGATTGTATTCAGATTTCCTCTTATGATTAAAAAGATGTCTTTCACAGTTAGTTTGTAGCATCAGATCTCAACAATGTGCGTAGATTGCATTTGGTTATAACACTCATGTTGGAGCAGTTATTTTTGATACCTATCCTTTAGAGCCCGGATGAGATGTTGGCATAAGATCCCTTCCAAAAGTGAAATGGTCTGGTTTGCAACACAAGAAGATCAGTTAAACAATGTTCCTCTTCTATCCCTGATGGAGATGGATAGAGAAAGGTCAATTAAGGATCTGAGTCAAAGAACAAAGTCCAGGGATGCTCGGAGAAGGAACCATCAGTTTAGAATGGCCTATAGCACAAACGATACTCAATTTACCCCTCGTGCTATTAAGTGATATAGTATATAAAATGTGCTTAAGTTGACCTAGCATATGGATAAACTCTCAATAAATGCTACCTATTGTTATAGTTATTCAGTGGGACACTATTAATTTAAACTATTATTAAAGTTTGGATGCCTGGTCAGTGACTGAAAACAAAAAGAAAAACTAATTAGCATTTATATGTCCTTTTGTGATTTAATGCAGAGTTTAATGGTAGGTGGGAGAGTGTAAGTGCAGGAGAGAGAGCTGAATGGAGAAGTGGGTGATTGGTTCTATAGCACGAAACAAGGCACGGCCAGGAAGGGCAACACGGTCAATGAATATAATTCTCCATGGTTTTCATACCTGTCCCATTAGTGTTTCAAGCACAAGAGACCCAACTTAATTCTCATTAATTTTTACACATGCTGCCAAAGCATTTTTCCTTATTTAGTGCTTCACAGTTAGTTTAAGTGGAGTGAGGAAGGTAGAGTGCCATAATTAATATACAATACTTTGTGTTTTCCAGGCATTGTGCTAGGAGTAAATGATGTGAAAACAAATGAGATGAAATCCATGTTTTCAAGGACCTCATGGCCCAGTGGCAGAGAGATGAGTGAAAATTTATAAAATAATGAGACTTTGTGAGATACTATAATAAATCTAACACAGAAGGGAGTGCTGAAACAGAAAACAGGGCACGCTTAGCTTGGCCTGGGAACAAGAAGATTTTAGGTAGGGTGACCCTATAATGTATCATCTCATGCCTCAAGATTGAAAGGCAGTCCTAATATTAATCACAGGGAGACAACAGCTATAAACGAAGACTATCCTTGATAAACCAGAATGGATGGCCACCTAGATTAGGCCAAAGAAATCTTTATAAGTCAGGTGAACTGTGAGTTCTGATGGGAGAGAACACAGTCACCAGGAAAGAGTGTCTTCCAAGTGCAGAAAGAACCTATATAAGGACAGAGACATGTGAGAAACCTAAGGTGGTTATGAGTCCAGAACATAGCTTAGAAATGTACACGTAACTTAGTGTACTGTGTAGGGTGTGAGATGGACAATGATAAAAGAAGAGTCTAAAGCTGGGCCAGGCCATCAGAGAACAGGTCAACTAAGCAGAAGAAACTATTATTGGGCATCATGAGAGGGAAAGTGGCATAGTCAAATTTGCATGGAAAGATAGTAACAGTAGATAAATTTTACTAACGTTCCTGCCTATCACATATATTTCCAAATGTAATGTGTCAACAAGCTGATGATATGCACATTGTTATCCCTATTTCATAGCCATCTACAATGGGTTGAATAATTTGCCTGTCAGAGATGGAACTGGCAAATACAGGTGTATCTAACCTGTATAGAGGAATCTCTACCTCAAAATCTAATCTACACTGAACTTTGACAGCAGGTTTGAGAGCAGTGTGGTTAGGAGCCAGGGGAGTCCAGTGAAGTGTTCACTGAAATCCAGGTAGGAATCATGACAGGCACTCACTATGGATGAGGCAAGGGAAGGATCAAGGAAGAAATAGGCTTGGCATATAAAAAGAAATAAAATCACAGGAGTTGGTTTGTTGAGTGAGTATTATGGGCAGTAAGTAGATTTGAAGATTCTAGATTTCTGGTTTGTATGTCTGAGTAAATAGTGATACCGTTCACCAAGATGGCACTTGGTGGTGGGAGGCAAGATGGTTCACTGAAGGCAGAAGTTTTATGAAAAGTCAACAGTTTTTCTTTTAGAATGTTGTTATAGGATTACTGGGTGATGCTTAGCAAATGGAATGTGAATCTGGTGCTCACCAATGAATTAATAGTCAAATCCATGGAAGCATATTCTACATGGTGGGAAGATCAGAAGGTTGAAGATAAAACCTAGGTAATAGGACCATTGAGAGGATGAAGTGAAAGAGGTAAGAACATAAATGAGAGAGATGGATGAGCCAAATGGGTAAGGAGAAAATGAGTCAAGAGAGTAGGAAGTTCTGAGAGGGCAAAAGTGCTTGATAGGGACAGATTCTGCAGTAAAGTACAGCAGAACAAAGATGTTAAAGTATCTTCTGAATTAGGCAACTTGTAGCCCACTTTGGAGACTGAAACTGAATACTGTATCTCGTGTACTTACTAAATGCAATACTTGCTGAAAAAGTGTGAATCTCGGTTCTGTCATTACTCATATTAGCTAGTTTTTTCTGCTTTGTCTCTTCTACACACTTTGTACATTTGCAGCTACTTTATTTTTATTTTTTTAAATTTTTATTTATTTATGATAGTCACAGAGAGAGAGAGAGAGAGAGAGAGAGGCAGAGACACAGGCAGAGGGAGAAGCAGGCTACATGCACCGGGAGCATGGCGTGGGATTTGATCCCGGGTCTCCAGGATCGCGCCCTGGGCCAAAGGCAGGCGCTAAACCGCTGCGCCACCCAGGGATCCCCCCGCAGCTACTTTAAATACATCCATACTAATAAATACAATTCATTAAGTGCTCACTATATCCTTGGTTATAAACCTTTTATAAAGGTTTATCCTTTTATAAAAATTATTGTTAAATTTACAAACAAACCTGCAAAATCCATATTCTCATCTCCATTTTAAGGATGAAGAAACAGAGTGCTCCCATACTGTAATTCAAAGAACAGGGGGAAAAAAAGCTAAGTTGGGCAAATATTGAGGCCTGTTCTCTTTGTACTTAACACCGCAAACCCACTGCTCCCTTAGGTTTCAACTGCATAAGCCCAGTGCCATCAGATGCATCTTCATTTTGGCACAGGAAAACTAGTGACAAACAGCAAGGTTATTTGATGTTTCCACCCCATGGAAGAACCTGGATTATTTAATCCATTACAGAAGAAAAGGATCTGTTAATATGAAGCAAAGTAAAGATGGGGATATCCACATCCTAAATGAACGAACAGAAAGAATGGAACAAAGGTACAGGCAACGAAGCTTAAAATAATCACATCTAAAAGGAACCAGAGGGAAAAAAAAATAAAATAAAATAAAAAAAAAAATAAAAGGAACCAGAGGAAAAGAAACAAGGTTGAGTGAGAGCTGCAGGAAAATCAAAGTGACACAGCTCACTCCACTGGGCTCCATTTTAAAAAGGCAAGGGCACAAATGATTCCTCCTGCATCCCAAAGAACTGTAATGTAAATTGCACAACTGCTTCCTGAACTGAAAACCGAACACGGTGTAAAATCCACAGGATGATTTTAATTAAAAGTTATTTTCAAAAGCAAACACAAACGGATTTTGCAAAAGGGCAAGTAAAAATTAGATACCTGAGTGTTGCAAAGATTTCACTTATTGGGTGCACTTAGGTTGATACTATTTTGGATGAAAGAACTCGGACTCCCATGGGGTCAGCTTCATCTTATACATTGGAACACCCTGAACTTCAGATGAACTCAGACCCATAGCACATTATGTTTTAAGGTAATGTTACAACAGAGTGGATAAAGAAATGATACCGTGAAAACATAAGGAAAACGCGGAGGAATTCCAAATAAACACTAAACAACCACGAACTCTCAACTAATCTCTAGAAGCCTGTTGGGAAAGCAAAAGTATCCTGCCCTCTTAAACATGACCCCATCAAACTGAGGACTTTTTCAGATCACCTGCTTCATCTAATTTTCATCGACCCCCATATGCAGCAGTCAAGGTCTTATTCCTCCTTCAAGTATGCCCTCTGACCATCTAGCAAAGGTGCTATTATTGACTCACCAGTAATAGGGTGTACGTTCAGGGTTATTTCTTTAAGAGAGTGTGGAGTGGAGTGGAGTGGAGTGGAGTGGAGTGGAGTGGAGTGGAGGAGTGGAGTGGAGTGGAGAGAGAAGAGAGGGGATAATCTGCTCTTTTCCATTCATGTTCCCAACTGGCCCAGCCTTGGTTAGACATATGGCAACAAATGGGCGTGCAGCCTGCAGGCACACGAACGCTAACTACAGAAGCCCCCTGGGGATGCTGTCTGGAACTGCGGCCTTATTAACACCATGCTCTAGCCCAAGGGTTCTCAAATTTTGGTGGGAGTTAGAATCACAGGTGGAATAGTTATTAAAAATTCAAGCACTTGGATCCCACCTCCGTCCTGCCAAATTAAAATCTCTGGAGGTGGGGCCCTGGCATTTCTGCTGTCCTCAGACACACATCACAACTGCAGAACCACTGCTCTGGCCACCAGGCTACACCGCAACAGCCAGGACTCTGACTACTCGCTGCGTGACAGATGGTGCTGGCTGATGTAGCTCTGTCCTGGTGGCCCACGTCCTGGCTGCTGCTGCTGCTGCTGATGCTGCTGCTGCCTGTCTGATTTACATTTTCTTTTCAGAATCCTTTGTCTGCTTTCTACCATTTAGAAACAAAAACAAAACAAAACACAAAACCAATATACTTTAAAAATTATGAAAGTAGAAAAAATTTTGAAAGAAGAAAAAAAAATCACATAATTGCAACATTCCAAGATAACTACTATTAATGCCGCAGTAAATTACTTTCACTGTATATTCAGACAGTTACAACTGTCCTTTTATGGAATCGTATGCCCCATTAAAAAAAAATAATAGTTTTCATTGAGTGGTATGTGCATTGCGCTAAGTACTTTATACTCATTATTTTCTTTAATCCTCACAGCATCCCTGTAAGGAAGGCACAAGTATGTCCCTTTTTATAAAGTAAAAAATTGAAGCTTAGAGAAGTCATAGTAGACAGTGGGGAAGTGCTGGTTTGAACCCTGAAACACAATCTCTTGTCTCACTTTAACATTTGATATATGTGTATTTCCAAGATGTTGAAAACGTTTTGTAAATAACATGTATAACGGACTCATAGTCTTCTACTTTAGGACTCTACCATTTGCTTACCCAATGCTTATAATCCAGCAATGGGTTATAAATTGCTCTAGTGTTGCAATATCTTCATCAATTTAGCTTTATCTATGTTTCCAATGATTTCTCTAGGAGGAATTCCTAGAAAATTAATCAATATGTCAAAGTATAAATATTTAAAAATATAATTCTTGATGCACATTACCAACTTACTTTTAACAAAAGATTATAAAAATTGCTGCATGCTTTTTTCATCTGCTCTGGCCAAAATGCTTACGGTAGCCATTTCTGATTTTTCCTAATTATAAATAAATCCTAGGTGACTATCTTTGTACATTTACCTTCGCCTACAATCCTGATTATTTCTTTAAGTTACATTTCTAATGGTGGGATTGCTGGGTCAATGGGACACACATTTTAAAATCTGTTAGTATTTACGCTGTTGCTAAATTATCTGCCAAAAAGATCACAATAATACTCCCACTAGCAAGGAGTGTAGGTGACCATTTTTTCACACCCTTACCAACACAAAACATTTTGTTTCTATCTGCATTTTTAAGAGCTGATGAAGTAGAACAGCTTTGCACATATTTATTGACCTACTGCTTTCCTTTTTCCTTTTTTTCTTGTAAATTTTTAAATTGATATCTTTACCTTTACTTTAAAAAACATCTTTAGCTTGCAAGTCTCTTTCTTTTTAATTATTTACCTGAAAGTTTTTTATATTAAAACTATTAGCTCTGTCAAATCTATTGCAAAATGTCCCCAGTTTTTCATTTGCATACTTCTTGTGAAAGTTTTTTATATAGTGCATTTTAAATTGTAATATGGTCATGTCTATCAGGATTTTCCTTTATGGTGTTTATCTCTGGTTTTGGATACAATTTAGAAAATGATTTCTCACTGCACTAAATATAAATATCCACCTATATTTTCTTTTATTTATGGTATCATTTAATCTTTAAATAATTTGGAACATATTTTGGTGCAGGATATAATATAAAAACTCTAATATATTTCAAGTAGTTAAATTAAATCAGCAATATTTCACAAAAAATTTATTTTCTCCCCATGTGAAATTCTAGTTTTGTATTTAAGGCCCATACACACGCATACACAAACATTTGTGTAAGTATATGTATACATAACCACATGCATACATACATATACATATAAAACACCTAGAAATATTTCTGCAAGTGTAATCAATATTTTAAGCACTCTGATTCATTGATTCGCCCATCTAGTCTTTCATTTATTTATTCAACACATATTCATGAATATATTTTACATGTAAGCACATAATTAGATGCTTTAAACTCAATCTCATTATTATTGTATTGACAGAGAAGAGATCTTACCATTTAATGAGAAGTTCTACTTTTCTCTAAACTCTTTAGCACTGATGGTCTCTTCTGTTCATTAGGCACTTAATCATCTCAAGTACAACAGCATGTCTTATTTAATCTTAGACTGTTTTGGTTTGGGTCCATATGAAGAAGATAAACTGTTTTTGGCAAGAGTGTGCTTATCTTCTAAGTACTCCTTACAATGCCTAAGAAATGTAGGCTTATGTGCACAGTAAACTTTTGAGATAAATTTACTCTCGATTAAGTGGAAATAACTTACACTAATATTGCAAGTGAAGCAGATTTAAAGTAGTCAAAAGACTTATCCAGGATCATACAGCTAACCAATGACCATGTTAGGATCAGGACCCTGGTCTTTTGTTGTCACCTTAAGGGCCCCTTCTGTCACTACACTCTTGGTTTTTTTCCTGGCATTTTGCTTGCTTTTTCTAGATGAGCTGCTCTCCTATAAATCTTGGCATAAAGACAGTCAGTGGCTCTCAAAAGCTGTGAGTGAGTGTCAAATAATGAGGAAACTCTTGTGGATTGTGAAATGGTTCTGTTCTATATCTTAATATGTGTATACATAGGCATTATGTGTCTGGTTGACTAAGTTATTAGTGGCATAGGAGAATTAAATACACAAACTGAAAAATTAAATACATATGGCAGAGATAATACTTGTTAAAGTAAATATAGAAATATTAAGGATGATTATTATATCATATGTTTAGGTCAACACTTTTTCAGTGGAAACATATTTGAAATTATAATTGTGCTTAGCAAGAAAAATAACTTCATATGAAAATATTCCTTGCTTTACTCCTAAAACGAATGTATAAAAATCAATTAATGTAAAAATCAAATGGATCTAAATCTATTCTTTTTTTTTTAAAGATTTTATTTATTTATTTATTTATTCATGAGAGACGCAGAGAGAGAGAGAGGCAGAGACACAGGCTGAGGAAGAAGCAGACTCCATGCAGGAGCCCGACGTGGGACTCAATCCAGGGACTCCAGGAAGGCAGGCACTCAACCGCTGAGCCACCCAGACGTCCTAAATCTATTCTTTTGATAAATTACATTATAATATATGTACCGAGGAATCTGTTAATGAGAATCTACAAGGAATACTCAACAAAATTTTTCTGAATGCTTGCTCTATGCCAGACTCTATGCAGCGTTCATTACAGGACTTAGTGCCCCTCCTTTGTGAAATTTACAATCCCTTAGGACAGAAGAAGTAATTAAAAGTGTAGTAGGTATAATAAAGCAAAGCTCCGAAGCTATGGTTAAGAAGACTCTTCTGAAGAAGTGATATTTAAGGCTGAAAAGATGAGTATAAAGAAGCTTGAGGGGGTTGACAAATTGGGGGCAGGAATGAACATTCTAAGCATGGACATTTTAAACAAAGACAGAAGGCAAGGAGTTGTGTTATGTGTGAAAAGTCGGCCAAACTTTATGAAATTATAGAATTAAAATCAACCTTTCTATAAAAGGAACTAGAGGGATATAAGGAGTAAAGGGAGGGGGCTTTAAAAAAATTTTGGTTGAGACCTGAGTTTGCCTGATGACTGATATAAAGGGGTCAAAGGTGAGAGGTGAGCAGATGACTCCTAGCAGAGGTTCTTGAGAAGGAGGCAGGAGAGAAATCCAGCACAGCAGGTACATGGGTCAGTCTGCTTCCTTGTGAAAGGGGAATAGAATAACCAGGAGACTCAAAGGCACAAAAGATTTTTGATTTGATGGCGGAAAGGGAAAGATTCCACTGATCTATGTGTCTGTTTTTGTGCCAGTACCACACTGTCTTGATTACCACAGCTTTGTAGTACAACCTGAAATCTGGCATTGTGATGGCATTGTGATGCCCCCAGATATGGTTTTCTTTTTAAAAATTCCCCTGGCTATTCGGGGTCTTTTCTGATTCCACACAAATCTTAAAATAATTTGTTCTAACTCTCTGAAGAAAGTCCATGGTATTTTGATAGGGATTGCATTAAACGTGTATATTGCCCTGGGTAACATTTTCACAATATTAATTCTGCCAATCCATGAGCATGGAATATTTTTCCATCTCTTTGTGTCTTCCTCAATTTCTTTCAGAAGTGTTCTACAGTTTTGAGGGTATAGATCCTTTACATCTTTGGTTAGGTTTATTCCTAGGTATCTTATGCTTTAGGGTGCAATTGTAAATGGGATTGACTCTTTAATTTCTCTTTCTTCAGTCTCATTGTTAGTGTATAGAAATGCCACTGATTTCTGGGCATTGATTTTGTATCCTGCCACGCTACCGAATTGCTGTATGAGTTCTAGCAATCTTAGGGTGGAGACTTTTGGGCTTTCTATGTAGAGTATCATGTCATCGGCGAAGAGGGAGAGTTTGAACAGAATAGAGAACCCAGAAGTGGACCCTGAACTTTATGGTCAACTAATATTCGATAAAGGAGGAAAGACTATCCATTGGAAGAAAGACAGTCTCTTCAATAAATGGTGCTGGGAAAATTGGACATCCACATGCAGAAGAATGAAACTAGACCACTCTCTTTCACCATACACAAAGATAAACTCAAAATGGATGAAAGATCTAAATGTGAGACAAGATTCCATCAAAATCCTAGAGAAGAACACAGGCAACACCCTTTTTGAACTCGGCCACAGTAACTTCTTGCAAGATACATCCACGAAGGCAAAAGAAACAAAAGCAAAAATGAACTATTGGGACTTCATCAAGATAAGAAGCTTTTGCACAGCAAAGGGTACAGTCAACAAAACTAAAAGACAACCTACAGAATGGGAGAAGATATTTGCAAATGACATATCAGATAAAGGGCTAGTTTCCAAGATCTATAAAGAACTTCTTAAACTCAACACCAAAGAAACAAACAATCCAATCATGAAATGGGCAAAAGACATGAAGAGAAATCTCACAGAGGAAGACATAGACATGGCCAACATGCATATGAGAAAATGCTCCGCATCACTTGCCATCAGGGAAATACAAATCAAAACCACAATGAGATACCACCTCACACCAGTGAGAATGGGGAAAATTAACAAGGCAGGAAACAACAAATGTTGGAGAGGATGCGGAGAAAAGGGAACCCTCTTACACTGTTGGTGGGAATGTGAACTGGTGCAGCCACTCTGGAGAACTGTGTGGAGGTTCCTCAAAGAGTTAAAAATAGACCTGCCCTACGACCCAGCAATTGCACTGTTGGGGATTTACCCCAAAGATACAAATGCAATGAAACGCCGGGACACCTGCACCCCGATGTTTATAGCAGCAATGGCCACGATAGCCAAACTGTGGAAGGAGCCTCGGTGTCCAACGAAAGATGAATGGATAAAGAAGATGTGGTTTATGTATACAATGGAATATTACTCAGCTATTAGAAATGACAAATACCCACCATTTGCTTCAACGTGGATGGAACTGGAGGGTATTATGCTGAGTGAAGTAAGTCAGTCGGAGAAGGACAAACATTATATGTTCTCATTCATTTGGGGAATATAAATAATAGTGAAAGGGAATATAAGGGAAGGGAGAAGAAATGTGTGGGAAATATCAGAAAGGGAGACAGAACGTAAAGACTGCTAACTCTGGGAAACGAACTAGGGGTGGTAAAAGGGGAGGAGGGCGGGGGGTAGGAGTGAATGGGTGACGGGCACTGGGGGTTATTCTGTATGTTAGTAAATTGAACACCAATAAAAAATAAATCTAAAAAAATAAAAATAAAAAAATAAAAAAAGAAAGGGAAAGATTCAGTATCTAGGATTGGTTGTGTTTTCTCACTGAAGTAGATTGCCTGATGGGAGTGAAGAGAAGGAAGAGGAAGTTGCAGGAATGCAGAGACTTTGAAATAATCATTGGGGTCAATGGGAGAGATGACATGAGGCCTCTTGTGTGCCTATCTGTATTAAACAAAACTTACCTTGACTTTCATCTATAAAAGTCATCTGAGAAATAAGGGAGAAAAAATAATACAGGGAAAATCATTGACTCTGATTCAAAAGACACTTCAAAACAACAAATCCAATGAGACTGAATGTATAAACTTCCCATAAAATAAATAAACCAAGCCTCCTCAGAATATAAACATTTCTGGACTTCCATTCACTACCAAACCTCTTGAAACAATA
Source organism: Canis lupus dingo (assembly GCF_003254725.2). Classification (NCBI taxonomy): domain Eukaryota; kingdom Metazoa; phylum Chordata; class Mammalia; order Carnivora; family Canidae; genus Canis; species Canis lupus. The sequence continues at coordinate 44,057,243 of NC_064248.1, forward strand.
TTTCATATTTGTTTATTTTGTTCACTCCCAACTCATTCCTCAACCCCTTGCAAGACAATTGAAGTTTTCAAGGATATACCTGATTGAGATGACAATTCTTTGGATGACATTCTTTCCTCAGAATTTTATATCCTCAAAACTCTCTTCTCTTCTGCTATCTTGAATTGCCCTAATTGACTTTTAAGATTTTATTTATTTATTTTTGGACAAGTTTTAAGTTTATAACAAAATTGAGAAGGAGATATAGAGACAACCCATAAACCCCGTCCCCTACATTTATAGCCTCTTCTACTATCAACATCACTCAACAGAAATATGTATGTGTGTGTGTATATATATAATATATATATTCTTATATATATAAATTATATATATATAATTCTTATATATAAAAAATATATAATTCTGTATATATAAAAAGTATATATATATATATATATATATATATATTTTTTTTTTTTTTTTTTTTAACCAGAGATCACCAGAATGATTTCCTAAATTACAGGTGTAATCTTCTTACTTCAATGCTCAGAATTCTCCTATCGCTTTTCATTAGTGTTAGCTGTTACTTATCAAGCTCTTCCTGAGTGCCGGTTTTCAAAGCTTCCTTTATATTACCTTATATTATTTATCCTCCTCATCACAACCTAAAAGGAGTATTGCCCCCATTTTATAGGTGAGAGTACTGCAGATCATAGAGTCTAATTAATAGTCAGGCCAGAATTCAGACAGACAAAGCCTCTGGTTAACTTTAATTCTCTGCTCCTAGCCCTTACCCTGTTACCTGGAGAATAAAGTAAACGTCACTTTCCTGGTTCACATTCAAGGTCTTCAAGATATGTCTCAAATATACATCTTCATCCTTTTGTTCTACCATCACTCTTCCCAACTTCAATGAGTTGAACTACATTTCTGGCAGGGATATCAAACAGTGGAAAACCTTTGAGGTGCTAATTACCCGAAGAACATGTAGTAATTAACCAAGGACTATGAAACTTAAGTATTCTACGCTGTATCTGATGGAGGAAGTAGAGGTGAACTGGTCATACTTTAGGCCAAATATTTTTAATAGTATATTACCCCTACCTTTTTTTTATTTGAGGGGATATTTTAAAAGATGGTAAATAATTATTATAATCCTTTCAGTAAAGCAATACACACATGGTGCACGTTTTGTTGGGCTTCAGCTCCCACAGCTGGGAGAACTTATTCTTTCTTTATAAATGAATACACCTATTGCTCCTTTGTATCAATAAAAATTCTACATGCGCAGGGATCCCTGGGTGACGCAGAGGTTTGGTGCCTGCCTTTGGCCCAGGGCGTGATCCTGGAGACCCGGGATCGAATCCCATGTCGGGCTCCCGGTGCATGGAGTCTGCTTCTCCCTCTGCCTGTGTCTCTGCCTCTGTGTGTGTGTGTGTGACTATCATAAATAAATAAAGATTAAAAAAAAAATTCTACATGCACAAGAGGAATGAGCCTCCTACATGCTATAGAAAAACAAATGCAGCTGTAAGTAACTGTACAGATGTTAAAAGTTTTTATAAATGGATAAGCATCACGGTACATATGTGTGGAGGGTATACTGTTTAGTGATGTTCAAATACCCCAAATCTTTGTTGGCCTGAAAAGTCTATTAAAATTTTCATTTGGATGCTGAGATTTACCCTTTTCTTGGCAAAATCTCTGAAATTGGAATAAGAGAGATTATGGATGTCACAATGAATCACATCAATAACCAGGAATTAATATTAATCTGTAGGCCTTTCTATACAAAGAAAACCCCTATCAGCAGACAAAAGATAGCATATTTACAAAGGCACTTACTCTGTTGAAATAGTCACCCTAAGGAAGTGAATTTACAATTCATTTCTCTCTTCTTACTTCCACCTATTTATTATAAAATCCTATTTGCTTCTCAAAATATGTAGCTACAACAAATATTCATACAACACTGCTGCATAATCTGTGGGAAATCAGATATAAATTACAGAAAGACAATGAATGAGAAGCAGGCAATCCTCCATGGTGTTCACTAATGGGTCCTTGTGACAAGGTACTGTCAGCTTTAGTTTACTAATTTTCTCTTGGATGGTTCCTATTTCTTCGGCAGAAGGCATAGGTATTACTAAGTTACCTCACCAATGGTGGCAGGAGTGAAATGACTCTCTTGTCAGAAAGGACATGTTAAGAAGCTTAGCTTATAACTGAGAAACATGAATGAGGTCCTCAGGTCCCATTTACTTAGTGAGTAGGAGAAGAAAATTGCCATATCAAATTAGATAATCCTTCTTACACCTTGAGCCACTTCTACACCATTGAGTATTTCTCATTTTCCCATAGGCCTTTGGATAATTAAGGAATTAGTTTGGGGGCGGCTCCTAGATGAATCTAGATACAGAAGTGAAAACATAAATAACTCCTATGGCCTTACACCCTTCCATAAGGGAATTTACAACAAACACCTTCACCAATGACAAAGTGATTGCCTAGTTTCTTCAATGTGTTTCCTTCTTTTAGGAGGAAAAGCTGACATTTATTCTTTATTGTGAATCCCATTGCTAATTTCACTGGATAGCAGGGAGATGCTCCTCAGATCCAGATGAAAAAGAGAACAAAGGCAAAAACAACAAATGAAGGTTCACTTGGGATCTTTGAAACGTACTGCTGAGATGGTCTGCAATAGTGAGCACTATTTGTGGACTATTGATTCCATAACTGTGGATTCCATGCACAAGTCAGATTTCTAAAATAACCACAATTTTGTGGCTGATCATAAAGCTCTCATTGTTTTCGACAATTTCTGACCTGTTTCTATGCTGCCAATATGTCTGCTGCCATTTTTAATAAGCTTTAGAGCTGGTGGATTAACACTGAATGTCAAGCACCACAATTAGAATTGCTGATCGTATGCAGAAACACTATTTTCATATATTAAAAAGCTGCCTTATTCTTGCCATAAAATTCAGCACTCACTTCTGCTGTATTTGATCATTCTTACATGTACTTTTTAGCTCTCAATAACCCTTGTGTGAATACAAGTCTTTGAAAGGGAAGGGAAGGAGAAAGTTAGCATAAATAAAAATGACAATCATAAGTGGGACTTAATTTCCTTTCCCTTTTCTAGAAAGGTGCATTGACTCTTTAGCTGTACATTTTTCCTATGATGAATCAATATGTAATCCAAAACCTATAAAAGAGCACATTTGAAAGCTGGACCTCAACAAAGTAAAGTACATTTCCCTAGCATGGGTTGGATTTAGGCTTTCTTATATTCTCAAATCATACAGCATAACTCTCTATACAGGAGTAATTCACTTATTCATTCTACTTCAAATTATTCTAGATAGTCATGCAAAATTGTTTCTGAATTTAATTCATATTTTTCTATAGCATCCAGTAGTTATTACCTCAATTTTTGGGAGAACTCAGTATTTCCTAACTATATCGCAAAAACCTTACATATGTCAAAATATTTTTTATACATATGAGTGACAGTCAATGAGATACAAATTACTTATTGAGATGTCTCTGTGACTAATATAAGGAAAACTAGATTTAAGGGAAAAAAATTTTTTTAAGGGAAAATATTATACTCCTCTCTGAGGGATACCATTCTCTGCCAAGTCAGCGGACTAATCAGGGTCATAATAGCTATCAATGAATTAGATTTCTATTAGGTATTTTTCTTCCCTTTTTGATCCATTTTTAATTTTTATTTATATATTTATTTTTAAAAATTTATTTACTTATTCATGAGAGACAGAGAGAGGCAGAGAGAGAGGCAGAGACAGGAGAAGCAGGCTCCATGCAAGGAGCCTGATATGGGACTCGATCCTGGGACTCCAGGATCATGCCCTGAGCCAAAGGCAGACGCTCAACTGCTGAGCCACCCAGGCATCCCTGGTCCCATTTTTTAAATACAGTAAAGTCTTGTATATCCACTGAAGAAAACTTAGAATATGCAAAGTACTATAACAAAGGAAAAAGTACCCATCATTATGCCACCACACTAACCATTAACATCTTATTAGTGTTTCTATCTTTCTCTCAAATCTTTTCTTTGCATATTTAAAAAAAATCACAATTAAACTATGTATATAATTTTTATTCTACTTTTTTTCACTTGCATTATGTGAATATTCTTCATGTTTTTGCAAACTATGAAGTATAATTTTTAATGGTGATAAAATTGACCACAATGTGAATCAATTATTAGGTCACCTGTATTAAACATAGATTTGCTAAAGATTCAGAGATAAAACAGGTATTTCTAATTTTCTTCAGTCCAAATACCCTCATTTTCATGCATATATTAAAGGCATCTGAAAGGTATCTGTAAATATATACTTTAAGATAAATTTTTTGGAAGGGAGGGGAGATGTTCAAGCCTGTTGTTCAGTTTCATAATAATTAGATTCTATTCATCAAGAGTGGTCCATTTCACTCCTTGCCTTAGTTCAAACTCTTACAAACCTACTTCATTAAGTGACCATCTTAACAGTTACTTCCTTGGTTCTTCCTTAGCATATAATAATCAGTAATTAATTCACTTACTAACTACTGAGTATCTTCCATATGAAAGATATTATGTTAGCCACCATGAGTGAATACTGATGCATGAAGAGGCAACCCCTGCCTTCAAAGAGCTAATACCAACAAGAGAGGAGATAAGCACACTAATAAATAAAAGAAAATGACAGTAAATAAAGTAGGAGTTCAAAAGAGGGAAAGATCACATTGGGCAGATATAATCAAGTAGGGTTGTCCTCAAGATAGAACATCTGCACTGAGCTTTGGAGGGTGCACAAAAACTGAATCAAGGGATCCCTGGGTGGCGCACCGGTTTGGCGCCTGCCTTTGACACAGGGCGTGATCCTGGAGACCCGGGATCGAATCCCACATCGGGCTCCCGGTGCATGGAGCCTGCTTCTCCCTCTGCCTATGTCTCTGCCTCTCTCTCTCTCTCTCTCTGACTATCATAAATAAATAAAAATTTAAAAAAAACTGAATCAATAGAAAAAGAGAGAGGAAAAAAACAAAAAAAAAACAAAAAAAACCAAAAAAATAGAAAAGGAGAAGACATATAACAATATGAGCAAAATTAAACACAATAATTAAGGGCATATGACTAAGTAACTGAATGAGCCTAGACTGTAGGAATCAGTGGCTGAGTTAATGATATAGCTTAATCATCAGGCAATGATTCTTGGACTCCATCTGTTATGCCATAGGGAGCCACTATAGGTTCTTCAGCACATATGAGGATTCATGCAGCAAATTAAGAAAGTTAATACAGTAGTAGTGTGTAAATTGGATTGATCAGAGTAAAAGTAACAAGATCTTTAGGTCAGATCTACTGAAATAACCCAAGTCTGACAAAGAGAACTCATTGGAAATGGCAAGAAAGCAAATGATCTGACCTACTCATTCCAACACAATTGTTAAATGCAAAGGAATAATGTTACCATAAGAATTTGGAAAATTAAAAGTGAATACATGACAAACTAAAGGAGTTATTCACTAACACATAATTCATGTGTGTTTGGCACTCCTTATCACAGCAATTAGGCAAGGCAGAGCTTATAGATTGAAGATTTTCAAGACTGGAGCAGGCTCTATGAAGTTGTCCCAAGCAGTGCCCTGCACCAACATGACATCCTGGTAAAGAAGAGCAGGTAGGTCGCAAGAGGGGACAGAGCTGTGATGACTGAGGTCACAGAGACTCTAATCAAGTTAAACTAGAGCGTAGCCTAACTAGTCTTATTTGAACTGAGTGGTAGAAGTCTGAGGGATGATGACCTCCACAGGGAAGGATTACATGGTATTCTAGGAGTAGAGTGTTAAGATGGTAAGAGCTCCATTTAGAAAGTAGGTCATTCTGAGATGGTCTGGAATGAAACCGAGGGACAGGGTGATAACATGATCTCTGGAACCTAGAGCTAGCTGGAACCAGTGGTGAACTGGTAATAGACAGCCAGCTAGGGTTTGAGTGGGCTTTGTTCTCAGGAGAAAAAAAAGTGTTCAGGAAGAGAACTATGGAACTCTGAGTGCCTACAGAAAGGGGCTGACCAGCACCTCGTTATGCTAGTGTGTTTTCAGGACCTAGTACCTATTCAACAACATTGCAAAAAAGTGTTGCCTTTCATCAGTGAGCAGAGATGGAGAGATTATTTCCAAAGTTTGGGGAGACTTACAATGGAAGACATATATTTATATATAACTCATTACCCATCTCACTATCAATATCAAAATACACAATGGTTTGTAGATTTCAGAGTATTAGTTAGCATTGACTGGCATGAAGCATCAGGATGGGGGCTCTCAGGAAGACAGCTAGGACAGGCAGGGGTTGGCAACAAGTAAGAGTTCTACAACGGTTTTGGCTATTGTCTCATTGGTAACTTCAATGGGTTGTTTTCTATTGAATAAACCAAATAAGCTTATGGGATTTTGCCAAACTGAAAAATAACAAAACTTGGACTGTGAGAAATTAGCAGAGTTCCCTTATTGTTTTATTAATGAGATAAATAACCAATTATTCTATCTGTGAATGACCAAGATAGTTTTCAAACTTCATTCCAGGAAAATATGTGTCAGATTCAACATTTCTTTAATGCCTTATCTGCCAGGCACTGTTCTAAGTGATTTCTACCAGTCTCTCAAAGTGTGATCCAAAGACTGGTGCTGATCTATAGGCTATTACCTGCCTGTGATAGGATAAGCAGCTTTTGCCGAAATGTTAATCAATGTACCACTTCTTTCACTGGAAAACTTTGCTAGGAAATAATGTCAGCTATGACTATGCTAGTACCTTAACCGATTTACATTCTGGAACAAGTTTCTTATCTTGTTATGGGCAGGTAACAAATAACTCATAGACATATAGTAATCCATAAACAACATTTTAGGTAGGCTTGATTTAGATAGATTATCCCATTTAGCCAAGTAAATGAGTCAAATTGAATTGAAAAAAAAATGCATGGCAATACAAATTTTTATTTCCATTTCCTCAGTCCTATGCCAACAATGTGAAAATTCCACAACTCTTAAAACATTTGTTAAGTGGTCCAAGTTTCTCAATTATTTTGAAAATGTGAACATAACTACTATGTTTCACAAAGGTTAAAAAACAGCAAACAAATGCATTTTTCTTTTCATTAGGGAGATTAGCCACAAAACCTAATTAATATGCCCAAACTGATTCTATATCTTTTCTACATCCATGCCACAAGAACAGACTACAAAGAAAAAGGAACAAGTGGGATATAATAAAGAGCCCTTGTGTTTTAAAGATATATAATAAAAATAAAGTCAACAGAAGGACTGGATATAAAGCTGAGAAAATTTCTCAGAACATTGAGTAAAAGGAAAGACACATACATATGAGAGAGAGAGAAGAGGTAAGTGATAGAGATTCAACCCAGAATATCCAAAGTATACCTAGTAGAGTTGCAAAAGGAGAGAACGGAAAACATTTAGAAATCATCAAAACATAAGAAATTATTAGAAATAAAAAAGGAAAATTCCCACAACAAAAGAAACAAATTAGTCTTCATATTGAGAGGTCTCAAAGAGTGCCCTCCGAAAAAAACCCAAACAATGAGTAAAAAGTCCAACACCATAATATATCTGCACATATTTAAGAAATCTAGGAGAATCAAGGCTAAAAAGATCATCTACAAAGTTTCCAGGTTAAAAAAGAAACACACACACACACACACACACACACACACACACACACACACATTTCTACATAGGAATAAGAATTCAGAAAGCACCAGACTTCTTTCATCAGCAACAGGAGAGGTCAAAAGCCAATGAAGTAAAGCTTTCAAAATTCTAAGGAAATATTATTTAGAACCCAGAATTACATTCTCAGCCAAATGATCAATCCAGAATAAAGATAAAATAAAGACTGTTCATTCATATAAAGTTAATTCCCAAATTTCTCGCCTGAAGAAGCTAAAGATGTAATCTAGAAAAGTGAAAGAGAAACAGAAGTCAGAGAAGTACAAAAGGAGAACAGAGAAGAGGAATTCTACTGTGATGGATGTGCTGCTGCCTGGAAAACCAATTGTTCACACTAAGGTTGGTGAGGAGGGCCGTCAGCCCATGCACACGAGAATGCCCCAGTTGGTGATTTATCAATAACCTCTTCCTTGATTGGTCAATAATGATATCATCTTAGTTGTTAAAATAATTTGACTCCAAGGTGAATCTAAGAAGGAGGTCAACAGGAAAAAAAGATGATAATATGCAACAGATTTTATAATGGAGTAGATGAAAATCTTCAGACTACAATAAACATATATTCCACTATCAATAAGAAAACAAAGAGGTAAAGGAAATGCTATAAAAGAAAGGGTGGAAATTTGATATAAAGCAGATATAAGCCAAAAAGATAATGTGGTATAGTTTTAAACAATTAGAAATAATTTTAAAATAATCTATTTGGCTTTTTAGTAGAAATCCTCTTCTTTGAGTGACTGAAGGGTCATAGCATCAGTGCTTTAGAGAAGGAAATGTAATCACAACACTCAGTTAATCCATGACTAAAATCAACACAGCCACAGTAACCCCAATCTACTTGAATTCTAACTTTTAGAATCAACTAGGGGTCAAGCATGAAAGCCTTGGTATGGTTACAGTGCAAAATGTAAATTTTTAGAATCCTGACAATATAAAAAAATAATGATTGGAAGTGTGATTAATGGAATGAGAGAAGGAAAAGTAGAGTAAAGTTTCAGAGCATTAAAAGTCTCACATAGGGTTAACCAAGGTGCTTACTGAAGTTGATGGAATAAGAAACCAAGATATACATACTTTTTTATTTTTATTTTTTTACATACTTCTTTTAAAGTTACAAAAATTAAAAAATAAAGTTACAAAGATAATCAACAAAAGACTTAAATTAATAAAATCAGTATCAAATAGTGGAAAAGGGGGAGCAATTAGTAGAATAATGACATGTTACTATTAGATCTTCATATTTCATAATGGGGAATCAGTAGATATTGTCTAAAACTTCTAATCTAGGAAAAGAGGTACATGCATTTTAGTTATGGAGGTAAGCCCACCAAAAAAATAAAAATATAAATAATTAAAAGAAGTTGTCACTGGGTAGGTAATTGGATTAAGTGAATTAAAAAACCCTCAAACTACTTGATGGGATGAACACTGGGTGTTATGCTATATGTTGGCAAATTGAACTCCAATTAAAAAAAAAAAAAACCCTCAAACGGGTTTTCTTGTCATAAACACTTATTTGGATTTTAAAAAGGTAATGGAACAAACACAATAAAAGCATTTGTTGAGGCTCTACTGCATGAATGGAAATACTGAGGGAACAAAAGAGTAATCTGTTTCCCTGAAGAGTTTCCAATCTACTACATGAGATAAGACATAAAACAACCTTAGGAAAAGGAAACATGTGAGCAAGTGTCTAGTATGGAGTAAAATCTACCTTTAATTCCTAAACAAGGAATTAAAGGGATACAAGTACCTAGTGACATTATTTCCTTTTATTTTTGTAGCTTCTAAGAGAACATTGAGAGAACAGTTCTTTAAGAAAGACTTTATGAAAGAAGGTAGTCTATCAGCTCAAGGTATCTTCAAGGAAGTAATGGATGCATATGGTTGGGGAAGGAATAAGAAGGCACTTTTCAGCAAGATGAAACCCATGAGAAAAAAATCTGGAGATTAAAAAAAGTAGTGAACATGTGGTTGAGTGCAAGGGATGATAAGTAGAATGGATACTGAGCAGAGAAACTGCATCGTGTAGTTTTAATAGCACTGCTTTCTAGAAGTTCTACTATATATTATCTTGAGTCACTTCTTTCTGGTGTGAAAAAAATGTTATATGAAATAACAGTTGGGTTTTATTTATTTATTAGACTTGAGGTTGCTTCTAAGAGAGACTGGTTTATTTATAAGAATGCAAATTTAAAAAGCTTTCTGGAATTTAGAAAAGGCTTGTCATTTAAAACCTCTATAAATTAGATATGCTCTATTCTACACAACAAACTTTTACATGTTCTTTCTCACAAGATATGCAGCATCAACAATTTGTTAAATGTGATTCTTCTGAGGAAGTCTTTTGAATTTAACCTCTACAATCCAGCAAACTATGACCTTAGTCAAACGTCTGTTCACTAGAAACTGCATGTAAAATAATTCTTTTGATTTTTCTCTGAAACAATTTCCTGTAGTATTTTAAGTTTATTAAGAATTTTATTTTCCTCTAAAATGTCAGAATTACCTAATAAACAAAGCTTACCCAAGACTAAGTAACTTGAAATGTATTTAAGATTCCCAGCGCATTGTCTATTGTTCCATTATTTCTTTTTTTTTTTAAAGGAATTTTTTTTTAATTTTTTATTTATTTATGATAGTCACACACACAGAGAGAGAGAGGCAGAGACACAGGCAGAGGGAGAAGCAGGCTCCAGGCACCGGGAGCCTGATGTGGGATTTGATCCCGGGTCTCCAGGATCGCGCCCTGGGCCAAAGGCAGGCGCCAAACCGCTGCACCACCCAGGGATCCCTTGTTCCATTATTTCAAACGTGTTTCATGTATTTAAAATATGTTTAGCTGCAAATCTGTAGAAGAGATAAAGAACCAATGCTACTGCATCATGAATTCCAAGCTGTTGTGGTCACTATGAAAACGTGGCCCCTCTTATGTCCAACTGGACGGGGTGTGATTGCTAGGCTTCGGTTGCTAGACTCTAAAAACCATCTTTGGGTTTGACCAGAGAGTCTACACTTCCCAAGACCTGCTCTCAGACAACAACTGAACAAAGAGGGACAGTAAGGCATCTCGTTCCTAGGAGATGTAAGGGCTCTTCTGATGGATGACTATTGGCTCAAAGATTCCCCACTGGCTTTGTTAAAACTTTCTTAGAACTGCACCATTCTCTAAAACTTTTCCTTCTCAACCTTCCTTTCTTCTTCTTTCCTCCATAGTGCACCTAACGTGGTGATGTGACAACTTTCCCAGCTTTCCCTAGTTTTCTCTCCTTTTTCCCTCATGCAAGTTCTCCCCAATAAATCTTTTGCATATCTAATCCTGTCATAATATCTGCTACTTGGAAGACTGAACTAATACAAAATTAAAAATCACATCTTAAGAATATCTGATCTTCCGATTCTCCTATCTTTTCAACAAGACAGAAAAAGAAATTTAAGTGTCCTAGGGAAGGTCAGGGAATATTAGGTAATGATTATCATGGTCAACAACTATATTATATGCATTAATTTATTCATCCAACAATTATTGATTACTTACTGTGTCAGGTACAGTACTAGGTGCTTGGAATGCAGAGACAACTAGGACCTAGTCTTCACCCCCTACAATTTCACTGACTGGCAAAGAAGGCAATACACCCTGGATAAATCCTAATGGAAGTGGATATACAGTGTTATGGGAACTTATACGAGGACACAATTGGATTCTTCCAACAAGAGAAGGTTGAGGGTGAAGGTTCAAAAATCTGAGCCTTGGTTTTGAGTAGGCATTCACCAAGTGGAGAAGGCAAGAGGAGAAGTTCCCAATCAGAAGGTATGGCATAAGCAAAGGCAGGAAGCTAGGCTCATTCATGGGATATGCAAGAAGTGGTGAAGAGCAGGTGTAGCCAGAACTTGGAGGAGTGTTTGAGAGGGCACTAGAAAGAACTGAGAAAGGAGAAACTGATGCTATGATGACACAATGACTGATCATGATGCTGAAGCCTAGTAAATAAACGCCCTGATGTACTGTTTTCCTCCTCACACAAGAGAGGATGTCATCAATGTGTAGAGTCTCCTTAATATGGAATATTTATAGCAGAAACTGTGAGAGGCACAAAGAAAAAGGTCTGATTCCCACCCTTGATGTGCATGAGACTTTATAGGGATGTATTAAATATATACATTCAAGATAACCGGAGAGTGAAACAAAATTATAATACCTATGTTAATTATAGACATTATAGTTAATATCTATATCTTATTTTGTCCAGAAAATATTTCATGTGACTAACATGATTATAGTTAACACTTTCAATATTCTAAGCTCTATACTAAGTGCTTGGGGAATTTATTCATAGAAAAATTAAAGAGAAGCTCTCCCCTTCCGTCATTAGAGCTCATCCTTTGTGGGCAGAATGATGAAAGGAAATACAAAGACATAGTAAAGACTATGAGAATGAGGACTACTGGGTCCTCAAGGAACAGAAGGGCATCTGTCCCCTCTGTAGGAGTGGTTAGGCGTGGGCGATGGTAGGAGTGGTTGATGGAAGGTGGTCAGGAAGCTTTCCAGAGAAAGTGTCTAAGTTGAGCCTTAGCGCAGTAACTTCTACATATAATGAAATGCTAAATAATAAATATTCAGAATAATTTTAATGGTACTCTGATATTTGCATAAAATCTAGTGTAAGTTTCTTATCCGATGTATCTAATGCCCTCCACAATTTGTCAGTGGTAAGAGAACTTGTCTTAAGTGCTTTCCTACTCATTACCCAGAGAAAGCCCTCATATGGCAGACTGTATGCCATTCTTTCTAAACTTCTTAGATATGGCTTTCATTGGGACGATCTGTCCCTACTCTTTGCTGTTTCTCTAAACCCTTCTCTCACGGGCTGGGAGACCTGGGCAAGTTATGTAACTGTGCTTTAGTTTCCTTACTTGCAAAATGGGCATATTAGGTGCCTATCTCATAGAGCTATTGTGAGGCATAAATAAGCTAATTATGAATAAATGGTCTCTGGTAAGTGCCATGTAAGTGTTTCAAATTGTTACTATTGCACTTACTTAGGGTTCAAACCCAAGTGCTACCCACGCCAATATCATGCCCATAGAGGCATTTCAGTTTTTTGAAATCTGATGGCACTTTAAAAATCCCTGTGGACACTTAGCATATAATACCTTGTAGTGTTACTTGTTTTCCCTGAATGGGCCTGAAGGTAGCCTGCTGGGGTTAGAATCCCAGCACCATCTCCTGTGTCTTTGGTAAAGTTACTCCTCAAGCCTCATTTCCCTTGTTTGTAAATTGTGAATAATAATAATACCTGCCTCTATGGGTTCTTGCACAACCCAAGTGGAAAAGTATATCTGAAGTCTAACAGGTTGGCTGGCACATAAGAGCTCACTAAATGTTTGATATTGATAAACTGTAAGTCCCGAGTACCAGAATGTGCCTGAATTCTCAGATTCCCACCACCTGGTCTAGTTACTGGACGATAACAATAAATTGTTGTAATGATAACATTTGGGAGAAGGAGAAAGCATTAGAAAAAAAGAGAAGTCATTGAGATGTAAAATGCCAAAGCTTGGTGGCTTTATACTTCATGTATTCAGTTCAGTGAACATATACAGTGAGCACAAACAGGCACTCTGGATGACGTGACAGTGATGACATGCCATCACTAAGAGCCCCTCAAACGGACAGATGAGATGGCACAAGTAAACAGAAAACTATTACAAGCAGGTATGTATTTCACATTCCAAATTGAAAAAAATTCAGAATTGTGAGAAAAAGAAAACTTTACTCATTTCTCAAATATTGATTTAACACCTGTTAGTCACTGTGGGAGGCACTCCCATGGAGCCTTCATGGAAGATGCAAGGGGAAGACGGTGAGAACGGCTGCTATTCCAGTTTCTTGGTTTTTGGATTTCAAAACACAAATCAGAGCAAACCCATCCCCTCTGCCACCAAAAAAAAAACAAACCAAATTAAAACAATAACAAAAGACAAAAAACCACCAATAAAAAAGAACTATGTAGCTTTATATTTTCCATTTCCAAAGGCATCTCTCATGTAAGTCCTGAAAAATTCTTAAGAGGAGAGTGTGAGCTCACGGTAAATTTAAAGAGCTTAAACCTTTCCCTAATTCACAAACCAATAGATTCTTTCACCAGGATTCAAACCTCCTGATGTCTGAGTTCAAGTTCTCCCTCCCATCCTACACATTTTCTTCTACATCCCTCAGCTGCTCTATTTCCTTGGGGATCTCACACCTTCCCGACCTTTTCAGGACTTGCTTGTCTTGAAATCTGTCAGCTCTGGTTAACCCCCAACATTTATCAAGGCTGGATACTGTTCAGAAGAAGAGAAAGAAGGAGAAGAAAGGGGAGGCAGAGGGGGAGGAGGAGGAGGAGGAGGAGGAGGAGAAGAAGAAGAAGAAAAAGGAGGAGGAGGAGGAGGAGGAAGGGGAGGAGGAGGAGGAGGAAGGGGAGGAGGAGAAGGGGAGGAGGAGGAGGAGGGAGGAGGAGGAGGAGGAAGGGAAGGAGGAGGAGAAGGAGGAGGGGAAGGAGGAGGAGGAGGGGGAGGAGGAGAGAGAGAGAGAATAAAAAGCAGTGACCTTTATAGAAGGGAAAAATAGATAAGCACTTCATTCCTTTACTAAGAAATGGAGAATTATTGATCTTTACTTCTTATCATCATACAAAAAGCAAGCTGCTTGAAATACTATCATAGTAAGGAATATACTAAGTAATATTTAAGTATTTATGATGCTGTAGATTAGTTGTGTACTATAGACAATTTTACTAGATCTTTTAAGTGCTTCCGACTTTAGTGTTTTAAACTGCTTAAGCATTTATACTTAATGGTGGTACGATGGTAATGCCTGCTCTCTTAATACAATGGACTGAAAGCCAAATTTATACATTACGCATCACTTTTAAAGATTAGTTTTCCAAGTGCTTAGTGAACACTCTTGAACCTCAACATCACCCCTCCACAACTTTTCCTTAAATGCATATTAACTTTAACTTGCTCAAACATGTACCTATGCGGAGAATGGTGGCTTTCTGGGGGTTTATGGCTGCCTCTGAGCGTTTGTAGGTATTCCGCGGAGCCAAACTGAAGCACATAAATAACCTTCCCAGGGGTGAACTTCGTCATTTTGCTCCATGTACCTATGGGAATCCACCGTAACAAAATGCCCTGGAGGGCTGATTTGAATACCATTTCCCAGTGGATTTTTTTTTTTTTTTTGTAAAATGCTCATTTATTAGCTACTGAGGACTCTGATGCTTAGATCAGCCCAGCAGAGAGCTAAAAAGTTGTGAAGCAAATGCAGAGTCATTCGTGTATAATATAAACTCCTCAGGGAAGAAACAATGCCCATTATACTGTGTTCTGAAAGGAGCAACAGATAAGGAAACACTTTGTTTCCTTCTGTTTTAAAAACTGTTTTTAAACAGTTAGCATTATTAGTATATTAGTGATATTAGTATTATTAGTGGTATTATTCAAAAAGCTGGACAAGACTATTGTTGACGGTAATAAGTAGGTCACTTGTAAAGGCACAGTATTGACACGAGGAGGCGCACAATAAATATTTGTTGGAGAGTCACTTAAAAATACCAAGGGTATTTTACTGAAACTGATTTCCATGTGACTTTGAAAAGTTCTCCGCATCACTATTTGGTCAGGAGGGAATTTTAACTAGAAGAGACGGTTTGAGCTTAAAACTCTGAATCATTGTTTTTAGAACAGGTACTAAACTTGACAGAACAAGGTCTTACTTCCCCATAATTCCTTCTTTTCATTAATGTCATTTTTTTTCAATGCATTTAAGAGACAGTGCATGCCCTAGATTCTGAAGTCACTAATATATATTCATGAGCCAACATGATTGGAGTGTTATCCTGCAAAGCTCAATACCTTATCACGTTCTGGTCTCAGATTAGTAGCACTTTTTTGACCCAAGGATGAGGAAATGTCTATTTATTTATTTATTTATTTATTTATTTATTTTTAAAGATTTTCTTTATTTATTCATGAGAGACACACAGAGAGAGGCAGGGACACAGGCAGAGAGAGAAGCAGGTTCCCTGTGGGGAGCCCGATGGGGGACTCCATCCCAGGACCTCGGGATTACCAGTTTAGCCAAACTTGGATGCTCAATCATTGAGACACCCAGGTGTCCTTAGGGGAAATGTCTATTTAACCAGACTCAGGAAGGTTAAGAATGCTTCTCTGTGTCATGTCCTTGTACATGTTAACTTGATCTCTATTACCTATTTTTCATTAAATATCCATTCATACCAAAATAACTGTGTCAGTGGAATATATCAGTTTGATATTATAATTATTTAGGATTCTTATTCATGTGCAAGTTGGATTTCTTGAGGTATTTGGTGTCTGCCAGTTACCCAAATATGTTTTTGTTGTTTTAAACACAACTGCAGAGTATCTGGTGTTCATTATTCATAAACTCAATCTGTAATAAAATGGAAAAGGGAAATTTGGAGGTTATAAACAAAAGTAATAAACGCTTGAAGAGGAAAAATGTGTTTAGATCCAACTTGTTGATTTCTAACTGGTTTTATCTGATAATCATGCTTACAGTCTCAACTAAAATATATTTTGAATTGATTTGTGTTACCTAGAGACTAAGCTCATAATCTGTGTTTATATAAACAAAGTTGTAACTATTTAAATTTTCTTAGTTTTAGACTTATATTCAAATATTGTGGCGTACTTTTTATGGTAAGTGATTTGTCTTCCAAATCCTTTTGGTTGAATCTGCAGAACATCTATTGCTTGATAAATTCTTCAGCACTGGGTTTCCTGGGTGGCTCAGTGGTTGAGCATCTGCCTTTGGCTCAGGGCATGATCCCAGGGTACTGGGATCAAGTCCCATACCCGAGCTCCCTGCGGAGAGCCTGCTTCTCCCTCTACCTAGATCTCTGCCTCTCTTTGTGTGTCTCTTATGATAAATAAATAAAATTTTTAAAAAAATAGTAAGTTCTTCATCACTTGTCATGTAGTCCAATTCCTCATTATTAGATTCATCCTATATGTTGTATTTTTTTATGGATAAAGGGCACGTTAGCTCTATGAAGGTCTTCTCTTAAAATAAATCATATTTAGGCAAGCGAGGAAAACCCAGAAGCATGCTAACTTGTCTTCTTTTCAGAGGATACACTATCACTGAGAAACTTAATTCTTAATTTCAAAAAAATATGTCAGGCTTTGACAAGGAGAGAGGAGTAGACACTGCATTTTAGGGGGTCAAGTCAATGCATTCAGACTAATAAGCTTCATTTAGGAAAGGAGCAAAAAGTTTATATTTTGGAGATGAATCCAGCTTCAAATTATGAGCTTTTAATAGATAATCTTTCTGACAGTATAATCAACAACAACAGAAATACTAGGAAATGCATGTTGAGTACTAGTAAATGCCATATATAATTTGTTTATTTCCATAATCATGACAGACTTATTCTTCCCATATCATAAATGAGGAAAAATGTTAAATAATCTCAGGACTTTGCTGAGATGAGAATTCAAAGAGCTTAGTTGCGAGCTGAGATCTGCTTGATTACAAAGCCTGAGCTTTGAAATCACAATAGTAAATGAGCAAATAAGCCAACTATAGCAATCTACCATGGGATTTTCATATCTTACAAAATTATTTGCAAAAATGATAAAATGGTTCTGATTAAAGCATGAAAAAAATCAATACAAATGGCAGGTCAAAATGTTAAAAAATAACACAATAATATGTGGTTCTAACTGGCTGAATACAGGGTTTCTTTTCTGTTTTAGAAGTTATCTGCTGTTTTACATTTGTCTTCCTGTTTAAGGTGACTTGGATTTGGTTTTCACCACATTTGGAACAGTTTACTGTGCAGAAGCCCAGCTTGAAATAAAATGGCAGTTGATATTTTTTCATATTGGCATACTTTGTGTAATATTCAGGGGCTTTTCAATGGCATTTGGAACATGAATAGAAAGGACAGAGCCAGCCATCCTAAAAGCAAAACAATTGCTTAGACCACCATTGTGAAGGCGTTAATATAATTCAGCTGTAAGGCTGCTGATGTCTACATGCTTAGTTAAATTGATGGTATTTCAAGACAGAAGTCTGAACAAGAAAAGAAAAAAAATGTGTAAAAAGAACTCAGAGAAACTATTAAGTATTTTAAAGACATTAAATGTAATGTGCACTAGAGGATGTCCATGCTAGCACATGTGTGCAGCAGAGCTAGAAGGAGTGGCTGACATGCTAGTCTCTTACGGTCAATTAAGGGCCTCATTTAACAAATATTTTGTTCATTCAGCAGATATTTCTTTGAGTACATTCCACATATCAGGTATTTTTCTAGGTGTTGAGGATAATGATAAATGGGGGTGGGGATGGGCACTATAAAGGTCCTGTCATCATAGCGTTGCCTTCATGTGGATATAGGCCGACAATAAACAAGCAAATAAATATATCATGAAGCAGTAAATGCTATAAAAATAGTAATAATAAAGTATGGCAAACAGAATTGGATATGCCAAGGGTAAGGATAGGAGTGACGAAATAAAATTTCACTGAAAAGGTGACAAGTGAGCAGAAAATTGAGGTAAATAAGAGTGACTCACGTAGATTTAGGAGGGTAAAAAAATTCCAAACAGAAAGAGTAGCAAGCACAAAGACCCTGAGGTGGGGGTATGTTTGAGTGTGTAATAAAGGCCAAAAAGAGGCTAATGGGGTTGCAAACTAAGGGAGAGACTAGTAGGAGAGTTTTAGGGCCACCATAAAGAGTTTAACTTTGACTCTTACTTGTTAGAGAGCAGAAAAACTGGAAAATATTTTAAGAGAGGAATGGCACCACATTATGTCTTATATTTTAAAAGAATTGCTCTGGATGCCTCCTTAATAAAAGACTATATGGACTGAGGGTGGACACAGTGAGACCAGACGGGAGGTTAGTGTGATTATCCACGTGGGAGAAAACAGTGGCTGGGATGAGAAGACACCAAGGTTTTGGAGGTGATGAGGAGAGGTGATAAAGAAGAACTCTGAAATGTGAGGGCTAAGAAACTGGCAGAATGGAACTGCGTTGAACTTGAGATGTCTGTGACTGGAGTGTTTTGGGGCAGGAAGTGGGAATCAGAGTTTTGTCTAAGTTTGAAATGCTTGATAGAAACTGAGCAACAAGAAACAGGCAGTAGGTCTGGAGTTCAGTGGTGAGGTCAAGATTTGAGCTGTTGGGGCTTATCAGCATGCAGTTGACATTTCAAGCTCAGAGACTTGTTTCCTCAGAGATACAAGTAGAGATAGAGGAGAATAGATTGTACCTTGAGAGGTCAGGATGGGGAAAAATCAGCAAAGGAGCATGAGAAAGAGTGATAACAGAACTGAGGTAGGGGACCCAATAACCAAGTGAAGAAAGAGTTTCAAGAAGGGGGAAGTAATCAACTGAATCCACTGTGTCAAAAAATCAAGAAAGATGAAGTCTGAGATCTCATCATTGAATTTGGGAATGTGGAGATCAGTGGTGATATGGGTAAGAACTGATTTGTCAAAATGGTGGGGACAAAAGCCTGGTCAGTGTGATCAGAGACACAATGGAGTAAGACATAGTCGAGAAAGCCAGTACAGACAACTTGTTCAAATAGGGCGATGTTAGATGGGATCTATTTTAGCATATTTGCATACATAATGTTAAGAGAGGAAAAGTGATGATGTGGGAGAAAATATAGAACATTTGACACAATGTCCTTCCTTTGGTGAGAAGGGATGGGATCTATACATGCAGAGAGAAGTTCATGGCAGATAGAATGGGAGTCAACTCATCCACAGAAATGGAAAGAAACGCAAAGTTTGGGGGATGGATACAGGGATATTTTTAGACATGGCACTGGGAACTTGTGGAAATTGGGCTTCTGTGATGGTTGGCAGAGTGCCTCTTTTTTTTTTTTTTTAAGATGTATTTATTTATTTTAAAGAGAAAGAAAAAAGGCCTACAAGCATAGGCAGGGGGTGAGGAGAGGAGGGGTAGAGGGAGAGGGAGAATCTCAAGAAGACTCTGCACTGAGTTCGTAGCCTGTCATGGGGCTCAATCTCACAACCCTGAGATCATGACCTGAGCTGAAATCAAGAGTCACATGCTTAACCAACTGAACCACCCAGACACCCCTAGCAGATGCATTTTTTGCTTACATTGTAGTAAAGGACAGAGAGAGATAAACAGGCAACCAATGTTATGGTAAGGACTTATTGGAGGAAAAGCTTCTAGATACAAGTGTGTGTGTGCTTAGTGTGTACTCAGTGTGGGGAAGGAAGGGTGGCTGGGGACTAAATGTTCTATGTTAAACAAATACCATGTTCAATGCCCCTGAGGCAAGACAGTGGGGCACACTTGGGACTGAGCATAGCAAGGGGATCGTGGTTGGAGAGAGGTGCTAGGAATGGAGAGGTATATAAGAATTTTGAGAATTATGTAAGTTTGAGAAACATTTGCAAGTCAGAATTGATAGGACTTGGCAGTGACTTAAGTATTAGGGATAAGTATGCGGGGAAGAAAGGAACTATAGTTGACAGCCAGGTTTCTAGCTTGAGTACTGGGTTCATGTTGATGATATTAATTCAGTTATCTCTGAGCCTCATTCATGCCAACTTGGCTTCTGCTTTTGCATCTCAGTATGCTCAATGTCCCTGACAAATCCCACCTCTTATTCTTCAAGCCCACAGTGACTTATCTCTTCCTTGAATAATGACCAAAATTGCTCCTATTGGCACCCTTGTGTTTAATATGCATTTCCCACCCATCCCTATTACAGCCTTGTTATCGTTTTTACAGAGGGAAAAAAAAATGAAGGCTGAGTGTGGACATTTTAACAAAGGTCTACATGTCTCCCAAATCCATGCTGACTTGGTAA
This sequence comes from Canis lupus dingo, assembly GCF_003254725.2. Lineage (NCBI taxonomy): Eukaryota > Metazoa > Chordata > Mammalia > Carnivora > Canidae > Canis > Canis lupus. The sequence continues at coordinate 44,077,892 of NC_064248.1, forward strand.
AATAAAAGTAGTGAACTTCTATTCCATTTGTTGTACATTGTACTACAACATGTCATAATGACTATAATCAGACTGTAGTTTATGAAGGTGCCAACCAATGTCCCTTTAACTCTTCATAGCACTTTGAATATACTAGGAAGTCAATAAATGTCAACATCAAGTGAAGGGTATTTGTGGATGAGACCCCAATCTCAAAACTTTAGGTAAAATCAGTAATTTTCAATGAAACATGTTCAGGGAGGGTTAGGAAGACCTAAAGTGCGTTCCCATTGGCTAACATGATTATCATATCAATTGAATAGACAGTTAAAGATCTGAAAGCAGTTCACACATCATCCTTCTTTTGATTCTTCTTTGTAACTTTTATCATCTTACAAAGGAGGAAACTGGAGTTCAGAAGGTTAAAGTTTGATCATGTGACAAAAAATTAACTTGGAATAACTGCACATCCAGTACACTTTTTTGATATGCCATTTTTTCTCCAAATCACCATCAACTGATACTTCTCAGTGGTCCCCATTCCAGCTAACACATACTGTACATTTATGGGGGGCGGAGGGAGGAAAGATTAATGAGATGCAGAACATCACATTCCAGCCAAGGGAAAAAGAGAAGTGGTTAAAATATCATTCTGAAATGTGACATACACAATTAGAATTATGTACAAAATATCACAGAAGCACAGAGATTGGAAAGATTAATTTTGCTTGGGGTAAGAGGAAGAGAAATGGAGGAATTTTCAATTTGTCCATTCATTCCAAGATGCATTCTCAAATATATTGATCGTTACCGGATACTGAATTAAAGAACCCACTGGTAGTGGACCAATCAGAACACCAACGATAATGCTCAATTTTTTTTTTGCTATGTTTTCATAGCTCTTTTATTTTCTTATATATTTCTTAAAGAATAATTTCTTCTACTTCTAGCAATAGAAGGGAATGATTGAAAATCTTAAAATAAGACACCTTTGGGGCTCATATTTCTTACTCCTAATATTGAAAATTTAACAGAAAACCATCTGATTTAGAGTGAGTTATAAACAAGTGATTCAAAATAACTATGGGTACTGACCAACCAAATCACCTAGTGGAAAGAGCTCACTGCTTTTCAGAAGTCTCCATGTGACATTCATCTCACTGTCTAGGCTTGCAGCCCTGAAAAATCTTACCTCATGACATAGGATTTTCATTGCCTATGAAAATTCTGTTATAGTTATTTGACTATTTGGTTGACTCCTTTTCAGGAAATCCTCCCACTTCCAGACTCTTACCATTCCAATCCACTGCCAAATTTAATAAAATAAATGATGGAGAAGTGCTGTATTTGAATTTTTATTAAGGAAAATCCTCTAATTTCTTCAAAAGTAATTTATAGAGCCGAGAGGGATGAATTTATAACAGTGTACCAGTGTACAGGGTTCCTTTCCTTGCTCCACACTGATTTGTTATATGTTTTTATCAGTCATACTCTTCTGTAATTCCTCAGGGAACTCAAGGAGGTAGTCCCCTGAGACAGGACAGTGAAGTAGAATATTGGAATAATGGGAAAACAAGCTATAATCACCACCCCAGGATTAGTCCTTCATGGGACACTCATTCATTTGCACATTCATTCATTCAGCAAATATTTGTTGATGCTCCTGTGCAGGACACTGGAGAGGTGAGTGCAGACACAGTCAAGGTGAGTTCAGACACAGTCAAGGTGTTCGTCATCTTGTGAAGGAGACAAAGAGGCAAAATCCTCACTGCACCCAAGACATACAAAACGTCCTGCCTGAATATTTCATCAAAGCCTTTATTTCAGTGGAGGCAAGCCATGGGTAACGTGCAGAACTTCTCCAGGGAATTTCACAGGTGCACAAAGGGACCGAAGTCTGGACTCAGCTTCTGCCTCAGCCCTCCCTTATCACAAATGTGGCCAAACACAGCGATCAAGCCAAAAAAATGAGAAGGAAGTGACCCAGAGATGCCTTAAACTAACGTAAATAGAGAAAATTTCGAGATCAGCCAAATAGATGCAAAATGATTTCTATTTTTAAGTCTGCCAATATATAAAGAAGAACAAAGAACTATAGCCAGGAATTCTGCTCAAAGAATACAGAGTGATAGAAGAGTCCAAAGAACATTTACAAAAAAAATGAAAATCCACATACAGTTTTTATAACTTTAAATGGAAAGGATGAGGGGAGCATCAATTACCATAGGATTGCAAAGGGTTTTACTCTGTAGGTAAATCGCTCAATCCACTAGAACTTTGGGGTTACTTTTTAAATGAAGCCATCTCTGTAATGAATGGCTCGTTCAACCATCACAAAGAAAAAAAATGGGAGGGAGGGTGTCAACCTCCAATAAATTGTGTGGGAGGTAAGATAATCAATAAATAGTCTCTCTCACTGTCACCTTAAGGAGACACTGGCCACAGAACTGTGTAACTGGGTGGCAAAATGATCTTGGAGGTGAGGGGTGTGGTTAATTCTGAAAAGCAGAAGGGTGTGTGTGTATTCTCCATGCAGAGGGAAGGAAGGTGCTTTGGATTTATTCAAACAACAAAGAGAGAACTGGGATTCTAGATTAATCTCCTATTATCTATTGAGAAGCTATCAAACAAGATAGTTTTTAGTATCTATAATGCCTTGGAATGTTTTGACAAATTATGATAAGACTCCTATGAGAAATCGTATATTTTTTAAAAAAGATATGGAGATTCACAATATTTAATTGAGATGTGTTTGGTTCATGATTTATTGTCATTATACCTTATTTTTATTTTTTTTATAAAATTACAAAAATAAGCCTTAAATCCAACCCTAAAAGTCTTGAATTCTCAAACATTAAAATGAATGTTAAAATGTTTTTTTTTCCAAAAAATTAATAAAGGCAAGTGCCGTAAGCATAACTCTCAAATACATCTTTCCCATAGGGAATATCTGAGACTGCCTCAGGTTATAAGGCTTGTAAGGAGACAAGAAATGCTAAGTGGGAAGTTACACTGTACAAGACTTGGGAAGAATTTTTTTTAACTTGCCTTGTTAAAGCTAATTACCATAGATAAAAAGAGCTAGATAACTTAGAGCATTCATTAGCTCTCTCACTCCACTAAGCAGCCATCCCCAAAGTGCTAATATCTTTCCTACTACATTCTTAAAAGGTTTCATAGTCACTATTCATGATTCACACTTCGAAAAGACCGACTTCCTGATTAATGCCTAAATGGAAAGAGTAAAAATGCGCCTCAAAAATTAGTACAGGCCTCAAAGGTGTAAGGCTGCCTATCTTAAAGTTTTTAGGAAAATTAAAAAAAAAGGAAAAAAGAAAAAGAAAGCTAACCTAGAGGTGTTATTCGCTTTCCCCACAGCCACCCTCCCTCTCATCTCCATACACCCATTCTCCTAGGAGCCGTGGCCATGCAGCCACATACTTGGGCTAAAAACACATTGGGATTTGCCCAAGCTTTAAATTACGTGTATTCCCATTGTCCTTTGCAATAAAGACATCAATTCCATGGCTTTTCCTCTTCCTTGATCAAAAGTGTTTGCAACAGTAACTCACACATACGTGAATGGCCACCTTTGCATTATTTGTGCGATATAACAGTTTCCAGTCCTTTGCCACCATATCCTCTACATGGGCTGACTCTCAATCCAGTCATTTCTACAGCACTTTTCCTAATTACGAACATTCACAGCCATGATTAAAGTTGTGCACCCAAGCAGTTTCAACTCTGTTTACTACCAACAAGTGGACTTACAAATAGCCCTTTATTTTTTTTACCTCCCTCCTTTTAGAGGTGAAGGAAGAAATTCTTCATTTTTTTAAAAATAAGGTCAATATGCTTCTGAGAAAATGTGCATACCATATACTCAAGTCAACATAAGTGATTTTTAAGATCTTCTAATTCATGTATTTATTCCTCAATTCTCAGCTACTAACCTTGAGTAATTAAAATATACAATGTCATCCCTGTTATGTTTGTTGCATCCAGATTGATTTTTCTACTTCCTACTTTCCTGCCTCCAAACCATTGTTTAATGGCATAAACTATCAGATAAAATCTAAAATCTTTTATGGGGCATTCAAAGTTCACTGCAGTTAGGGTCCAATCTAACTCTATGGTCTTTTCTATAACAATAAAACAAAACAAAACAACAACAAAAAAAAAACAAAGCAAAAAAACAATAAAGTAAATCTCTATTTTAGCTAACTGGCCTCCTGCTTGTCTCCAGGCATACCTTGAATTTTTATTATAAAATACCTTCTAGGGGATCCCTGGGTGGCTCAGTGGTTTAGCACCTTCGGCCCAGGGCATGACCCTGGAGTCCCGGGATCAAGTCTCGCATCAGGCTCTCTGCATGGAGCCTGCTTCTCCCTCTGCCTGTGCGTCTCTCTCTCTCATGAATAAATAAGTAAAATCTTAAAAAAAAAAAAAAAAAAAAACTTTCTATTGTATCTCTCCCCTGAACTACACTCATTACCTAATCTCCTTATAAAATGGTTTGTCCATTTGGCTTTTGCTAATGAATCTAGTCTCCCTCCCCATCTTCACTTCCTGGAGTCTTTGAGATTTTTATCTGATTTACTGTTCATATTACTTTATGTGTAGTTGCTTTTAAGAAATACCTTAATAAGGGGCACCTGAGTGGCTCAGTCAGTTAAGCATCCAACTCAGTTTCGGCTCAGGTATGATCTCAGGGCTGTGAGATGGAGCCCCATGTCAGGCTCTGCCCTGGGCGTGGAGTCTGCTTAAGATTTTCTCTCTCTCCCTCTCTCTGTGCCTCCTTAATCCTCCCTTTCTAAAAACAAATAAACAAAAAACCTTAATAAAACTTTTATGTAAATTTATCAGTTGGGGCAAAAGTATAAGTCCATGCATTACAGTTTTTCACTTCAAAACATATAAATAGCACTTACTATGTACATTAACTCTTATGGGCCTTATCTCATATTCTTTATTGTGCTGTTATTTTACTGTGTATCTTATTGCTCTTTCATGAGAGCAAACCCCTAGAATGTAGCTTTTCTATAGTTCACAGTGCTTAGCCAGAGTACTTTATACAAATCTTGTGTTCCCCTTATATAATAAATGTTGCACCAACAAATGATACATTATAATAAGTTTATCTTTTTACATAATAAATTTGCTGTCTATCTACAACAACAGATATGAAAATAAAATATTAATTATAGTATTTATTGGAATTTTTATGAGGCTTTTTTTAATACTGCAAAATGTGCAAATGGAAGAAAAAATTTTAAATTTCCAGCAATTCTTCCATGGTGTTAATGAATCAACTTATTATTGTCAAACTGGCTTCTGCAAATTGTCTGGTGCTTTGAGAAAATCTTTGATGTTTATGTGGCATTTATCACATATGTGATTAAATAACCCTTTGTGTATTTATTTGTCTAATGTCTTTATTTTCCCACTCTATGAAGCCAGGGGCTACGTGTACCTTATTTGTTTCTGCATCTCCAGTACTTAGAACAGTGCCTGGTACATGCAGGATCTTGGTAAATATGTGTGGGGTCAATGAATTAGGAATAAATAACTTTAAAAACATGGAATGAATTAAAGAACAACTAGTATCATCAGCACACCTATTTCTTTAGACTCTGATCCATCATAACTACAGCTCTTCAGATGTACTTATCTGGGCTGAAGCTATAATTCATCAGGTTCTCTAGACCACTTGCCTCTCTTTTACCCTCCCCGTGAACTAAGAAGTACCAGCAGGGACCTCCTTTCTCTATGTAAAATAATGGCTTTTAATCAGTGACTTTGAATTCCCAGGTGTCAGGCAGCAGACGCAGCAGAAATGGCAACAGAAGAAAACAGAGCAATGTGTATGTGGGTGGGAAGGGGAAATTTCACCTGATTTCTGGGGATCCCTAATCGTCAGCATCTTGACAACAATATTGCTTGGTGACAAATAGTGGATCTGTTCTTAGTTTGGGGCCTAGAAAAGCTAGACAGGAGGGTGTCAAAACAGGGGTTACGTCAGCTCTGGTATTCTCAGAAGTAATGGGTTCCAGAAATGACGGTAGTGATCATTGCAGAAAGTTCTGTTCAAAAGTCAGATGCTTCTGTGGGTCTATCACTAGCTGTAGTTTACTTTAGTCTTATTCTGATGCTCCAACTGAGCTTCCTACTGTGAAGGCTCTTGTTGCTACTACAGCTACTGGAGGCAGGATAGACCCTCTACCCACTGAAGAATGTCAGGGTGAAATGGGGATCTTCTTGTTCCCACATTTAGCTTCTGAAGTGACTCTGAAAAGAGATTTCAAAGCAGCCCCCCAAAACTATCCAACAAGAATTGGATCATATTGTCCCCATCCCACAAAGCCTCTTTATTGTTTGTATAAAGAAACAAGAAATTGCTCTTGTCAGGGGCCAACTCAAGTAGGCTATCTTGAGAGCTGGGAATGTCAATAAACTCATTCATTTTTATATGATGCTTTCACAGAAAACAACTATTGTGAGGTGAACAAATGAGCATTTTCACTTTTTGACTATTGTTTACTATCATGGAGGCATGGCCAAAATTTTAATTTGCAATGTATGTCTTCTTCTGCATTCCAGTGTTACATTTCAATAACCTATAATTTGTACCCCAAAGGAGAGAATGAAACATTCACACAATCACAGTTCTGTGGTGTCCCTCTCACCTAGCATAGTTTAAGAACAAATTGTTGTTATTTTGGAGTTTGTGTTAACAGGATCATAATTAAAATAGCAGAATTTCACATTTATTTCTGACTCAAGATAATAAAAGAATTTCAAAAATTTTAATCATCATTAAAAAAAGGCAGATCTAATAAAAAGAAATCAGTCTGCCAAAAAACCCTGTGGCATCTATGGCACACACACTAGAGAGAGACTGTTGATTGATACTTGAATGAAGCAAACAGCAAGATTGAGATTTTTATCTTGTGGGGGAGGAACACAGAGGGTATAATGAGGGTAACACAGAAGCAGCAGATATAAATTATTCATTATCAGCAGAATAATATTTTAGAGAGGGAAAATAAAAAGTAGAGCTTGAGGGAAAAGACCTAGAAATGAGTTCTAACAGGTTCTGGATTTATATCTATGAAAATCACCCAAAACAACAAGATCAAAGTTAGCAAAATGACTTTAAAAGTGCTTTCTGTGTCTAATTTTAATGTGTATGGGTTAGTAAATCAAAGCTGTCATACATTGTATGCCTTATGCAATATGATTCCTAATACTGATGATCCTTTCAAGGACCCTCATCAATGGATTCCTGTTGTGGAATAACACTGGAGGTTTATGGGTGAACATATTTGCAACCTTGACCCAATGAGAACTTTAGTGTGACAAGGGCCAGTGTTGCATAGGCAAACAGAAGGTTTTTTTTTTTTTTTAAAGATTTTATTTATTCATGAGAGACACACAGAGAGAGAGGCAGAGACACAGGCAGAGGGAGAAGCAGGCTCCATGTAGGAAGCCCAACATGGGACTCGATCCCAGGTCTCCAGGATCAGGCCCTGAACTGAAGAAGAAGTCAGGGCTTTTTTAGATTCAAGGACAGAAACTCAAAATGCCATTGGCAAAAACAGTAATTTACTGGAAAAATATGGGAGCATGCTATGTAAGGCATGACGCTCAACCACTGACCACCCGGGTGTCCCCATAGCCACTTTAAAGAAAGATTTTGTCAAGAAAGAAATGCTTGGAAGAGTGTTTGGCACATTACAGTGCCATGTGAGTCTTTGCTGTTATAAACTGTATCTGTTTATGCATGCCCTAAAAAAAAATCTAAGTTGACACCCAATTGTTTTTCTTTTCTAAATAAAAAAAAGGCCACTATGGAGGGTTTTTTTGTTTTTAATTTCATTCACTTTTTAAAAATTATTTTGTCTAGGGAGTAGATAAAGTAACATGTTTTATTTTTTAAGATTTTATTTATTTGAGAGAGAGCAGGAATGGGGTGAGGGGCAGAGGGAGAAGACTCCCCATTGAGCAGAAAGCCTGATGCAGGGCTCAACCCAGGACTCCAGGATCATGACCTGAGCCAAATGTAGATGCCCAACTGTCTGAGCCATCCAGGCACCCCAAAGTAACAGGTTTTAATTCAGAGAGATGAACCTGTATTATATTCCAGTAGTGACAATTTTCCCAGCAGTATCATGTGGATTTTTTTTCTCTCAGCCTACTATTAAAGTAAAAAACAAAAACAAAAATGCCTCATAGAGCCATTAAAACACTTACTATGAGTAGCCCTGAGCAAAGCATTAAATAAAGGAGCATACAATCCCAGTAAGAGCATTCAATTTAATGAGAGTCATCCTATAAACCCAAATGTGTATGATCCTATCTATATAGGGCAACAGGGACAATGTCACAGTGGAGTCAGGGATTAGTCTGACAATGTCTTTCATATAATGCTTTAATCCCACTTGTCCAAAATTGGAAAATGGCAATGGAGGTCCTATTATCACTGACAACATCCTAAATAATGAAATATCTTGGGGTAAAAGGCTCTTTGGGTTATCATAGGCCTGAGGCTACTGAAACAGATGAAGCAGGGAAGGATGCTGGATTATTAAGGTGGAAATGTAAGATACTTTCTCTCTGCTAAGGTCATTGAGGGAATAAGATATTTGATTCATGAAAAATCCAGCAAGCTGCATCTACATCTTTGTTTGCCGCTCTGCTCTACAGGACATTTGTCATAGAGCTTGTTTCCCTCCTTGCTATATGTCTCCACAACTAATGCGTGGGAAGGGTTCTTTCGGCAGAGCCCCAAAAAGAGGGCTCTAATCCTCCCCGATCTGAAATCTACCACTGTCCCTAGAGCATGTCAATGTGCAGGGCACACTGACTGGCTGTGTACAGTTGAGCTAGTCTGTTTGGATATATTCACAATCATTTCCAAATCAAGTGACTACTATAGCTGTGTAGCAACTCCATTTCATCATGAAGAGGTCCAAAATTACTGTATTGATGGGTTTTGGTCCTTTTATTGTTTTAGGTAAAAAGGGGGCAAAATTCTCTTATCAATTCTCTGAAGAGTTGACAGGGACAAATGTTAGATGGGATGCATTCCTTAAAAGCAGATTTGTATTTCCCCATCTACAGCTAAACTACAAAATAATCATCTGAAATGGACACATATCAAAATGCAGAATTTTCTCAAATATTTCTGTAGACCTAGCTGTTCTCTAGTCTTAGGGAAATTTCAACAAAAGTGGATTTCAGCGATATTCTCAGGTAGCAACTAAAATATCTTATGTTTTCAATTTTATGAATTATGACCTACATTAGTTTCTAAACTGGCTTATTCAATCCAAATAATTATAAAAGCAGGAACTTAATATCATAGGAACAGCATATCCTCTTTTAAAAAATCCTATATAATTATATCTTGAAGTAGATTTACCTTCCTAATTTTGCCCGGTGAAAGATCTCAAGCAGGTAGCCGAGGAAGGAAGACAGAATTTAGAAATTCAAGCCAGAAAGAAAAACCTTTCTATCTTTCAGATAAGCAAAAACATTTCAAAGTCAAATCTGTCAGAAATGGAAGCCAGCTCAGTTTGGACAATAAAAAATGAAAAAACAAAACCGATTTGGACATTTTGACAGGTGAAGAAAAGGCATAAAGTATGGCTGATTAATTCAGTTAGAATATGATACTAATTGGACAGAAGTCATTCCCTTGATTAAATCCTTCATTTGCTCTCCAGTTTCTGCAGGATCAAAACCAAATGCATGGCTTCTAAGACCTTCCCAGTGTTGCCCTACCTTCCTGTCCCATCTCCTGTCCGTTTTCCTGACCCTCCAGGCTTGAGGGGCGTTCTGAGGCAGGGTTCTGTCTTCATTCCCAGCAAGTGCAGCCCCCTCTGCCTGGCCACCCTTCCTTCGGCCCTTCCCCTCCCAGAGCTCTTACGGGTTCTCCCCAAGGATGCTCTCCGTAACCTCTGTGGGCGCTGGGAGCCTCATTTCAAACACTCTTTATCATAATTGCTTGTTCCTTTGCAGGTGCGCTCACAAAACCCTGAGTTCTTTGAAGGTAGGGATTATGACTTTCATTCATACAGAAAATAAAAGCGTGGGTATTGGAATCTAGTAAGTTTTTAATACATTTATTCATTGACTGAGTGACTGATTGAGTGAATAAGTAAATGCCGCCCCAGAGAATGACCCAGTACTCCTCAGTGTCTCCCAAGAGATAGCTTTGGTTACAGGATGAAATTGATGAGAGGTCATTGTCCATAAGGGAGAAAAGGCAATTAAACCAAATTGTGGGTCAAGAGTAAGAATGGATCGATAAGGCCATTTTTTTGTTTTAAAAGGACAACCACTTAGCCATCAAATAATTACAAGGGCCTTTAAATATTTGAGGTGAGACCATAAAGTAATGAAGTTATTTTAGTAAACAATACATGGAAACTAGCTTCATTAACATATACTCACACTCTTACAGATAGATTTAACATGCTGCTTTTACAATTAAGACAAAAGCTAAAACACTCCAGTGAAGTTCCAAGTACACATTTCCCATTTTCTCAAAGAGTTTAATAGTTCAATAATATAAGCAACTTATTTGTTAGAATAGGTCTGAGTTGTAAAAGCTACAATGATGTATGAAAAAGACAACAGAGGAAAGTATTGGGGATGCTTTGAAAAACAGGGTTCATTTTTTAGGATCCCAGGCTATTTCTAAACATGCTGAACTTAGAGTTTTCAAACCATGATAATTTGTTTTAAAGCAACTTTAGTCCCATAATAGTCTCAGCCCCGCTTCCCAAGATGGCAGTCTGTCAGAACTGAGGGATTTAGGGGCTGAAAACTTGAATTACTAGAATTTCCTACTGGACTCAAGAAGGTACCCATAAAGAAACAAGAGGGCAGTCAACGAGAAAGGAAAATGTTTTAAAAAATTAATTCCCGTCTAGTTCCAGTTTTCAAGTCACAGAGGAAAAGAAGAATTTAATCAAAAAGGCCCTAAATATATTTTCAGCTGGGCTAATGCATTTCCTCTTATTTCTAGTCTCTGCACCACTGTAGAAAGCCAACCAACCCCAAAACAACTGCCCATCTCTCACCATCTCCTCATTTTTCAGTGTCTCCAAACCTACAATCCTGGCCATTTCTCCTTTGGTAATTCTTCTACCTTATGCAGGAAAACTATCTTTGCCATAATGACATAATGATTGTGATGTTTAATCATCTTAAATTCAAAGTGGTCTTAAACGCTAAAACACATTGCCTTTGCAAATGGCTTACCTTCTGATATCTCAAGCCGTAATGGGAAAACTGACTAAATTGTGAGGCAAGTTTTATTTCATTTTCATTATTTTACTATTTTCTTCTAATTTACTGGGACGTATGTCAGTTAAAATGCCTGCTTAGTTTTAATCCATAATATCAGAGGTCGTAAGCACTTGCAGAGACTTATTTCTAAGTATTCTGTGTTACTGTTGTAGTCATTTATGACTCTAATCAATAGGCCTAAATAATAAAGTCAAAGAGTAGGAAAGAGAGTAAGATTTTGAGGCTTTCTCTTCTGGGGAAAGGTATGGTATATTCAGCAGAAATATACGAAGCCTCTTTGAGTCCTAAAATTGTGTTTCTAATACAGCCATCGGCATTCCAAGTCACAGATAGGTATAATATACAATTATGTTGAAGCAATGTATTTTTTGGTCCCCAAATAGAGAGATTAGTCCAGCCTTTCACTAAACAAAAGGCTGCTCTATTTTTAATCCTTAACTCATTTGCTTCTTTCAAAAGTACTTTTCTATTTAAATTTGTTACGATCCCCCATTGCAACAAAATCCTATTATCGTAAATCCTTCCCTAGTGCTTGCAGTCGCCCCTTGAACACAGCAGATAATGTGTGTTCTTATGCATCACATAACCCCATGTAGCTTCCTACAGCGAGACAGGCCCTCGAAAGGGCTGCAGTGTGGGTCCTTCAGAAGGAACTTGGTGGCCCTTAGGCCCCACTGTGAGGGCAGGCTTAAGCAGCAGAGCAGTGGCAGTCACCATGGGGCTGCCACTGGGAAGTGAGGTGTATGAGGTACATGAGGTAAAATGAAAACAAAATCAGAGTTTGTTTGTTTTAGCTTACCGGGAGACCAAGAAAATCCTGGGAAGTGCTTATTCCCCTCAATTTGACTGTCCAAGTAGTGTGCTGGGTTTTCAGATTGTATATTCTGTATTAACTCTATTTTATCATTGATTGTTTCTCCTGATGTTAAACAAATCTGATGGCTACCCTAGCCACCACTGTAGGTGTTTATTTAAAGAACACTTTTTTTTCCCCCCACAACCTATTCTCCATTTTACAGCTTTACTGGAGCATTCTCATGTCAACCAAGCCTCCTGGGCTTTTAGAAGTGATGAATCCTAAAAGATGTTTTCCCCACAGAAACCACAAGGTAAATGCAACAAGTAATCAATCTTCTGAGCGGCAATCAGGCAACCACTTAACGAACATACTACACAAACAAAATAATTAATCTAGGCACTGTCCTGAATAGTAATTAATCTAATCGGCTCCAAATGATGTGTTTGTTCACTGTACACTATTTTGTTTCATAGTTGTCATAGTTAAAGGTGTCAGAGACAGTACAAATGTGTTAACCAGTTTAAAAGAATACTAATTTCAGAAGGAAAGTGTGACACAAATGTTTATGCAGTGTGGGATGTTCATTCCTTTGTTTGCAGAGAGGAACAACACAGATCACTGTCAGACTAAAACAAAAGGGACAAATGCTTTAAAATAAAATAAGGAAACAGGAGCGACACCACCAAACATCAGGCAAGTCATTAAAGAGCTGAGAAAATTATAATATGATCTACACCAATAATTGCCTCCTGGGTAAGGACAGGTAAATTTAATTATGATAATCTCTTGATGAATGAAACTGAAATGAAATGGAATAAAAAATACGGAGAGCCCAAAGAATCCCTTTCTCTAAGATCTGTGACACACAAATTGGGAAGAAGAGTTGGTTGGTTTTTCTAGGAAAAAATGGGTTGCATGCAAACTAATTCTGATCATTTAGAATCCCTTATTCATTGTTTCCTTTTTCGGATCCTGAATTTAATCAAATCAAATTGCTCTCAGCTACCTCTTATCATTGAACTTCACTTTATGTCATGAAGACGAAACCTTTGTTGCAAGGTGGCTGTTGCAAGAATTAAAAGGAGCCACCAAATGGTATTTATGACAGTTGGCCTGGGATTGTTTTTTTTTTTTTTTTTTTTTTTTTAAGATTTTGTTTATTTATTCATGAGAGACACACACAGAGAGAGGCAGAGACACAGGCAGAGGGAGCACCAGGCCCCACGCAGGGAGCCCGACGTGGGACTCGATCCCGGGTCTCCAGGATCATGCCCTGGGCTGAAGGCAGGCACTCAACCCCTGAGCAACCCGGGGGTCACTGGCCTGATTGTAATAGATTGTAATAGATAATAGATAATGGTATTCAGTCTCATTTTAGGTCAGACCCTACCAAGTAACAGGGGCTTTCTCAAGACTGTTTTTAACCTATGAAAGCTGAGTGAAACCACCTTCAGATTTGTAGGCCTTTTTTTTTTTTTTTTTTTTTTTTTTTTTAGATTTGTAGGCCTTTTTAAGGAAATTTCCATTAAACTGGGATTTGGGATTTCAAATGTTTGGTTATAAAACATTTTCTCTGGCATCCTTTAGTTCTTCTTGGTGAGAAAGGGCGTGAAGAAAGGAGGTGTTTTAGAAGAAAACACTAAGACTTCTCTTCCTACAGCAAAGATGGTAACAGGATATATGACTATTTTGTGGTGTCCATAGCACCTATGCCCATCTCCGGTATTGAGGATATCTTGCCCTCCACCACTACCCCTACAGGAGGATGTCCTAAGTGGCCATGTTTGTACCTCTCAGCTTTGACTATAGCTAACTAAAACAAAAGTGGTCACTTGAGAAAGGGAACCAGACCACAGTCTGATTGGAGCCATTAATTCTTTTTGTAAGAATTTTAAATTCTGACACTGGGAGATTGAGCTTGTTAGCTGTTCGGATCCCTGACGTGAAGTCAAGTGGTGTCTAGATATAAATCAGTGCCTTAGCAAACTGAGCCCACCCATGTGCAAGAATATTGGGAAACAGCAAAATCGAACCAACAGAGAAAATTGGTCTGCTAAGAAAACAAAGGTAAGGGCCCAGGAGCAGACCAAAACAGCATGAAATGCTCCAGAACTAGAAGAAGTCTCATTTCAGTCTAACCCCATATGGTCTAGCTGTCTGTAATTTCCTGTTTTTAGATGTTGGTGTGATTGCCTGTTGGATCTATTCAGTGAATACCATGTTTACATGCATTGGTTTCTGTGACTTTCAATATAACATTTCTTGAATTAGAACAGAAACGAATCACCAAATAGAAAAATCTGGGACCAGGCATACAATTAGCAAGTAGCAAATCAGTTGCTCGGTTCAAAAAGAACAGTGTGTTATGGAGCTTCAGTAAATGATTCACACAAAAAGGGATTTCATGGAAGAACGAAAAAAAAAAAAACCCACAGTAATAATAGCCAATATCCATAGAATGGTTACTACAAGTCAGGTACACTTCTAAGCATTTACATAATATGAATCATTTCATCCTCCTAACATCCTCTGACACAGATGCTATTATCCCCATTTTACCGGCAACGAATCCTCATTAAATAGGCAGAAATGAGATACAGAGGCAGATAAGCCCAAGGTATCTGTTGTTAAAAGCAGGTAATGCAAAGAAACACAATTTAGAAACATAAATGATAGCAACGTTTCCCAAAGTGTATCTCTTAATATGTTACACTTATATAGTCTATTAGTTCTAGGAGATGCTCTTAACAATTATTTTATAGGAAAGATCGTGGCAGTCTGACATATTTGGAAAACCACAGGTAAGATGATGTAAAATATATTTATTATATATATGAACTAATAGTATATATGAGGTTACAGGTGGTGTGGATTTTCAAGAGGGAGATATTTTATGTAGTAAAAAAAATTAAATTTACCTGACCACAGACCTCTTTTTTTAAGGTAGTCTCATCAAAATAACACATTTTGACAACTTAAATCTCATAGAAAAATTAAAGCAGTAATGTCTTATGAGATAAAGTACAAATATATACATAGCTCCCCAAACTAACTTTTTAATTTCAATCAATATAATATCTAAACCTTGGATGAAGTAAACTGGGAACATTCTTAAAATTTTATGAGATATATGCACAACCACCCCCAATTCTCATTCATGAAAGGAAAATATGAAATTCAGCACTTTGAATATGAAGACACACTGTCTTCCATTTTTAACACACTCCTGGACTTGGGATGTGACCAGAATAAGAAAACTGAATAATAATTGACAGGTTAATAAAATCGCTTATATTGTGATCGTCATTATAGATTCAGTGAACTCAATTTGATAGCCACAAGCAATGAAAAATGCTTGTTTTAAATCACAGAAGACTTGAGGACAAGTGGATAGTGAGTATGCATATATAATCTTAGTTCCTTGGTAAGATTAACTCCTTGCTACCTCTCATGTCTGCTGTAGCACCAAATTTGTAATGTCAGCTAAAAATCCCCGAGTTTCCCAAACCAAAAGCTAGCTTCACCACTTGTTACTCTCCTCCTAGCAACTGAAGACGTCACCATATTACATACTTGAATACCTCAGTAAGTACGTGATGCTGCTATGGATTGTCACTCAAGTAATCATGAATGAATCCCCACCATTCGTCTTCTGGAAGCAAGGCCTCAAACAGAAGCATCTGATTGGCCAAGTCATGGCCATATGACTGAGCCCTAGTCACCAAGAGGCCCTGAAAAGTTTCCTTTTTCTTTCTTGACTTCTGTACTCAGAGTACTGTACAAAGCAGTATTTTCCCTTTAAATAGAAACGCACATTGGCAGTAAAAGGCAAAAAATTAACAAAAATTCACCAAGGTGCTCAGGGACCATTTTGAGAGATAACCCCAAGCTCTACAGAAACCTACACTATGACCTAAATAAAGTAACATCTGGTAGTTGAGGTTGTGTCTCAACCTCACCTCTGGAGCTCTAGCTGCTGACTTCCTTGTTTGGCTCCACTTGAAAAGATGGGTGCCAGATACCTATCAACTGAGCAGAGAACCGCAACGCTCCTCAAGGCCTGGCTGGTTGATGGAGCCCACCGCCGAGACCCTCGCTTCACTTGACACTAATATTGGTTTTCTCACAAGATGTCATTTGATAGAAGTAATTAAGATCCCCTTCAGTAGCAGATGGTTGGCATTGCAACTTTGACATTCGGGAAGCCAAGAGAGAAAAGCTGACCACGTGATCTGAAGGGAAGGGTAAAGATAAAGTTCTAACACTGGGACCTAATCCCATGGTGTCCAGGTAGAAATTAGAAGAGCAGGTCCATGCTTCAAAGTATAGATCTGTCTAAAAATCATCAAACACACTGAAAGGCACCATGCTTACAACTGTAAATATCATCTGATTTCATCCTCCCAACAGTCAGATTAGGTGGCTGTTACTATTACACCCATATTTCAGAAAAAAACTGAGTCTTAGGTACTTGAAGTCAATGGCCTTGCCTGTCTTGACTCCAAGCCCTGCCCTGGCAATTAATGATCTCTTTAACTCATTCCTCTCCCATTCATGGCTCTGCGACCTCATCTGAAATCTATGACTGAGAGAGAAAGAGAGAAAGACAAAGAAAAGACTGGCTGATTAAGTAATGATGATTTCTGGTAGGACCGAGGGTGCTATTGCAGTGTGAATGATGGCACGACACTTCCCATTTCGTATTCAGGAAACGACCGGTGGGTCTGTGCCCACGAGCCTCAGAGGTACAAGACTCTCCTTAGGCACAATCACCGTGTTCAGCTTCTTCCACCAGAGTCTCACAGTGGTCTCCTGAAACGCACCTCGGTGAAAAATCAAGCAGAGAGGCAGCCTCATCTCCGAATTCACTGGGCTTCTAGGGTGACAGCTGCATCAGTAAAGCCATGGAGAAGTGGCAGAGAATGTGACATGCCTTTCTAGGAATAGCCCAATGCCTGGCTGAAAGCTGTAATTCTCACCAAGAAAGAAGCACACAATGGATTTTACAACTGATGTGTTGGTGTTCTGTATTATGAAAAATTAAACTTACTGTGCAAATACATTTGGGATCTTGGATTTTATAAGATCTGCTCCAAAGCTCCTTTAAGTAGCCACTTTCTCTATTATAGTTCAATGTGCTTTGTATAGCTTAGTTCACAAGGGGCCCTTAGATAGTAAAATTTAAGATTTTAGCACTAGCTGCTACTGCAGTAAAACTTTTAGCATAAATAAAAAGAATACTTTAAAAATCATAATGTACACTATAATAGGAAATGGGAGTAGATGAGAAAAGTCAAATTTGAACTCAGCCTCTCAAGATCATGCCTACTCTGTGAACTGAGGTTTAGATATCCTCCCCTACTGTAAAACAGGGATTAATACATTTGTAATAGGATTCCTTTATGAACAATTACATTTATTTAGGCTTTCATTTCCCAAATGGGCCTTTTTTGGCTTAAATAAAGCCAAACAAAATAAAACAACTCTAATGTAGACATTAAGACATAAACATGTTGAACACACCTAACATGCCCCTGGCTTATCTACCTACACACAGATTTGCATAACTTTGCTATAAAACCATAATTAAACAAATAATCATTACATAACCAGTATTTCTAAATACTTTGGGCCTACTACTGAGAGTTCAATAAACTCCCATTTAGAAACAAATGTTTTAAATTACCAATTTAAGAGATTTAGAATTTACCATTAGGTCTATAAAACAAATTTTGTTTTAATAAGATAATATGAAAAATACATATCATTTATTGAATACCTAGCATATGCCCAGCTCTAAGTTAAGCTCTCTACATTCATTATAAAATTTAACACAACCACTTGTGGGATAGGTATTATTCCCATTCTTAGATGAGAAAATAGTAATTTAGTATTAATGACTAATTTACCCAAAAGCCCATGAGAAATAATCACCTGTGACAAGCCATTCAAACCCTGATGGGGGGTTTCCGTCACCATCATTCCTTAGTCTTTTGCTCCTGGCCCATGTCTACCTAAACGCAGTGAAAATGTTTTCCTAGATTAGCATTCTCTGAATCATTCAAATCATTTGATACACAACAGCATCAAACCAGAACAAGAAAATAGTATTGATTACAAGCATGGTTAAAAATCAACACAATAAATGTGAGCAAAAAGAAATATACATAAATGGTGAAAGCAAATTAAACTTGAAAAATCATTTCAATTTAAAAAACTAAGCAGTGGTGGTATGAGCAGAGATTTTTTTTTTTTTTTTTCCCTTAGAATAGCCGAATAGGCTGATGGCTCATTTCATTGTGCAGCAATATTCTGATTTTTCTCCTGAAGCTGGAAATGCCTATTTACCAGAATGAGAAAAATACTTACACTTATGTAAACTGCAGTGGTAAATTATGCATGCTCAATTAATCCGCAAGTACAGCCCTGGGTTTGCTTAAGGTTCTTGAGGCATAAGATGCAGGTGCCATGATGATAATTTATCAACCCCTGGATTTTTAGTCATCTATTCAGATTAGGCTGATTGTGTAAGAAATGTTCACTGTTTAAAACAAATTGGATGAATAAATTCCTGTAGCTGCCCCTCCCCCCCCACAATTCATTCTTGAGCTCCATGGATGTGAATGATGAACACTTCTGGGTCTTTTTTGATATAGTTCTGAGAAAGTACTGTCAGCTAACAAATCCAGCTCATAATAAATCTTCTTTATTTACTGCCCACCTGGCTATAGCTCTATCAGTATCAGCAGGAGAAAAGATAAAATCTTATCAGGAAACTTCGCTGACACCAGATGCAGTTTCCCTTTCAGTACTTGGGGTATGTGAATTGCATACTAGTTCCAGCAGATTCCAAAGTGACAGCTAAATTTTCCAGCATGGGATGCACAGCCTGGCATGTGCCATGCTTAAAAGTCCTGCTGCCTGCTGCACACCCTTCACCTTATTCAGAAGATCTATGAACAGCATGTGTCAGTGCACGCGCGCATCAGAGAGACTGACAGAGACAGAGACAAAGAGAATGAACCAGCAGGCAGGAGAGGGAAGAAGGAAAGAGGAGAGGGGTAAAAGAGAACAGAACCCCAAAATATAGCTATGTACAAAATTACTGAAATAAAGGATCACTTATTCCATAAGGGAAGCTGAAAACAAAAACACAGAGTGGAAAAATGTAAAGCTCTAACAATCACACATAATGGCATTGTCTGTATTAGAGAATAAAAGGGGGCCTATTATTTCTAAGGCAGCAGTATTGGCTTATATGGAACAGCAGATGTGGGGACATAATACAAGATACCTCACGTGGCACATTTCAGAACAAGTTAAAATGATGGGGGTGTGGAGGGAAAACCACATAGTCAACACTTTAATTTTTCAGAATCGTGAAAATTACAATGACAATGACAAGCAACACAAAAGAAAAGATGTTCAGATTTCTTAAAGTTTTATTTCTTTAACTAGTACTTTTGTCTCCACAGGTTAACTAAATGTAGATAACACTAAGGCTCTTATTTACAGATTTGTACTTATATAAAGCATATATTTAAAAATAGACAACTTCATCTATGAAGTTATTAACCTACACCCTAGCTGCAGTAATAGCTATATCTTTCTAGTTTATTTATTGTATCAACCTATTTTTATCTTTCAGTAATTATTGCCATGTATTGAAAAATGCTGAATAGTTAAGCTACCTCCAAGATATTTCCAAAGTAGAAGTTAGCAATTTATTTTTCCTTTTCAAAATAAAACAAAACCTTCCTAAGTTGTTACACAGCCATACTTTAACTTTACTGAACAAAATGCCAAGTTTTCATGAAATTTGGAACATAAATAATATACTCAAACATGAAGAGTGGGGCATCTGGGTGGTGCAGTCGGTTGAGTGTACAACTCTTGGTTTTGGCTCACGTCATGATCTCAGGGTCATGAGATCGAGCTCTGAGTTGGGCTCCACGTTCAACGCAGAGTCTGCTTGAGATTCTTTCTCCCTCTGCCCCTCATGCTTCTGCTCTCTGTCTCTCTAAAATAAATACATCTTCTTAAAAAAAAGAGTGAAGGAAGTGTAAGGAATTGAATAATTCTTTCTTTTACCTATCTATCTATCCATCTTTATATTAAAATCATTCAATACAAAGGGTCATACAGCGAGAAAAAAAAAATCTCTCAATCACTTGAGCCCAAGCATCTTTCTCTTGCTCAAAAGCAGTGCTACCAAGTTATTATGTAATTATTCTAAATAGATTTTACACATATGTACATGAAAATATTGAGTGAAAAAATCAAGGTACTTAACAGTGAAGGACGGCTTTTTTTTTCCTTCATTCATTATGTCTTGGAGATTGTTCTGCTCTTTTAAACTGGTAAATAGAATTCCATTTTTAAGAATGCACCATAATTTATTTAAGTAGTCCCAATTCATGTTCATTTAGGTTATTCTCAGTCTTTTTTGAGCTTCAGCATTTTTAGAGCCAAGTTTTGGGGTCACTTTTCCATTTCCAAAACTTACTGCTTTTTCTAGAAATGCTCAGATTCAATTCTGATGTTACAACAAGTATAAAGCCTGCCCAAGAATAGCTGCAAAGCTACAAGGAGAAACATACCACATGGAATATAAATGTGAGCAAAAAATATTTTGTATAATTTTTCAAAGGAATAAAAGTCAAGTTCACAAGTTATGAGGATTTTCAACAAACCCCTTGATGCTCTGATCAAGCCTTAGAAATTTAAATCAGAAACCCTCTGGCAACCTCAGTTCTAAGTAATCAAAAGCTCACTTTCCCTCTATATGACATATTGACATATGGTAACCTCTTATTCCAAAGAGTTATTTCTTCTCAAATACGGCTTTTCATTATTTTGTTCCCTGGTTGCATTTAATCCCTCACTAGAGCATTTTTTCCCCTTTAATTTGGAAATCCAACAAAACAAAAGTAGTTTTGAAGCACAAATGTTCACGTAAGTAGCTCAGTAAGATTCAGTCACAACATTAAGTAGATGATGAGGTGGTCAAGTGGCGAAAGGTAAAGATCTTTTGTTTGCTGCACCAAGCAAGTCCTACTTGTATTCATTTTCAACATAATAATACAGCAACCACCTTATGAGTCCAGAGCAAGGTTAGGGTCAGAGAGAATCCAAAGGCCAAGATGTGTTCAGTTTGCAGACCGCATACACAGGAAGCACAGGCCAGTTCATAGTTTTAGTTAACGTATCCTACACAATGCTCTTGGGCATTCTGTAAAACCCAGAAGCCGATCTGCATTTGCCATAGATTTAATACAATCATGTGATAGTCAGACTGTCTCTTGCCACAAATTTCTAAAGCCTTTGAGTTGGGTGTTATTTGTATATTTTTCATAGTGTTTTTTTCTTTACACCTTTATGCATATACAAATCCACAACTACTATGGTACAGGTGATCAAAAGTTCTTTAAGCCAGTTTAGACTTCTGAAGACAATTAGAGGAACCCCTTCCCCTTTTGGCCCTAAAACATGTTCAAGGCATCAAATGATTCCCCCAGCTGAGTAATCAGTCAAATCTACTGAAGGTGTGGTAATGATGCTCTTGAGTCAATCACTGAATTTCCCTAGGTCTTCCCAGGAGAAATGCGGTATAATATTGATATGTTGTTGCTTTGCTCACTGCAGTGCTCTGCCCTGCTTGAGCTGTTCTAGTTACAGAATGCAGGGTTTATTGTGAGGCTCTCTAGATGACTTTTAGTACAGCTCAGAGACCGTGGTTTACGGTTTTCTTGTTCCTGCCTCCTTACCGATATCCTATCACAATGTGAGAGTCAATTATATTTGGGCATTCTTTGTGTAGAACATTCACTGAAGGCAATTTTTTTCTGCATAATAAACATCACTGCTTCACCCTTTCCATTTATACCCAGGTTCGGCTGTTCCAGAAGGTCTCCTATCCAAGAACCCCATTAATTTACCAAAAGAGCAAATGTCATTATGCAGGAAGCCAAGGGAACTACTTTGCATTTGATTTCTGGTTCTGATAGCATTATTATTGATTTAGTATTCTCCAGCATGACATGGGCCAGACACAACAGATCACTGTATTTTTGAACTGTCAGTCACAAATGATCCAAAGCTTTCCGAAATATTTGCGCATATGAGAGTCGAAGGTCCATCTCATAGCCTGAAAGCTATCAAACTTTAACTGAAATTCCCAAGTCCCAAAAGATTTAGTAAAGAGTTGCTTTTATTTTGTTGATGAGATAAAGAATTTTTTTTTAAAAAAAGAGCTCTCAATAGTAGTTCCCAAAATCTTTGAAGTAAATTAAAAGCAAAGTGGGAGACTGCTAGGAGAAAAACAATGCAGTATAATTTGTTCTTTAAAAAAACAAACAAACCAAGGTGACTTTAAGGATATTTATTTTGAACTGCTTATCTCCCCAGAAAAGAAATTAAAACACAGAGGAGGTGAAAATAAAGGCACTTCATGTAACTTCTAAATAAGTGAGAAACAGAGGAATTTCCCCAGTGTATGATAGTAAATTTATTTTTAAAAAAACATATTTTAATTGGTCAAACATACATCAGTTTCAGTTACTGAAGAAAAAACCAGTGTTTTTATATTGTACACAGAGAGTTTTCTCATCTTTTTTCACTAACTGAACAATGAAAAAAGCAAATCAGACTCGTGAGAACCAAATGCTTCGCTCTGTATGAATGAAAAGCATTAAATGTAAGTAACATTTTGCAAAGATCCAAAGGTGACATGAATGGCCACATTTCTGGGGGAGAAATATCCACATATTTTTGGCAAAAGTGGTATTACAAAATACCTAACAACGGCTGGTGCCGCAGCAGAATGGCCACCTGCCCTACTAAGCTCCAACACAGGCTGTAAACAGCCAGAGGGGCCCACTCCCCACCCCACCCCTGCCCAGGGGGAGCCTCTCAGTCCTGGAAATGGCCGTAGGGCTCTGTTGAGTCTAAAGGTCAAGTGAACAAACTTTGGAGTTCAACATCCTGACTTCGACTCCTGATTCTGCCATTTGCTACTAGTGTCAAGTGCCTTGACTTCACTAAAACTAAATTTCCTCATCTGTAAAAATTAGGATATTTCATTCCACTTGAAAGGGGCAAATACCCTTATAGACATTTGTCTGCAAAGTTGATAATTATGCTGTAAGAGCTTTGCTAAAGCTTTACCCCTCACTGCCAACATAAAAAGTTTTTTTTAAAGCTGTTTTGTAGTTGTTTTGGGAAGATAATAAACTGCATTTCTCTGTTGTATCATTACATCTCACACACTTCAGAACACTGCTATCTGAAGAACTTCCTGCGTTAAAGGAAATGCTTGAGTTTTCTATGCTGTTCAACGTCATGGCCACTGGACACATGAAACTATTGAGCACTTGAAATGTGACTAGTGCAACTGAGGATCTGAGTATTCAATTTTATGTAACATTTAAAAAAATTTATTAAGTTTTTAATTTTAATTCCAGTATAGCTAACATACAGTATTATATTAGTTTCAGGTGTACAATATAGTGATTCATTAATTCTATGTGATTTCAGTTAACTCAAATTTAAATTGAAATAGCTAGTGACCATGGTTTTGGACAGCACAGTTCTAGAAAGCCTAGTGCTGCATGGGCTGGACTCAATTTCCCTCATGATTCCCCTCATATTGAGGTCCTCCTCCACAAAATCAAATATAATTTTTGCCCTTTAACCATCTATCCCTTAAGAAGGTTTAAATAAACAGATCTGAATCTAGAGCGCCCATCCCATCTCAACTCTAACCCAACTTGATCACCATGTCATTGGTGGACTGACTCTGACTCTCTCTCTCTCTTTCTCTCTCTTATCCCACAAAACACCAAGCTTGGAAGGTCACACACCCATATTAGTCTCTGGTCTAATGGACCTAATAATAGATAAACTCTCATTTGGTTGAACTTCATTCAAACAACTGAGGGATTATTTATCCTCACTATGGTTTTCAGAAGAATAGGGCTCACTGCCTGGCCAAGAATTAATGTTCCTCCACAAAATAGACTTCTGATTCCAGGATCAAGAATATTAAATTGTTTCCATCTCAGGTGTTAACGTTTTTTTTAAATGGTAGTATCAACATGAGTAGGTCATGTTATTTAAACTCAAAATGAGATGTCAGGACCTGTCTTACTCTTTAATTTCTATTCTGATCTAGTGTTTCTTATTGTCTGCGCTGGCCGGTGAACCCCAAGCTACATAATCCTTGGGACTGACTTGAGACAGAATATGAAACATTCATACAATTTGCTAAGGCAGAAATTGCAAATGCTCCATGCCTGCCATTCATGTTGCCTGTTCAGGTTCTTACCTGACATGTTTGATTCCTCTTCCCAATCCTAAATCTCATGGAGCCTTCCTTCACAATCCTAGACATGACTATTTGCTCTCTCACATATAAAAACTTTCTATACCTCATTCTGGCAACTATTACATTGCTTGGTATAGAGTAGGTATTCTGAAAACATACGTTGAACAAATAAATGAACTTAGGTGGTAGTTATTCATTGCTTGACTCTAGCTTCCTAAATGTTTGGACCATACGGATTCACCTTTTTATACACAATACAAACAGTGCCTGGAACATAGCATTAGAAATCGTCTTTTGAACCTAAAGGACATTGTAGGGCTTCCAACACTCTTCCCTGTTCCAATAACAATCTAACTAGGTTTTTCAAGCCCTAACTGTCTGGACTATCATCTGCATGCTTTACTCTGTTTTCTGTGCTTTCCATGCCCTGGTTTCTGATTCTCTGCCCAAATATTTAATAGTTTGAATGTCTTGGTCTGTCTGCCTATCTGCTTGCGAACCCACTGTCAGGCCTCATTCATAAGTATTTATCAAGCAACTACTCCTTGGACTTTGGGTAACTAATCATGGTTAAAAGATATAAGTGTATTTGCCTAGTCCTCTTTTAATATGTCTATATTTTATTGAGCTCAGAATCTTAGCTCTACCTTAATTTTGAATTTTTAGGCAAAACAAAGCAGAGACCTCACTTAAATGATGAGAACATACCTTTAACCCTGCCTCATACTTCTTCATCCCATCTTTTTCTATTTTCTATCCTCCTAGCTTATCAGTTATACTTGTTTTAAATTTTCTTCTAGTGTTGTACATCTTCAAATAACACTGCGTATACCTAGTTTCATAGATAGTGTGGTATCTATCTTATTAAGTTTTCCCAATTCTTCCCTCTTATCTCTGGTAACATTGCTGTTTTCATTTCACTGATCCATACACTATAAGCACTTAATACACTTAAAACATTCTTACTATTATTACCTTAAAGTTATCTTTTATATTAAGAATAAGAACCAAAAATCTTTATTTCACCTTTAAATATTCATTCTTCAATGCTCTAGCCTTCTTTATGTAGAATGAAGCTTCTGACCTGTATCATTTTCCTTCTGCCTGAATAACTTCTTTTATATATCCTGCAGAGCAAATCAGTTGGTGGTAAGTTCTCTCGGTTTTTGTTTGTCTGAGAAAGTGTGTATTTCTCCTACACTTTTGAAGGATATTTTTGGAGGATATAGAATTCTAGGTTGGTGGATTTTTTTTTTCTTTCACTCTCTACTCTTCTGGCTTACATGATTTCTGATCAGAAGACCACTGCAATTCTTGTACTTATTCCTTTATAAGTAGAAATAAAGTACTTCTCCTTTCTGTCTTTTTCCATGATTTTTTTTGTCTTTGAATCATTGTAGTTTGAACAAAATATGCCTAGATATGTGTGTGTTTGGTATTTATTCTACTTGGTGTTCTCAGATTCCTGGGTCAATTGTGTGTTGATACTTTTGGAACATGCACAGCCATTACTACTTCAAATATTTCTTTTGATTTTTTTTCCTTCTTTTTCTGTCATTCCATTTTAGTTCTTTGCATTTCAGTTTGGGAAGGTTTTATTGATCTATCTTCAAGTTCACTGATTCCTCAGGTCTACATACAAGCCCATCAGAAGCATTCTTCACTTAGGTTGTAGTGTTTTTATTTCCAGTCTTGGTTCTTTCTTAAAGTTTCCATCCCTCTGCTTACATTACCCATCTGCATTAGTATTCCGTGGTTGCTTTAACAAAGTATATTAAACTTAGTTACTAAAGACAACACAAATTTATTACCGGGCACTCCTGTAAGTGAGGAGTACAAGACAGGTCTCACAGGGCTACAATCAAGATGCAGGAAATGCTGTAGTATCTTCTGGAGGTTCAAGAGAATAACCCCCTTTTCTTGCCTTTTCCAGCTTCTAGAAGCTGTCTGCATTCTTTGGCTCACCATCTCTTTCCTCTATTTTTAAAATTAGTAGTGGAGGTTGAGTCCTCACCCTGCATCATGCTGATTTCCTCTTTTGCCTCCCTCTTTCACTTTTAAGAACCCTCCGGAGCATACTGGGCCTGCCTGGATAATCTGGGATAATCTATTTCAAGGCTCTTGACTTAATGACATCTTCAAAATTCCTTCTGACATCTAAGATAATATGTTCATAGCTTCTGGGAATTAGGCTGTCGACACACTGGCATGAAAGGAGGGCATTATTCTGCTTCTTCTAACCATCTGTTCTTGCATGTTATATACCTTTTCCATTAGAGCACTTCACATATTAATCACAGCACTTCACATATTAATCACGGTTATTTTAAATACCTTGTTTAATAATTCTAATACCTGTGTCATATCTGAGTCTGGTTCTGATGACTACATTGTCTCTTCAGACTATTTGTTCTTGCTTTTTGGTATACCTTGTAATTTTCTTGCTGAAAGTTGGGATATGTTGTATCAAAAATAGGAATTGATGTAAATCAATCTTTAGTAAGAGGATTTATGTTCATTTGGCTAGAAGCTGGTCTTTGTTTAATGTTTTCTATAGGTGTGTACATGTGAGAAAAATATGTAAGTGTCCTTGTTTTGGTGCTCCCTCTTCTTGACTTTGTGAGTCTATGTCTTGCAGGTTTTTCACTTACAATCCATGATCATTAAACTGGTTGGTGTGGTGACAAGGTATGGGGGAGGAGGAACGTTCTGTAACATTCAATTACATCTCCTTTTTTTAGTGGGCCCTTCCCACTTGGGCTGTGGCATTCTAGTGGCATAGCTTATTTTCTCCCCCTTTCCCTACATCCTATCTTGGTTGCAGTACTCTCAACATAGTTCCTTGAAGACTTGACCCTGGTAAACAACCGCCTGCCACCCTTCCAATGTTGGAAGGCTAGATGGATCTGGAATGCCCTTTCCTTAGCTGAGCCACAGATCAGAGCCACTGCTATGGAGAAAGCTCTGGGCATATTTCATAATAATTACTCCCTGCCAAAGCAATGTTGGAATGTTCACTATGAGAGTCCCATGGGATTTCTGGAGGTAAAATCTATTGGATCTCTGGGGGACTTTTTGAGACTGAGCCTCCCCAGAATTTCTCACACTCATGCCAGTCCATAGTCAGCATCCAGTAATTCATCAAAATTATCATTTAAGTGTTCCTACCAGCTTATGGCTCCACTGGCTTCTGCTGCAGGTATGCAGATCTTTCTCTCTGAATAAGTCTGTATTCCTCTATTTTGGGGTAACAATTTGCCTTGTAACTTCATCTCTTATGGGTCTAAGGAAACCAATTGATTTTCACTTTGTCCAAATTTTTCTTGTAAGGACAGAGGTGATGATTCCAAACTCTTTACCTGTCAGGGTTAAACCAGAAGTCCTAGAGCAAAGCCCTTTGATTAAGACCAATTGAGTTTGAGTTCTGCTATTGTCTTTCAGCAGCTATGCAACCTTGGGAAAACTGCCTAACCATTTTAAACCCCAGTTGCTGCATTGATAAAATTGGAATAATTATAAGAAGCTAACATTAAATAAGGAATTGCATTGCATTGGGTCTAGCACACAGAATTGCTCAATAAAAGTTAGCTGGTGTTATTTCCCAAGGGCAGCTTTCATTTGTGCTTACCCACGATCCTTTGCTGGAGTCCTTGCCCCACCTCCCTGCATCCTGCCTCTTTGTCCCACACATGAAACTTGATACTGCATGAGCAATTTCAGTACTGACAAATTTGGAAGCTGTGAGTTCAGTAGTAGTGTCCTCATTTCAATCACTGGCTTTTATCCAATGGAAGATAGTAATTCCTGACTATCAGTGTTTTGTCTATGGGACCCAGCTGACCTTGGGCTTCCCTGGGAATTAGTGTAGGTAGGAGAGTAGGTAGGTAGGCAGAGAAGAGATTCAAACATTTCCTCTGTCATTTTCAGTTATATCACCTTAGGCATGTTACTTAACCCTTCTGTGTACAAGTTTTCTTATCTGTACAACAGGGTGGAAATAGAGCCTACTTTATGGAATAGCACTGCGGATCAAAAGATGTAACCCATACAGCATTTAGAACCGAGTAAGAACTCAATAAGAATTAAATATGATTTTCATTGACCATATATGTCTGAAAAAAAAGCAAAAAAGCTTTCTTGAGCATCTCTTAACATCCCCGGACTATTATTTCATTATGTTATTAAATTTACAAGCTATTCCTTCTCTATTGCAAACTTTCATCCCACATAAAGGTAAAAATCAATTACCTAAAAGGCCCATCTCCAGAGCATAGGGTGACAGAGCAGCACAGGCCAAAGTTAGCACAGGTAGTCCTTTGCCCTTTGATCTAATGCACCTCTCACTCTGAAACAAAAATCTTGTACTTCTTTGGAATATGCACCAGTGAAGATGAGTATGTGAGATGGAAAAGTGGTTCTCATTTGATGGCGTCCAGCAGTTAGAACTTAATATAAAAGGGAGCAAAAGAATGGGAAAAATGTCAACAACCTGCTGCTCATATCCATTGACCGAGCTGAATAGGCAACAGACTATTAGGTAATTAATCCATAATCACAATCTACAAATAAGTACACTCCCTAACCAGTGTATTTGAAAGCTGTCTGGGGAGGAATTCTTGTTTCTAGATGTAGGAAATAGTAAAAGACTATGATTGTCAGAGAGCACCTAAAAGAATTTGACTACCATGCTTAACATTTTCCAAAATGCCATAAGCACATTTCTTTTCCAATAGAGGATGTATTTTATCCATTGTTAAGATTGATTTTCTCAGTACGACTCCTTTTTGGATGGGCTTTGAAATTATACCCATTTGCATTTCTTTTTCAAACCCGTAATCAAGGATGCTTGCTTAAGGACCTAAAGTTTTGAATGCCATTAAATGATCCAAAGTCTACTTTCAGTGGGATACCAGAGTTTAATAGACTTCATATAAAACAATAATCATTTTAGAAATATTTAAGCCCAATGAAATATTTTTCAGGGACCCATAAAGCACAATAAATAGGAAGTGCAAATGCTTAAAAAGTAGTTGACTACATCCCCAACTGCCTGGTAATATTTCTTATCTTTTATCTCCAAGGTTTTGCTGATTTATACAAACCTGAAATTAAAAGCTGTTGTTCTCAACACAGGTCTATGCTTTAAAGTTTTCATAACCTCATACTGATGAATTTTAGGCAAATACATCAGTCATATCAAAGAAAATCTTGAGACAAAGGTAAAACAGTATATTAGTGGTCCCTGAAGGGAAATGAAATTAAAATGATAAAAAGATAATAAAAATTATATTATTATTATCTATAAAACAGTAAAAACACATATTCTGATGAGTTGTGCATAAACTTTATCCTAAATAAAATAAAGTCCAATATTTGAGCTTCCAACCTTAATTTGCTCCTCTGTAATCTGAGCTATACACACTGTCATTATCAGATAATGTCTATGCAGCTGAATGCTATTAGTACCCTCCATTTTGACTAGACTATTATATTATAAAACATGAGATTGGGCAATTTTACATCTACTCCTTTTATTGATTCTGACTAGTAAGTAGGCAATCAATGGTGATTACAAGATGCAAAGCATTCTAGAGTAGAAAGAAAATTAAATTTGGCTCATCACTTCTGTTAACTATACAAATATAATATCGTCAAGATGAACAGCAGGCAGACTTTAATATAAATAAATATACCGTTTAAGATCCCAAATCAGCAACAAAATTTATGAGACCACTTCAAAATGATGATGCATTTAAAAGGAGATTATATTTTCAAAAGAACTGCTCTCTTTAAACTGTTAGCAATATAGGCACATGGTGACACTAATTAGTGGGTGAGGAAACACAAGGAGTATTTATTAAAAGAAAAGGGAGAAACCAAGAAAAAGCACCAGACCCAGATCTTCTGGTTTCTACAGAAGTAGGAGAAGATCTTCAGAGAAGAACTGGTTTCAGTAGATCATTCAGGGTTTTCTCTAATGAATGGGGTACAACCAACATTTTTTTGACTTTTTTTTTCACTTATAAAGAACTCATTCTACATTAAGTATCCTTTATGTGTTGTTTTTCTAGATCTGTACTTGGTTTCACTTAAAAATATATTCTTATAGTAAAAGGAATATGATCTTAAAATGTTTTAGTAGCTAAGAAATGAAGAAGGTTACATCTGGTAGCCCTTTATTCCATTCACCTTGACTGGCAATGAAGACTAGATGAGACTAACCCTGAAATTCAGTCTCTTGAATGTTCAATATCAAGCTGTTATCCATAATTTCTGAATCAAAAGGCCTTTATTCTTTCCTTCTATATAAAAACTGTCCAAAGTTCAAATTACCCACAAATATATGTGAAATGCCTGGTGAATCTTTAGATTGAGTTCCATTAAGGCTCCCTAAGGGAAGGGTCAATCTATGGACCAAATGTGTCTTCTACTATAGACTTATATTAGTTTTATCTCATCCTCTTTGGCAGCAGTATGCCTTCCAGGTTCTAGCAGTCCATGGTCCAAAATGGTAAAGAAGGAACAGATGTCATTGAGGAGATCAACTAAGAGATATTAGGAATTTGACCTACTTTAATCTGCACAGCTCACTGGCCTGAACTTGAACTGGAGGTACTACCCAGGGGTTATTCTGTTTATTCACCTGTCCTTCTGCATAAGGCACTGTAATTTAACAAGAGATGAAGTTCTCAGAATTATAATTAATTTGGAAATATATGATAACTTAGTGAACTAATATCACAAGGAATTAATGTTTAGCCATTTGAGATGAATTCGCCTCAAGATACAATGAATCGTCCTAGGAAAAAGTATGCAATCTGTTGTAAATGTATTCAACATAAATAATTTACCTGAATTTACCATTTACCAGTAATAAGTGGAAATCAGGAGTCAAGCTGCATCAGCCAAAAGCCTATTCACTTAACGTTTGCATTCTGAGATGTCCTGGAAGATGTCCTGAGATGTCTTGTGTAGACAAAGAGCCTGCCAGTGGGTGCAGTGTTGGGCACCTCTGGTTATTCATGCCAGCATCTGAGCTTAAGTAAAGAGGATGAACTTTTATGGTCACCATCATGACCATCATGGTCATTGTATTTATCTTTTATTTTACAGGTAGTTTATGTGCGTTATCTCTTTAAGCAATCTGGAAGATAGGGATAGCTACCTTTATTCTACAGGTGAGGAAACTGAGGTCCTGAGGATTAAGTAGTTTGACATACATTCAATAATTACAAAAACCTGGCTTCACACCCATTTTTATTTGACTCCGAAGTCCAAACTCTAGTGACTCTAAAGTTCCTTTCATCCTAATTACTCTAATACACCTAATTAGAGTCTAGTGACTCTAAATACACCTTTCATCCATTAAAAGTCAAAATATGGATAACACATTAAAAGCTATCCACACTAGAAGCATCCTATATGGTACAAGGAAAGTTAAACTCACTGATCCTGAAAGTTGATTAGTAATTGTACCATGATGCTACGTTATCTACCAAGGCCAGCTAATGAGTTAAATGTTAACTACTCTACATTTCCAGATTCTGAACATAAACTAGTATGTGTTCAGTTTTTGGCAGACCTAGGAATAACAATGCATTTTTCTGATATAGTTTAAAAACCACATTCTTGTAAAATGTATGATTTGAAGATCACAAAAGTTCATCAATTTTTATTAATAATGTTATTACATAATTACATAATATAATCACACGATATCATTACTGATATCCCCATTTTAAATATAAAGAAACATACTCAAGGCAAAAATAAAAAGGGGGAAAAAGTGAGGACATAGGATTTTAGAGCCTTTGCTTAGTTTATACATACAGAGTCAATACTCAGTTCAACTTTACTGACCCAATCATTCCTGAGTCTTAAGAATGTCCAACCTCCAGCTACCCTGTACCCATTCTTCAGTCTGCTCATTCTCCTAGAGCCCTCTCTAGGCCTCCGCATGAAGCAAACCGTTCAAGGACTGCAGACTTTCTAGGACTCTCCCTCAGTGACTGATCAGAACCTGAAATTAAGGGCACCACAGTTCTCTTTTCTTCCTGTAGTAACACTGGCGCCTTATAGCATTGTGATGCCTAGGAATGTCCAGATGTAGAAATGTTTTATGATGTCACTATTAAGGATTTGAGTTTTCATAAATCAGTTTATTAGGGCTTATAAAACTAGTACAATAAACAGGTATAATAAACCAACAAATAAGAAGAAAGAGAAAAAGAAGAAACTATACATAATGGGATTAGTGCACATTATCACATATATTTCATACTCAGTTTCCTTAATTTATATTCCATATTTGGCCTTCGTGATGAATTCTAGGACCAGTCTTGCCATTTTCACAAATAAACCAAATTCCCAGAGACCACTGAACAGTGTTTCTTCAGAAACAAATTCACTTTTCAGGGTCATTAACATATTCCCCTGGGTCTGCAGAGCAGAGTAGCTCTAAGGGAAAATGCATTTCCTTCTTCTAAGAGAGAAACCACATTTTTCCCCAGCCCCCTCTCAGAGGATTGTCGTCATTTCCAATAGAATTCACAGTAAATGCAGAAATACACAACAATATGATTTAAGTGAAGGAATCACTTGGGATTTTAAAAAGAATATTTTTAAGCCAAAAAAAAAAAATCTTGAAAAGTTCCTGCAAACTGTCATCGCAGAGCAAACTTTTTAGAAATGGAAGGGAGGGTGTAAGATATTACAGGGCTCAGCTTCCCCCACTCCCCACAGAGCCGACTAACACACCAGTATCTCCACCTCTAAGCCTTTTTCCAATTGTTTCTTCCTTCAGAGCAGAATCCTTTTCAGAAATTCTCATTTAAAAATAAATGAAAACAACTTTGCAATGTACTAAACACATCATAAGTTCCTGCAGTATAAATAAGTCGCTCCGGACAGGCAGGATTAAGAGCCTGCAGAGCCAGCAAAGGAATCCTTTCATTCCAGCTTTTGTATTGCTCGCTATCTTCTATTTTCCAAGAAGGCATACTTGATGAGAAAATGACATCAAGTGTCTACAGATGTGGCTGAAAAGGCCGACCCGGGATCAACTGAGGACATGCTCCCATTGAGCACAGAATTGATTGCCCTTCAATCAATTAGTGGGAGACTGCTCATCTCAAATGAGGCTGCCATCCAAAGAACCCGTCTTGGTTTGTAACATTTCCACTTCCTAGACTTGCTGCCACACCAAAGTCTTAGCTCAATAGGCGCAGTTCCAATCTGTCTGGTCCCTTGCAAAGCTGTTGTGCAGCTCTCCTTCCTTTCATCTAGGGTACAGCCAGTAGAAGGTTTTGTTTCACTGCATTTTTGGCATTTTTAC
This sequence comes from Canis lupus dingo, assembly GCF_003254725.2. Lineage (NCBI taxonomy): Eukaryota > Metazoa > Chordata > Mammalia > Carnivora > Canidae > Canis > Canis lupus. The sequence goes on from NC_064248.1 coordinate 44,111,648, forward strand.
CAATTTCCTGCTTCGAAGGAGGTCCTTGCTCCACTCAGAGTGGTCATTGCAGATCATGAGACTTGATCAGCCCACAAAAGGTGCACTGGGACAGCAATACTTCTGTGCCTGATGTGCTGACCAGGGCACAAGGCCACGTGCATTACAACGTAGTCTGGCCACTATGGTTATGTATCCGTGACACCGAATGAGACTCCTCACAACAGTGATGTTTGTAGTTGCTCTAGGCCTCACAGCTTCATCAGAATCAGAAAACCCTATTACTATCTAGATGTGAAGCCCCGCCAGTGCCATATTTAACTTCCTTAAACCTGTTTCCTTATCTATAAAATTGAAATAATACTACCTGCCTCACTAGCTTATTTTTTTATTTAATTTTATTTATTCATGACAGACACAGAGGGAGAGGCAGAGACGTAGGCAGAGGGAGAATCAGGCTTTCCTGTGGGGAGCCCAATGTGGGACTCGATCCCAGGACCCCGAGATCACAACCTGAGTGGAAGGCAGACGCTCAACCACTGAGCCACTCAGGTTTCATTAGTTTATTGTGAGGTTATTGTAAACTACTTGGCCCACTGGGTTGCAAATGGAGTAGTCACTCAGTAATTATTATTATTGTTGTGTCTCAGTTTCTAAGAGATTATGCTGCTTCCAAGTGTCTGGGATAACTTCACATGGAGACTATAGCCGTATTTTCACAAGAGTATTTGATTTTCTACAAACATGCAAGAAGCTTACTATGACTGAGATGGGAATTTTCACTGATGTGTTAGTCAAAAGAGATTGTATAAAGAGATTTTATAGTTCACAAGATAACAATGGAGTCTGATCTCACAGATTTAAAATTTCCTAGTATGTATAAAGCAAGCACTGAAATAGTGGTTTCTCAATAGTAAGCAAGATCAAGAAAGTAAGAAAGAGAGAAGGGAAAGAGATTAATACCTAGGTTCAAATGAATTATTGGTGAAGGGGTTAATGTTGTTTTTGTCTTGGAGGCATGGCTTCAACTTAACCCCTAGAACAGAATCCTTGTGATGAGGTTTTACCTAGCAAAATAATAGTAATAATAATTAAATCTTTTATTTATTTATTTTAAATATTTTATTTATTTATTCATGATAGACACAGAGAGAGAGAGAGAGAGGCAGAGACACAGGCAGAGGGAAAAGCAGGCTCCATGCAGGGAGCCTGATGCGGGATTTGATCCCGGAACTCCAGGATCACGCCCTGGGCCAAAGGCAGGCACTAAACCGCTGAGCCACCCAGGGATCCCTAATTAAATCTTTTAAAGTTGATACAAGTTTAGGTAATGTGGATTACCTGATACTTGAATAAGAACAGAAGGAGCATAGATGATCTACTATCTAGAGGTCATATAAATAAGTGTTTCTTAATAAACAAATGAAGTAAATGTTTTCATTAGTCTTGAACTCTGGCCTTAAGTAATTCAAGGAGAACCAACTGACAACACTGGAATATTATTTGGGAGGTTTCCTGTAAGAGACTACCATCTCACAGTGACATTCTGTTGAAACTTCAATAATAAATAGCTTTGAAAGAGATTTGAGGGACGCCTGGGTGGCTCAGTGGGTTAAGCGTCTGCCTTCAGCTCAGGTCACAATCCCAGGGTCTTGAGATGGAGCCCTGCATCGTGCTCCCTGCTCAGTGGGGAGCCAGCTTCTCCTTCTCCCTCTCCCTCTGCCTCTCCCCTTGCCTATGCTCACTCTTTCTCTGTCAAATAAATAAATACAATCTTTAAAAAAAGAGAGAGAGAGAGAGAGATTTAATAAGAAGCTAAGGGGTATCTGGGTGTTTCTGTCAGTTGAGCTTTTGACTCTTGGTTTGGGCTGGGTTCCTGATCTCTTGGGGTGATGATACTGAGCCCTGCTTTGGGCTCTGTGCTGAGCAAGGAGTCTGCTTGACATTCTGTCTCCCTCTGCCTCTGCTCTTGCCCTCCCCACTTTCTCAATTCAATCAATCAATCAATCAATCTTTCAAAAAAAGAAGTCAGCTAAACAAAGCTCGTTTTAGAAGCAAATGATAATGGAAGGTTTCTGATGCTGAATCAATGTAAGTCCTTGTTTGTATATGAGACTGGTGGGGGGAGAGAAAGCTTGTTACCCGTGTGAACCAAAAGTAACTAAAGTTAGTTAGCCAAGACGTAAAAAATGAAGACTTTTCTTGGTTTATCTGGATGCTTGCTGGGATAGTCTCAATAGGACTGATGTGCTCAAAGGACTGGGGAGCTAGCGAGCAAGGGAGAATCCTGAGGAAGGAGTAGCAAGATGGAGAAACATAATTTAAGGTCAGTGCCACAGAGTTGGAAAGCAGGGCATTTTTTAAAAAAAAGATTTTTATTTATTTACTCATGAGAGAGACACAGATAGAGGCGGAGGCATAGGCAGAGGGAGAAGCAGGCTTCCCTTTTGGAACCTGATGCAGGACTCGATCCCAGGACCCCAGGATCACGACCTGAGCCGAAGGCAGACGCTCAACCTCTGAGCCCCCCAGCGCCCCTGAGCAGGCCATTTCTGAATAAAGCCAAGGGCTTACTACTCATAGCGTCTTCCAGCTCATTGCTGAGTCCGGGGAGAGGAGTTACCAGCATGAAGTGAAGCAGCAGATTAAAATCTCTGCACTAAAAAAAAAAAAAAAAAAAAAAAAATCTCTGCACTGTTCTGGAAGCTCAAGCCTGTCTAGATATGTACCAGTGGGCAACACGTACTGAGCCTCACTTTGGACTAGCGCAGCCCCAGGAGGTAAGGACCACTGTCAGCCCCGCTTTATGAAGTGAAGGAGAACAAAACCCAGATGGAGAAACCCAGGCAGAGAGGGATTAAGTACTTGCCCACAGTCATAACAACTTGACAGAAGGGCTGCAACTCAGACCGTGGGAGGGAGGAGCCCGAGCCCACACCTCTACTCCGATCTACCGTTTATGGAACAAAATCTTCAAGTGGAGAACTGGGTTTCCTCCATCACCCAAAACATACAGAAGAGGTGTTGAGGTGTCCAGTAATTCCAGAGAACGCAGGACACCACCGGTGCTTCTCAGCGGCTGGGCCCTGTAGTGCCCTTAGGACTCGAGACGTTAGCGTGGAGGCCCCAAGAAGGGAGGCAGCCTCAGAGAATCCCGGGCCTCCACCGAGCTGTGGCTTCGGGAAGTCGGAGCATGTGAGGGGGAAGCCAGCGGGCAGGCTCTAGCCCCGGAGGGGGCCGAGCCCATGGGGTAGCTGAGGGCATCTTCTCGGGACGGAGGACTCACGCAGCGAGTGGGCGGATACACCAAGGAATACCTTTTGTTACTAGTGTCCCAACACTTAACCTCCCCTTTAGGCCGCAGAATCCCGGAGAAACCGCTTTAGGTGAAAAGGCAAGTGAGGTCACTAGAAATAGAGCTGGGGAGGAAATTGCCATTTGTGTGCCTGCTGGGTGCTGAGCTCCACATCAGCACACAAGTGCCCCGGAGGCATGAGGGTCTACCCGTGTTTTATTCCTGAGAAATAAAACCTTTGTCACATTAATGACAAAATTCATCTCTTACACCATGAGAGACTACAAAAAAGAGAACATGAACATGGCATTTATCTCAGATGCAACATTTTACTTCCTGACTGTGTTAATGATTGTATTTGACTAGCAGGGGGGAAAGGACCTAAAACAGTGCATCGCATTCAGCATTTAACATCTGGGACCAATTCAGTCAAATTGAGACTCTCAGGGTTCACTGGGACATCACGGGGGTTCTGCTGTTGTTCTACAATATAGTCATAATATATGACATTTATGTATCCCACAGCATTAACACTTGGTAAAAAGTGGTTTTTAAAGACAACAGACCCCAGTTCAAATTCTGTTTTCTCTCTCAAGCCGGGTCACTTTGGGCAAGATGCTTTATGTATCTGAGTTTCACTTTACTTGCCCATAGGTGCATATGATATTTGTCTTCCCCATAGCATTAATGGGAAGTTTGTCCCAGACATTAGTTGCCAGGGGCTTGGAACGGTACTGGGTCCACAGGGAGCTGTTTGAGAGTAAGGGAATGAGTGTCCCTTACTATTTCAAGAATATAAGAATATTTAATGACATGGAGAAAGATTATTAAATGCTTTTAAGTAAAATATAGTATAAATCACCATGACCCTCTTTTTTGATTAAAAACATTTCTGTACACACAGATAAAAGATAGAGGAATATATTCTAAGATAATACATACATTATATCTAACTAGTTGCAGTATGGCGATAATTCCACCCTTTTGCTTTAACATATTGGTTTCATAACAAAAGTAAAATAATGAACATTTCTACTGAATAGTGTACTGAGTAGAGAAAGTTTGGTATCTCTGAGGTAAGGGGACTAAAAGAAGGGCTTTTTTTTTTTTCCCCTAAGATCAGAGAACATTTCTGTAGCTTTTAGGCAAGGCAGAGGCTGAGTGAGCTAGAGATAACATCCTGGAACACAATCAATTTGGAATTGTGTCAGATTAAGGAGTGACCCTTGGAACGGAGAAGAGAGTCATCTTCTGAAGGACTGGGGAGGGAAATATGAATGATAGCTTGCAGAAGAAAGGCATTATTTATATCCACATTTTGAAAAGGTTAGTTTGGTTGTTTTAAGACACTCTTCTTAGAGAACAAAGTTATGGATTTGATCCTGTAATGGGCCAATTAACTTCTCCTGTTTCTTTTTTCTTTCTTTCTTTCTTTTTTTTTTTTTTTAAGATTTTATTTATTTATTCATGAGAGACCCAGAGAGAGAGAGAGGCAGAGACACAGGCAGAGGGAGAAGCAGGCTCCAGGCAGGGAGCCCGACGTGGGACTCGATCCCAGGACCCCAGGATCACGCCCTGGGCTGAAGGCAGATGCTCAACCACTGAGCCACCTGGGTGCCCACTTCTCCCTGTTTCTATAGACTAAATAATTTCCCCTAATATCACCTGCCTGTTATGTGGAAAGATGCCTAGTATCCACTGTTAATGTGCTTCAGTCTGACAAGGCAACAAATCTTACTTAAAGATCTGATGAGTCTGGGTTTAAGGATATAAAGCCACACACCAAGGCTCACATTTTGGGGGGTTGCTCTCCCTGAAAAAAGATTGCCATCAAATGTTTGCCCAGATCTAAGGGACGTATCTTCCAGAAAACTGATGCTTATGTAGACTCTTAGGTGTACTGGTCACTGATTTCGAAGGCTGGTGATTTAGGATATCATTTCCATTGTAATGAATCTCAGTTTCCTGAATATTTAGACTTTTTCATTCTCTCTACAAAGCATCCCCAAACAGAGAACTCATCAAGAGGATCGTGGAGAAAAGTCCCCAGAGAAGCAGCTATTTGGGAAGCTTCTCTGGTCAGACATTTGTTGGTCCCAGAAGATTTTACTAAATGGGATTTGATTCTTTGATTCAGTTTTCCTGCCTGGAATGCTGCAGATTTAAGTGCTCCCTACTGGATTACTGTCTGCTTTTTTCTTCTGAGGTACGGCGTGGTATTTAACAGAAGCTGCAGGACTGCAGTGTGTTCATTTAATTATGCAGGAATAATGAGAAATTAAATCGCATCTTAGTTCCCATTTTACAACTGAGGAGAAATCTATAGCACTTAAAAGTATGGATGTTTATGTCAAACAGAATCCAGCTTGAGACCCACTTCTGCAAATCATTAGCTCTGAGACTATGGCTCAGTTTCTCATCTGCTGTATAACAGTCCCTTCCCTCACAAGGCTATACTGAGTAGTAAATGAAATAATGCATATTTACCAGTTACTAGTACCTAGCAAATTGTAAATGTTTCATAAATGTTAGTGATTACTGTTACTATTACTCTTAGTCCGTATACCTGAAGAATCCCTTTAAGAAGATAAGATTGTCACAAGGGAAATACTAATCTGCCATTTAACCAGAATATAAGATTCAGATGGGATGAGAGAGGAAGAATTAGCAATTTCCTTTAGTTGCCCAAGATTCTGGATAACCGCTGGACTTTGGAAATGGGTCCTCAGGGGCATTTCTCGGATCAGCAGGTACTCATCTGATCTGGTCAAAGGAGGTGAGAAGATCCCATATACGTGACAAAGGAAAATGGAGTGCAAATTAGGAAACAAACAAATCTTGCCTGTGTTTAGTGATATATTCTGTGTGAAAACACATAAATACACCAGAGCAAGCTTTGTCGGGGGGAAGTTAAGACAACATGGATTAAGGGTTCAAACACGACTTTGGAAGTAAATAGATCTGGGTTTGAATCCCAGCTAAATCACTTTACCAGCTGATAGCCCTTGAGCAAGATATGTAACCTATGTAAACGAGATCTTCCTCCTTCTGTGGGAATTAATTTAGATGCTGAAAGCAAATTAGCAGAGAGCATGGCAGGCAGTGAGCAATCGATATGTTAGTTCTATTTTTCTATATATGGGAACGTGACATTGGTGTTTATCCAGGCAGATAAAATCTTTCTATCCCAAGGAAGTTCTCACATGTGTCAAGATAAAATTGAGAATTTGTTTTTCAGTCCTCAGTTACACCCACAACATCTTCATTTCCACAGGCATTGTTTCAGTCATCTGAAAATACATGGTGCACTTATTATGTGCATGGTCGTGTATGGTGTAGGGACCTGGGGGTACGACTGTCACTACCAAGCAAAGTTTTGATGAGTGCTTATGATGTTTTTATTATGTTACAAGCCCTGTGCTACAGACTTTAAATTAGGCTTTTTTTTTATTATCCCCATTATATAGATAAGGATGCTGAGAGCCAGGTAGCTAAGGTAACCTGTCCAATGTCACTAAAGTACTAAATGGCAAATACTAGGATTCAGAAGATTTACATGTACCTCTCAATCTCTACTTTGAGGGACTATATAGATTACACTAGGTTATACAGACCAATAGGTTATATAGTCCTCCCTCTGCCAGAGCTTTCATTTTGGAGTGGTTAAGAGGCAAACACAGAGAATCAGGCATGTAAAATGAAGTGTAGGAAGTGTTAGAATGTGGGAAATATGGGAGTACTCAGGAGAGACATGATCCAGACTTGGATGATAAGCAGTCAGAGAAGGCTTCTTGCAAGAAGTGATGCATCAACCAAGATGAACAATGAGCAGCAGTTAGCTAGTGGTGAGAAGAAGGATAATCGGGACTTCAACAACTACTGGTATAAAGGCTTGAGACACAAAGAAAAGCTTAGTAAGTTGTAGGAACTGCAGTAAGTTTAGCACAGTTAGACCTTAGTGGGGGGAAGTGGGTGGAGGCAGGGGAAGGGGAGAAGGAAAGGTGAGCGATGAGGCTAGAGAGCTTAGTGGGAACCTGACAGTATGCACAAGCTCAAGTGCACATGAGTTCAAGAGAGTTCCAGGTGCCAGCCACGGGCCAGGTACTGTGCTGAGTGTCAGACACAGGCTTTGCATTTTACCTTCCACCTCCACTTCCCATGCATCCTATGTTTTAACCAAATAAATTACACACTCTGTACATTCCTCCCACTCTTTCTTTGCTCCAAATGTTCTCTCTACCTAAAAAGCCCTTTCCTTGCATTTTGATAAGTAGACATTAGGCATACCCCGGAACCCAGCACATGGACACCCTGGATCCTTCCAGACAGCGGTGATCCTCCTCTGCTGGAATCACCCACCACTTAACCTGTGTCTTTGTTAGGGCGTGTATCAGTTTTGTTTGATAGGTTTTTGTTTTCCTGTTTCTTTTTAAAAGAATGTTTTCTCTTGCTTATAAGATTGTGGCTTTCCCTGTGGGCTAAGACCCCAGGGTAATCCGGGATTCATCGATGAACCATCAGAGCTCTGCACAGCCTTATCATCAAAGCTAATATTTATTGAGCTCTTCTCATTGCTCTGACTGTATGAAAAACTGCCTTTTTCATAGGTCAAATATGGTGAATATTGGCAACTTCATGTGGTTAAATCTAAATACAGGCCAAGTAATGAGTTAAGCAGTTGGCATGTGATATCTCAATTAATCTTCACAACAGCCCTACGAAGTAGATGCTACAACCATCTTCATTTTACAGACAAGGTTACTAAAGCTTAGAGAAAGTAACTGATTTGCTCAAGATTACGTTGATAATAAGTGGAATCATTTAACGAAGTTAAAAACTGATGAGAATGAAGCAGATCAAAATGGTAACATAAATTGTCTCTTACTGGTGGGAGTAAGGGAAATATATGCTGTTTTCACTCATTCTCCATATTTTTCTGTTTTCCAGAGGAGAAATATAGTGCCTGATTGTGAATAAGAATTCTATTAAAATAACTTAAAAGAATGCATGGTTATAATAATGATTTTATTTTATTCAGCACTTGCCTTGTGCCAAGCACTGCTCTAAATCCTTTAAACCATTTAATGTTCACAACAGTGCTATGAGACCATCGGACAAGTGAGGAGACTTGAAGCCAAGAGGGTAGAGAACTTTGCCCAAGGGCATACAGTTGGGGGGGCCAGGACTAAGGGGGAGTCTGACCACAAATACCATTCTCTCCACCTTTATGCCATGCATATGCACAAGAGCCCACACCATATATAAAGGATATATTTTAAATGGCAAGAAACACAAACATCTGTTAATCTAAATCAAGGTTTAAAATGCATGCAAAAATGTGAATGAATTTGGTACTTTAATTCTCCCTTGCTATGGCTGGCATAAAATCACAGGCTGCCTCTTTTTAAGATATTCCAGTTTCAAAGGCAAAATTACTTGTTTACTAGCATCTTCAAAGAATAATGATTAGAAAAGACATAAAGGATAAGAGTCATACTGAGGCACGCATGATGATTGGGAATCTTGAATACAGAAGTTATCAGCTAGACCTAATTAGGTCCAAAAATGTCATTGAGAAACTAGTTAGTCATAGCTAATTTAGTAAGTGGCCCAGGAGGATAAATCAGGCAGGGTAAAGGGAAGGGAGGCCTTAGTAGGTACCTAGAAAAGAACCTGTTTGGGGGAAAAAGCAATGCTGAAGTGGGGCTTTAGGAGCTCCAGCTTTCGGTCTGTATTTCTGTCTGAGATGTGGAGTATGGAAACAGAGAAATCGTGGCTGAAGTTTTATTGCCTATGGTTAGCCAAGTCTTAATATATGTCCTTAAACATGATTTCTTGTGGCAGTCTCTTTAGACAAGCTGTTGTGCTTTTCATAGCTTCCAGATGTTAGAGCCATGATGCAAAAAATTGAAACAAGTGTAATGGGCTTGATTGTGCAAAATCAGATCGATTCAAATTAATGAGCCCACTAAACATTAACAGTCAATGAGTTTACAAGAGATTAAAACTAAAAACAGCACTAACTACAGTATTTCATGACAGAATAAGGAATTTAACAGCTAAACTGAAAACATTTTATTTCACTTTTATCTAGCAGCAATTTTCAAATCATTCTGGAATATGTTCCACTACGAAGCTTGGCATTCACCACCATGTCTTTTAAAAGCATCCAAGGTTGGGGATCTCCAGGTGGCCCAGCGGTTTAGCGTCTGCCTTAGGCCCAGGGCATGATCCTGGGTCCCAGGATCGAGTCCCACATCAGGCTCCCTGCGTGGAGCCTGCTTCTCCCTCTGCCTGTGTCTCTGTCCCACCCCCACCCCCCGTCTCTGTCTCTGTCTCTCATGAAGAAATAAATTAAAAATCTTAAAAAAAATAAAAATAAAAAGCATCCAAGGTAAGAGGGAGCATTATCCTGGAGTGGTCCCAGTGGGCACTGCCTCTGAATGGTCACCTTCATCACTCACGTGATTCTCTTCAAGTGAGTTAATACATGCAAAATGCCAAGCATGTAAGGGGCACAGAGCCAGTGCTCAATATACAATGTTTTCTTTCTTCTTTGCCCTATACCATGGAAGCTAAGAAGCCCTTCTCTGCTTTCAGTAGAAACTACTGGACACAAACAAGTATATGTCAGGTTAAATGGAATCATACACAGGTGGAGTTTTCTTCTGTAAATTCTTGGGTAGGATTGTTCGGGCTAAATCCAGAAGCTTCCATGAATAATTCACTACCCAAAGCTCAATAATGTCAAGATTTTCTTTTAAGAAAACAAGATATGTCTATGGACTTTTCATACGTTCAGTGACATTGAATTAGTAAAGAGAAAAGTGGCCTGACATTACGGTTCACAGAGCAAAAGTAAATGAGCACAGATTTTAGACACAAAAGGAACTGGGTTTGAATCTGGATTTCAACAATTTACTAGTTATGTGACCTTGAGTAAGACCCTTAATCTGCCTGGGAGTCATTACGAAAGGGATAATCCTTTCCTTGCAGTGTTATGAGGATTCAAGATAAAATTAATGTAAAGTACTAGTATAGTCTCTGGCAAATAGCACTCATGAAATGCTCATATTATCACAATGGGTATTTAAAAATATTCTTACTACTGACTTCATAATTGATAAAACAGCATTATCACAGATTTTAAGTATCTTAATAATTGATAAAACAGCAATATCACAGAATTTAAATTTAACAAAAAAGGGTGTGGGTTATGTCACTGCAATAGAGAAGAAATGGGATCACTTGGTCTCAGGGGTTGACCAACCCTTAAACCTCTAGTTCTCACATAATGCTTTCCTCCAGGAAAACAATAATATCTTGTGCTGATTTTCTCCTTAGAGATTTATGAGTATTAAATATATTTTAATATATCTATAAAGAGATTTAAGCTCTTTTTGGAAATAAAGCTGAGGGAGCCATTGATCAGAATTTGACATGGGCATAATTTCACTGCTGGGCTGCATTTTTCCAAATACATTTCTCCCCATAAACTGATGGGAAATTCAGTATTTCATTTTCTGAATATTGCCCAAATGAATTGTGGAAGTCCAGCAGAAGTGCTTGATTGTACTTTCATTAGACTTCTTTTCCTTTAGGCCATACAGGTGCAATGAAAGAAGAAAGAAAATTAATTAAATTTATGGGCATGTTTATACCCTCCAGGTGTCATAAAATGTACTGGCTCAGACATTTTTCAAGTAATTAAGCAGACATCTCTGTGTTTCCTAATGAGTTGCTGCCCTTCCCTTTTTAATCTGGTGAGAGATCTCATCACCTGCCTTCTGTCAGCTGATGGGCTTATTCCCTGGACAAGCTCAGCAGTCTTGTCATGCTGCAATGTGCCAATGGGACTCCATGGATTTGGATATGAGATCCTCTTGTCCACGAAAATCTTTTCAAGGGTCAGGTAGTAATGGCACTGGGTGTGGTGATTTGAAGATATTAAAATGAACTGGTGTGTCTCTTTTGTGTATTATTCGAGATGCTGATTCAAATTATTTGAGAAATAATGTCACTGAAATATGCTCATACACTCAAATACGTATTCATATAAGTGCTCAAATAGGTCTTATCTGTTATATGTATTGCATATTTTCTCTATGTATATATGAAAAGAAGGTGACTACTAATTCAGTCTGGTCCTTAGAGGAGACAAAATTTAAACTGCAACTTAGAGAATGTATTCATGGATTTTGGACAAAGTGGGAGTGGGACAGGATTCCAGCAGAGGTGAAAACCACATATAACTGGTTTATATGATCCTTCTACAACTCACCCAGCCCTGTTCCAGACCCCAGAAATCTTTAAGTAGGTGCTCTAGGCTCAGTTGACAAAGCAAACTAACATATATGAAATAATTAAGGCCCTGAATAATAGAGAATATGTGTGATTGCATTACATAGTTGACAGTTGAGTACAAGTGGATGTTTGGGAAAGATACAAAGGGCTACAGAACAGAGTATAGTCCAAAGGAAGGAGGGTGAGCTGAGCTAAGCCACTAGATAAGCCGAGAAATGGGAGAAAGCATTTGAGAATAGACAGCATTGTGAACTTAGTATCTTCAGGGGCATGGAATTCCGGGGCATGGAAGGTACAGCTCTCTCTAGAGCAGAGTGTGGCATGGGAAGCAACTACACACAAGATTAGGGAGGCACAGGGGGCCAAATTAAAATGGAAAGCTTAAGAGTCAGGAAGAGAGGTTAGAATTTGAACCTTTTGTGTGGATTCCTTGGCAGTGACATATAATCAATTCTTTAAAAAAAAATCACTTGAAGAAATCTTAAAGATCAACTAATCTAAACCTATCCTCCCCACACAACCTTTTCACAGATGAAGAACTATACTGAAAATAGTATTTTATTAAGATTCATCTGGTAGTGACACAGGGCAGCTTCAGTTCCTGGGCACTCCAAGTGAGTGCCTCATCTCCCTCCAGACCTTGTCTGCCTCCTGCATTCCCCGACTCAGCCGAGGGGCACCTCCACCCTTGGGTGGCCCCGGGCCTCCCTCCCCCCTACCTGCCCACATCTACACAATAACCTCATCCTGGAAATTTTATCTCATTATTCCCCCTTCTAGGGATATATATATATATATCCCCCCTTTCCTCTGTCTCCAGGGCCACTACCTTAATTCAAGGCTTCATCATTTCTGACTGAAGTGCCCCAGGAGAGGTTTACCTTCTCTCCTTGTCTTTGTTTTTTTCCCACCAGATCATTCTCCAGGTGACCATGAGTGAAACAAGATTAGGGTGCCCGAGCCATTATTCTTTTTTAAAAAATATATTTTTCAGTAAAAACTATATATATTGAATGTGTACAAAATGATGATTTGAGAATCTGTACACATAGCAAAATGAACAGCCAAGCTAATGAACAGGTCCTCTGCTCACACAGTTACTATATTTTTGTCATGAGTGTACCTGAAATAACCCACTCTTAGCACATTTCTGGAGTTCAGTATGGTATTATTAAGTATGCTCATCAAACCATCTTTCTAAAATGCATTATCTTATTGTCTTCAGAGTAAAACTCCAAACTCCTGTGCTTGACTGCTTCTCTCACAGCCTCTCAACCGATTCCCCCGACACCACCCCCAAATCAGGAACGTCCCCACTGTTCATGTTTATATATTATTGCAGCCTTTGCTCAAAGTGTTTCTCCTCCTCCTTCAACAAGAAACTCTGGCATCACCTCCTTTAGAAAATATTTAAATCACACATTTTTTAGTTGCAATTGACTAAAATCCTAACATATCCAACTTAAAAGCTTAACCAACTTACACAAGAAAGAGGAGTATATTGAGAAAAAGGACGACCAGGGAGTAGAGCTCAGGAACTGTCCGATCTGATGACGCACCTCTTCTCAGATCTCTCTCTGGACCCTGGACTCCTGCCCTGTCTCCCAATATAATGGCTTCATTTCTTGCCCCTACAGGCAGGCTTTCTTCGGGCAGCAGTGACATGGCTGCAAGCAAGCACTTTTTGATCAGAGAGAAAAGAGAATTCTAAGGAGACTTCCAGGGAAATGTCTCCAGTTGGCCCAACGTAGGTCATGTGTCTATTCCTTGACCTATTACTATGTGGGAAGTGAGATGGTGTGCACTAATTGGCTCAACCAAGGTTATGTGTCACAGGTTGTTGCCAGGAGAAGATGATGAAAGAATGAATGCTGAGCAAAAGAGAAACAATGGCCAGCACAAGAAGACTTTCTTACCTGTCCGGGACAAGTCACTCCCACAGACGCTCCATTCACATCTTTTACATCCTCCCATAAATCACCATTACATCACAATGGGGTTCCTTTTTTGTCCCCTTCAAGGATATACTCCGAGGTATACCCACATGACTGAAAGTTGGCATAATGGACCAAAATGTCAAAATTTGTGACCAATCAAAAAAGAATGGGTTAATTAGCATGTAGTGGTAATCAAGGCAGTAGGTGAAGTTTCAAAAGGGCCAGGCCTGAGTAGGGACTCAAGGACATGGGCCTAATGCCATAAGGGCATCTGCAATTGAACACAGTGAGGAGAAATGGAATGCTGCAAAGACTAACAGGCAAGCAGAAGGTTGTAAGACAAAAAGAAACAGAAGAGTTTGTGATATCACAAAAAGAAGCTTACAAACACAAAATGTAAAATTTTAGCTTTATTTGTTTGGATCCTGAATAACTGGGAGTGTTTTCTATTTTTCCTTAAGTAGTTGTTTTTCCTGGCTAGAATAAGAATCTCACAAATAAGTGCTGTGGCATGTGGGCAGGGGTGTGGGGGCAGTGGTGGTGGCGGAGTTCTGGAAACAGCCTGCAGGAGCGGCCAGTCTGTCAGATGAACTGGAGGGTAACCCACCAAAGACCATCTGGCTGAGAGACTAAAGCACCTTCTAGGAGGGAGACAGCCCAAGGGAAGGCAAAGTAAAGCTGACAAGCCTAATCCAGGAAAGAAAGCCTGGGTGAGTGGAAGAGGGAGAAGGATCTGCGTGCCACGTCCTGCTGGTCACTCACAGGCCTCGGGGCCAGCTCTCTGGGAATAGGGGATAGAGGGAAGCATGTGGAAAATGGAAGAGTCCCCTCACTGTGTCGCTTGGGAACATTTATGCTAAAGGTTACCACTGAGGTGAGGGAAGAAGCACTACTGCCACTTCCACATGAGTCAGAGTGTAACTTTAATGCTTTGAGGTCTCTAGAGAACACACAGTCCCATGGCATCTTCAGGACGTCAGCATCAGCTCTGTGGCCCCACGGTCAAGGTGAGGAGGTGGGCAGTGCGGTGCCCTGCAGAAACCATTCTCCTGTGGACCCCGGAGGCAATGGCAGCAGAGTCACTGGGACCAGTATCATAACTGCCAATACTCTTGTCACCTCATCTTCAGTGGGCAACGAGTTTTGAGCCATCTTGAATATTTAAAAAAATTAAAACGGCTAACATTTATAACCCCGACACTAAACATACATATAGCTTCTCCGTGGAAGAGTTCACTTTTGTGCTTAATTTCTGAAGCAGAAGTTGATGAAAAAGAAAAAGCAGAATCAAGAGAGTCTTAAAAATAAGTAAAGAAGTACATAAAGAGATCTCTCACAAAGTCTCATAAAAAATTGGCTTCACACCATCTCCTTCATAGTTACAGTATTCTTCTGGTGGTTATTCACAATGTGAAGTCATTTCTTCAGCATGCATACCTAATGCACAAAGTATGTGATTCCATAGAGGAATTTTTCACAGATACAGGAGGAAAATGGGAAAGTGTCTGAAGCAAAATGAAATCTCTAGGTATCATAGCTACTGCTAGGAAGAGTGTCTCTTCAGATGGAGGCCACAAAACTACTATTATAGAGAATAATAAAGCTGTGTCGGACAGAAAAGAGGATTTTTTTCACATTGACACTTATGACTGGTCAGGACACCTGAGAAATTGGGAACCAAGTAATTGGATGTTTTCATCTCCAAAACACGTCCCACACCACTTTTGGGAAAAAAATGTCAATGAAAAAAATTCTTTCTAGAGAAATTACAAGGCAGAAATCTCTCAAGACCAAATTTCAAAATGGCCTCCATATTCATATGCTTAAAGTCCTAAATATCAGCTTCTGCTCATCCAGCTGCACTCGAAAGGTGGGAGAACAGAGCCAAGGGCTTCTATTTAAGGAAAGCTCATCTGAAGTCAGTACTTAAGATAGACTGGTACACAATCTAAAAGCTCCCTAAGTAAAGAGATTATCTCTGATTCACTAGTATGATCTCCTGCAACCCAGCCTTATACGGGACCCAGTACAGAGTAGGTGCTGAACAAATGGTTATCAAGATTTTTACAAATGCCTAAAACCCAAAACTTATATACTTAATTCTCCATGAACAACATCTGAGATGGTTACCAGGTACAACTTCCGGTCTAGAAGCCAAAAGCCCCACATTCATTCCTTTAAGCAGACATTCATATAACATCTCATTAAAAGCACATTAGGAGAAAAACCTCGTGGCAGATTTGAGGCAAAAGTGAATGATATGAGCCCTACCTCAACAGAATTCAGAGTCTAACCAGGAACACAGACTTGATTAAAAGTTTGTCATAATAAATGGCACTTTCAAATAGCCAGAAAACATAAATTGCTCAATTTTATTACCCATCAGAGAGAGGAAAGTTAAAACTACAGCAAACTATCTAGATATACAGTAGAATATAATCTAGATACACTATAGAATAGCAAAAGTGAAAAAAGATGTGAGATATTGAATGTTGGTATGGATATGGAGCACCTAGAATTTTCGTGCATTGCTGGGTGGTGTGGTAGAATGGGTGATGAAGGAGGACAGGTGTGGCCACTCTAGAAAACTACCTGTCAGTGTCTAGGAAAGCCAGAAATAAGAATAAGTTATGACCAAGCAATTACACTCCTAGGTATATACCATATATACCTAAGAGAAACACGTATAGATGTCCACCAAAAAAACCCATATACATATATATATGAAAAACACATATATGTATTATATGTATATGTATTACATGTATATATGTATTATATATTATACATATATATATATATGTATTAGAAAGTTCCAACATCCCTGGAAAAATCATCCAACTCCATATTAACTGTAGAATGGACAAATAAATTGTCATATAATCACCAAATGAGCAATAAGAATGAATAATCTACATACAATAAGGCAGTTAAATCTAAAAACACATAATTTTAAACCAAATAAGTCAGATATAAAAGTACACATATTGAAGGAGTCCGTTTATATGAAGTTCCAAAGAAACCAAAGTAGTTTATCCTGTACGAATTCAGGACAGTAGTTACTTCAGGGACTGAGGGCAATTAGAAAAGTGTAAAAGGCAACTGAATGGGGTGTGAAAGGTATTCTGGGCATAGAGATAACATTCTGTTTCTTCATCTGGGTGGTAGTTGTACAGATGACTTTCTGTTTGTGAAAATTCATTGTTCTGTATATGATTTGTATGAATTTCTGTATATATTAGAATGATGAAAACAGTTTAGCAAAAAGCCTGCTTTATATACTGAAAGAGAATTTTAAAGAAAGTATTCAGGATCTATAGTCAAGGGGACATTATAATTTCACATTTTGAAGCTCAGTATCCCAGGCCAAATACTGAACAATAACAGATACATTATGCAAATTATTATAAAAATTTTAAATAAAAAAGGAATGACCAACCTGTGGTTTTAGCTCTCACATGTAAAGAGCTTTGAAGTTATCACTCCCATCTTTACAAAAGGAAAAACTAAATAAATAAAAACCTTTGACTTTTCTTGGGTCTGTCAGAGAACTGTTATTGCATTAGAAACCACCATGCTGAAATTTCAGGAGACAGTCACATCCCGAGAGACACTGCTTAGATTCACATACCTGGGGCAGAAACCAGATAGGAACACATAAAAGGGATTACTGATGGATGGCTGGAGGCTGAGTGTGGACTAGCCTGAGTGAGACATTTCTGGGGACCAGGGCCTTAGTGGGGTCCCCACTATTCCATAAGCTTTACTCCAGGAATCCTACCAGGTTCTCATTCTAAAGATTCCTCTGACTCTGGTAGGAGAAGGGAAGATCATAAACTCCTTCTTCCTGACACCTTGCAAGCATAACAGTGCTGCTGTATAAAAACAGTTGAATCGTGGTTGAAAGAGCTCCGAGATTCAGTTTCTTTCTGAGAAGGAGTAGTTAGGGAAGCCCAAAATCAAGAGAGAAACAAAAATAAGAATACTAAAGAAATCTGAAGCCTCTAGTACCTACTGCTATAGAAAACATTAAACACAGCTCAAGTCCTAGCCAGGTTAATACAAATACTGAGTGAGTTAATACTCACACTGAAGGCCTTTTTATCTCAGTTCTTATGCAATGCATCAAATCTGGCTTTCAATAACAACAACAAAACACAAAGCATACCAACAGGCAAGGCAAAACACAGTCTGGACAGAAAAAGGAAACCTCAGAATCAGATTCAGATGGTGGTGTGGGGAAATGTCGTGGAATACTCAAAAACCAGGATGAGTGTGTACAGAGATTATGGGACAGTGGGTATTAGGCAGGAAAACAGATAAGGTCATGTTTCCATCATCAATTGCTGTGCAACAAAGTACTCTAAAACCCTGGCTTAAACCAACTGCCATTATATTATATCTCATAATTTGGAGGGTCAGGAATTTGAGCAGACCTCAGCTGGGCAATTCTTCTACTCTACCTGGTGTCAATTATGGTCACTTTATAATATTCAGATGGTGGCTAAGGTAATAAGAGGGTCAGAGACAGCTTTGTTCACTTGCTTTGTTCATTAGGAGAGACAGAGAGAAGACTAGGATATCTCTGAGTCTTCTCCCTTCCCATGTAGTCTCAGCGCCCTTCCACATGGTCATTAGTATGGTAGTTGGACTTTTTACATAAAGGCTCAGGGCTGTAAAGGGACTGTTCTAAGAGGTGGGAAGTTACCCAGAAACTGGCTCAACATCACCCCCATTTCATCTTTGTCAAAATAGTTACAGGCAGATCCCACTCAATTAAAGGAGAGCTATGGATACACCACTTGGTGAAAGGAATGTCAGGTACATTGTGACCATCTTTAATTCACCATCATCCTCAATCCAAAACTCTAAAACAATTAATGCAATTAATGATTAAAATTCCAACCAAAGAAGTCAACAAGTGGGGGTATAAAGTGTGTTCCAGATGAAATGAAAACAATAAGAACATATGATAACTTCAACATACACATGTTTAGTATTTTCAAAAAGATACAGGATGATAGCATCAATAAAAAGAAAATTATATCGCAAAACACAACCACAATAGCTAAGAAGAGTATGTAGATTAGAACTCTTGAATATCAACAATAGAGATATTAAACTTTGTAAATATAACGCTTGTTTAATTTTTTAATTAAAAAAAATTTTTAAGTAATCTCTACACCCAACGTGGCACTCAAAGTCACAACCCAAGATTGAGTCGCATGCTCTACCAACTGAGCCTGCCAGGCACCCCAAAGGCTTGTTTAGTAGAATAAACTTTAGATAGTCAATGATAAGAATTAGTGAACTGCAATATGGTATTAAGAAATTCACCCAAAATGCAATGCAGAAAGACAAAAATACTTTAAAAATATATGAAAAAGCAGTTAAGAGATATAGATCAGTCGAGACTCTCAAGTCTACTACAAAAAAGAATTCAAAGCACAGAATAAAAAGAATGAATAGGGATCCCTGGGTGGCGCCTGCCTTTGGCCCGGGGCGCAATCCTGGAGACCCGGGATCAAATCCCACATCGGGCTCCCGGTGCATGGAGCCTGCTTCTCCCTCTGCCTGTGTCTCTGCCTCTCTCTCTCTCTCTGTGACTATCATAAATAAAGAAATAAATAAATTTAAAATAAATAAATAAATAAATAAATAAATAAATAAATAAATAAATAATAAAAAATAATAAAAAAATAAAAAGAATGAATAAAAATGTCCAAAACTGAACAAAAGCAAACACTCTCATATTGAAACTATATAGCAAAGGCTAACCTGAAAAACTAAAAATGAAACTATAGAATATATAGCTATATATAACTATAGGGCTATACACGCACACATTCCATAGGAAAAAAATTATTATCTATCTAAAAACCCCCCTCAAGATTGATAAAATTTGCAATAAAATTGTATTAGTAGCAATAGGTATCAGGAAACAATAGAAAATATTCTTTAAGATGGATGGAAAGTAACTGTCAATCTGGAATTCTCTCTTTGGATATATGGCTATTCTAAAGAAACAGGGGGAGAAAAGACGTATTCATACAAAGGCTGAGGAAAATTAGTACTCATAGATCCTTGTTGAAAGAATGATTAAGGAATGCATTTTAGTCTTAAAAAATAGTAAACGCAGAGGAATAGAATGATGCAAAAATGAATATGACTAATCAAAGGAATTGGCAAACTCTTGCTAAATATAATTACCTACAAATCAAAGAAACATTACTATGTTTTAAACTGTAGAATAAAACTTCTAGACAAGGGTAGCAAAAAAAAAAAAAAGGAAATGGAGGGTCAGAATGTAGGAATCTAAGATCTTTTTTATTTAAAACTAGTGTAGACATTTTAAATTTGGATTGAAATTTTTGCAATTAAGACACATTTGATGTATCTTCACATATCTCCACAAAAGTCATTATTCTAAGTGAAAGAAGTCAATCTCAAAGTATTACATTTTGTATTATTCCATTTATACACAAAAAAGAAAACATTTGAGACATAAAACAGATTTGTCACCTTAGATGGTAATAGGAAGGGCTCATGGGGGAAGGACAGCTGATTTTTGAAATGAGAACAAGCCCTCCTTCATATCCACAAGTTATCTGAAGAAGCAGAGAACTACTAGAACAAGGGACAACCAGTGGCCCTCAATTATTTTAACTTTAAAAAACTTTGGAAACTTTCTTCATGGAAGAGTATTAAAAAGACCATGAAACAAAAGAATCTTCAAAGGGTTGGGTCAGAAAGAATGGAGAATGATTTGGCCAAAATTCTCCCCTGGACACACCTTCCCCTAATGTACTGATGGGAATCCTCCTGAGAATAATCCTCATGTAAGTACCCTCAGAAAAAAAAAAAACCCGAAGACACAGTACCACCGTGCAGACTGTTCTAACTCAACCACACAGCATATGATTTGTAGAAACGCTATCAAGGATTATGATTTCAAAATATGTTATTTTGGAAGCGGAGATTGCTGAGCTTATCTGAGTCACTTCTGAACTTACTTAGCACACAGCAAATTAAAGAAAAAATTGTCAAAAAAATGTCTATTGGACGAATGAATGTGTGCATACATGAATGAGTTAGCTGACAAAGGAGCCACACTAATATGTCAGAGACAGGAGTGAAAGAAAGAAATGGTTACAAAATGGTGTCTGAGAACCCAATAGGGTACTGGAGTACATACTTGACTAAAAAAGGAAAGGATCATATGACTTGTCATGTCAGGTACTTTTAACAGGTTGATGGAAGAGCCCATGATTCCAGCAAGATCAAAGAGAAGCTGGCCTGAAAGACTCTGGATAAAAGTACCATCATTTAACAGAGACCAAACACACAAATCCTGGTCCAGAAGGTTATTGATTGATAAAATGTATTATCACAAAGATACTGAGTAAGCAGAGAGCATTTGTTTTGAAAACCAAAAATGGATTTCATAAAGATATTCCATTACGGCTTCACTGAAATAGTCACTTCACTTTATGAGGGCCAGAGTTGGGACTCTGAATTAATTATGGTAATTCTGAAGTATCTGTGCAAGAGGAAGACTGTGTGTATGAATAAGTAAGTGTCTCTTAGTAACATTTTCTGATGAATAAATCAGTTTAAAATTGGAAATCAGTGTCCTCTGGTAATTTGTTCTAAGCCTTCTTTCCTGTGAGATCCCTTTTCAAAATTAACACACCTAGAAGACATTCATTAAACATTTGTGGAATGGATGAATTTTGATGTGACATTGAGATAATACTTTTAGCATTACTACAAAGTAGTACCCAGTGCACATTTTTCATACGCAGATGTTTTGCAATGATTATAGGACTGCAATGAAATTGAATCCTTGGGTAGAAGTTACAAACACACAGGTTTGCAGTGAGTTAGGGTTGCACTTCACATATTCAAAAATCTCACCTTTGTTTGAAAAACAATGACATAAACATGACATGCATAATGTATGCCAAACTCTGGACCTAGGAGCAGTTCACAAGAGACAATAATATTGGTGAAGAGGACAATGTCCTGCTACATAAGAATATATCAAAGATTTTATCAAAAAGGCCAGGAATATAACTGAATGTAATAAAATGATACAGACAGAGTAAATATGGAATTATTAAGAAAATCCTGGAATCCTAAAATGAGGGTACACCCTTTGAATTTTGAAAGAGCGTATTTTAGCACCACACCAAGGGTATTGTTCAACTTTTCAAAGTGGAAAACAATTTCTGTAACTCGTTGACTACATAACAGTGATAAAAAAAATATCAACCAATTTCAGCAGGACTTAAAAAATAAATTCATGTACAAGAGATCCATAGGTAGCGTATAACATTTTGGTACCATATTCCTAGTATCTTTAAGTTAAAAACGGTTGTTCCCAGAATAGAGCCGATTGCTTCATTAATGAGAACAGAATAGAGGTCAAACACACCATGAGCCAACTTAATGGTAGCCTTGGAAAGCCTGTGTGTGATATCATCAAGCCAAACAATTTTAGAGCTGAACGCCCTATGAGACCAGAGTATAATGTTCTCATTTTACATAAGGAAAAAACTGAGGCCCTAAGAGATTAAGTATCTTGCTTGAGGTCACACAACTAACAAAAGGCAGAGAGACCTGTCAGATTTTAACTCTCCTGAGTTCCCAGTTCTAAGTTCTGTTACATGTGACTCTCCCAAATGAATACCAAGGGGGGAAAAAGTAAACAAGTTTTGGACATTAAGGCAAATGTTATTTCTGTCCTCTAAACATAGGCATTAAAAAGCTTTCATTTCATAATATAATTTTATTTAATTTCTGTATAATCAGACTAGAGTTGGGAATCAGGAATCTAGTTTTTCATTTTTATTATGGAAAATTTCAAGTATAGATAAAAACAGACAGGATAGTATAATGAAAGCTCCATGTACCCATCATCCACCTTCAGAAATGATCTCATGACCAATCAGGTTTTAGCTATTTCCCACCAAATCCTGCTTCTTTTCGCAGTATAATTTTGAAGCAAATCCAAGAGCACATTCATAAGTATATCAGCATGTGTCTCTAAATGTAACTACAGAATTTCTAATAATTTTAATATCTCTTTAAAGCTAATGTTCAAATCTCCACTTGTTTCATAGATATCATTTTTAGAATTTGTTTTGAACCAAGAATAATTTAAATTTTACTAAATTACTGAAAACAAAGAATCACCAAATAAGTTGTAGTCACAAAAATCACAATAGAATCTACCTTTGGTAGCCATAGTGCATCACTGCATCCTGAAGAATAGGGAAAACATGTATTATACAGGTCTGGGAATAAGGTCATCATTTTTGTATAATCACTTTCAGTGATCCAATTTAATGCATAGAAGAGGATTTTAATAGAGATGAGTATATGATTAAAAATGCAGTGGCCAAACTGATGGCAATGTTTACGCACTATGGTGCACCAAATTATCAATTACATCCACAAATCCAAATGATCCCGGGCAAAGTGCCATGCAGAGAAAATGAAACAGATCCTACCCTGTCACTGCATGCAAATGTATTCTAACAAGTCATGGCAGGGATTAGTTAGGGTACACTGCAGGAGAAACTCTGCAGGAGAAAAACCGGCTGAAGTTGGAATCAGGGGGCTGAAAGTCCAGCCTGAGCTCAGCCAGGATGTAGTTGTGTGCAAATCTGAGTTGAACTCCCTGGAGGTCAGGCTTCCTATGACTAGAAAGAAATAGGAGTAGTGAAGGTGACCTCTAAAGTCTCTTCCATGTATAATAGCTGATGATTTTCAGTATCATTGACTTATTCCTATATGTTGTGCTGAACTTCAAGGATACCATCACATTATTAAATAGAATGTTGAAAAGTCACTTCATTTATCAAACTGTTTCTGAATAACAAAATCCCAAAGCGATGACTATTATGATTTCTCATTAGACGGTTTAATGGTGGGGAGTCTATGACTACGTAGCTTGCTGAGGCAGAGGGGAGCATTTGGTAGTAGCACTAAGCAAGCAGAGACCTACTTAGTTTCAGCATAGTTGACCACTGTAGCTTAAGAGCTGCAGAAGGAATCTCATCATATTTCTTTTATCACACAAATATACTTGTGCCCCCTACAGGTTTGCCGGATTTAGCAATGAAAATTCAGCACACTCGGGTAAATTTAAGTTTCAGATAGGTAATGAATAATTTCATACTAAAATTTTATTTACTAAAAAAAAACTTTACACTAAAAATATCCATTGTTTGAATGGAATTCAAATTTAACTATATGTTCTGTATTTTACCTGGCAACCCTAAGCCTCTGACCCATGCACTTGGGAGGATTTATCTTCATTTTACAGATGAGAAGATGGAGGCTTAAGAAAACTATCCATTAATACAGAAAAATAAATGATGGCAATGGAATTCAAATCCAGATCTGCCTAACTCTAAAACACATGCATTTTTCAGTACATTTTCATTGTTCCCTAAGCACCTATGGAAAACAATTTAAATTTTCTGTAAATATGCAAAAGAAACTTCAACAAATTCAAATGCAAGAAGACCACAGCTTGCATAAGAGCTAAGTCTCAAAGTCTGTAAGGCAGCTATTTAGAATTTGGAAAGCATCTTTCCCACAGAAACTCTGACAAATGTTTATTAGTTTCCAGGTCAACCTATAAAAGTCTGTGTAACCTATATTCCAGCTGAATCACCGTAGATATTCTTAATTAAAAATATGCTAGAAGCTCAGTATGTTGCCATATTAATAATTAATAAATGTAAATTAATAGGAAATATATTCTTATTTATTTTTAATAGCAATGTAGGAGGTAAAGAAAGTCGGACTGAGACAGAGGAGAAGGTAATGGAAATACTGTGGAGACTTGAAATGGTCTACTAGAAATTTTTAAACACACTGCAGATAGATGCTGCTGGTATGCTGTGCCAATGTCACTTTTCAACACTTTAGATTTTCTTTTCTTGGATGCAGATGTTGACTTGCATATATGGACTGTAACTGGGGCTGTGTCTTGATTCAGATGAAAAGACATGAAGAGAAGAGAGAAGGAAAGAACAAGAAAGCTGACAAGTATTCCCTCATGTGCCCAAGTTAACTGGAAAGAGTTTTAAAAGAAAAGAGGACTGATACATATTTGTGTTTCTGTAAGCAGGCTTTGATTTAAGATGCAATTAACTAAGGAATGATTTTTTTTTTAATCATTGCTGTGAATGCCACAGGGGGAGAGAATTCAAATCAGAGCATTTCTTGCACTGGTTGCCACCTGACATCATCATCCAGGAACAATCAGTTATTGTCCCAAGCAGGCTTAGAGAAGCTCAGAGTACCACAGAAACAGAGGGTGGGGTGGGGGTGCATGACAAGGTGAGGGGACTAGCCATCCCAGAGGAGTGACATTCAGCCTGAGTTGAAGAATGATAGTAGTTAGCCAGGAAGAGAGGATTTCTGGGCAAAGGAAGAAGTGTATGCAAAGGTGCAAAGACCAGAATGTGTGATTCACTGACAACTTCAAGCAGTTCGGTATCCCCGGAAGTGATGCATAAGAAAATAAACAGTAAGACACAATCATGGGCAGGACTGCGGGGACCTGACCATAAAGGGCTAAGGAGTCTGAACTTGATTGAGGAGTCAAGGTGTAGCCTCTGAAAAGTTTAAGTTTAAGCAGGAGAGAGATACGATTAGTCTTTTTTTTTTTTAATCTGTCAATAAAGACAAAGGAAGGAAGGGAGGGAGGGAGGGAGGGAGGGAGGGAGGGAGGAAGGAAGGAAGGAAGGAAGGAAGGAAGGTAGGTAGGTCGGTGGGTCTAGTAGCAGTAAAGACAATGAATCTAAGAGGTGAAACTGAAGGCATATTAAGAGCTGGAATATTCCAGGTGAAATTTTGATAACTTGAACTAAGGTAGTAGAGAGGAAATATAAAAGAGAGATATATTCAAGAGACATTACAGTGTCATAGGACTTAGTGACTATTGGCAAACGCAGCACTGGAGATGTGAGCCATGTCGTCTTAATGCCAGAGTCTTCACTTGGAGCTCTTAGGCAAGGTGCTTCATCGCACTCAGAGGATATTTCTTCAGCTGTAAACTGAGGTTATAATTAAATACACTTCCAACAGCTGTTTGGTATAAACGTACCTGACATATAGTAAGTGCTCAATCATACTAGATACTATGTGCTTGGAGAGCACATAAAGGTTGAGGTTGAAGAATGACAGCAACTCAGCAAAACCTGAAATATCAGAAAGACTGAGAAGGGAGTAGAACAGAGTAGGGAATTTAATACTGAGAGTCAACCATACTGAAGATGCTGTGCAAGAAGTTCTCAGAGAGATAAGAAGAATAGCAGGAGAGAAAATCATCCCACCATTCAGGAAAGTTATCCTACCAACAAAGGAAAAAAACAATTTGGCCACCCATCAAAGTACTTTTAATTTCTGAATATAACAACAAAACAATTAATATATGTTTAAGGGCATTTGCTTTCCATTCTAAACCCAGTATATTCTAAACTATAAGTCTCCTACACCAGGTCTTATTTTACCTATTAATCTGTTTATTTATGAGACACATGGAATTTAAAAGGAAGAAAATGTAATTCTTTTAAAAAATAGTCAGCGGTTCTCATTTTTCAGGAACCCACTATAGTCTAACTCCCATTATTCGGAATTAGTCAGATTTTATTGTATAATGTGAGCCAACAGAATTAAAGCAAACATTAGAACCAAATCCCATGGCATCATGGTAATTTCGGAGCACGCAAAATGTACTCACACATATGGAATAGCAATTGTAACAAAGACCATTTCATCCATCCAGGAATAGCAACTATATCCTAAACTTTAAAACTAAATGCTCGCTTTGGAAATAAAAGGAAAACAAGACAGGGGAAGATGTGCCAGGAAAACAGTAAATACAAGAAAAGAGAGGGAGATTACAGGCTAGTATGTCTCTAGGGCCCCCAGATTGGAAGAAGGAAGGCAGGGCTAACCTCCAGACACTGACATTTTGGGCTAACAGTTGGAATCTGGGGCTCAGGGGTTATGAGGACTTCTGGGAAAAATACAGTGAGACACACCAGACCTGAAGTCATGCCTTAGGATAAGGCTTTTGAACAAAGTCCATTCACTTTCCTCTTAGAAAACAGCAAGTGAGCTTATCAATCCAGGATCGATGTGTGAAAAGGAGGCCAGTGACACAAAGTAGGATTTGGACACGAGGGGCACAGACAAGGTAGAGTGAGAAAGTACAGAAGGGTGCTTGTGGATCCTGACCTCTTCCAAGGCACCTGTTGTTGTTGTTTTCAATGTAGTGAAATATGCATAATACAAAATTTACCATTTTAACCATTTCTGAGTGTGCAATTCAATGGAATTAAGTACACATACGCTGTTTGTACAACCATCACCACTACCCACCTCCAAAACTCTTATCTTCCCAAACTGAAGCTCTTTCTCCATTAAACAGTAGCTCCCCATTTCCCCCCTGCTCCCAGCTCCTGCCAACTACCATTCTATTTTTCAGTCCCTATGAATTTAGCTATTCTAGATGCCTCACATAAGTGGAATTCTATGATGTTTGTCCTTTTGTGTCTGGCTGATTTTACTCAGCAAAATATCTTCAAAGTTCATCAATGTAGTAGCACGTATCAGAATTTCATTCCTTTCTGAGTAATAGTCCATTGTATGTATAGAACACCTTTTGTTTATCCATTTCTCTGTCGGTGGTCATTTGGGGTGTTTCCACTTTTACCTATTGTGAATATTGGTACACAAAAACCCGTTCGACTAAGGCACTTTGTTTTCTAAGTTTTGACTCGCATGTACCTGCTAGGTCATAGGTGTTCATTCCAACTGTCTTAGGACATTAAGAACTTTCCATTTTTGGATGTGTTCAAGCTGGAACTGTCTATCTGCCCAGGGTAGTATACAGGAAATTTTTATACCAGAAATGAAGCTGGACAATTGATGAATTATATACCTACAAGGTTCTTTTACAAAGTGTACAATATTAAAATATTTTATGAAGCTACCTATACAATTAGAGTACTATGCTCAAATGGTAGAGGCAAAAAAAAATGATATCTGAGCAACAAAGAGTAATTTGACAGGGGTGGGAAATTTGACTCCCATTTCTATCGTCAGAGACTACTAGTTTATTTTCTTGTATAAAAACAAAGAATTACTTACAATTTTGTCTTTAAACTCCATTTACATTTCTAAATTCATTCACACTGTTAGGGACTGGGTGTCAATGTCCATTCTGTCATAGGAAGCCCCGCACATGGGATGGAATTAATACTCTTAAAAATCTCATTGATTCGTATGCCACTAACCAAAATGAGATTACCAGAAAGGACCATTTTAAATTTAAATGGATGCTGCCTTAGATGGAATAACTTACCCTTGATCCTCACATTTGTAATCAATAGGGAACTCTGTGGCTGCATCTGATTTTTCACATTTTTCAGCTAAGTCAGGAATCCTAATGCAAAAATCTGCTCTGTTATGTGGATTTGTGAACTGTCTAGAGGGTTCTGGGTCCATTAACCAACGGATAGATTACCATGAGACATAAATATAATGTTTTTGTCTCCAACTGAGACAGGCTTGCTCCAGTATTATTCATGTGATTTCAAGAAAAGTGGTTGCTGTTTTCTTTAGACTCACACCTGGAAATTAATAAAGAGCAAAGCATTTCTCTTGATATTAATTCAAAATTCTAAAACAAAATTAATTACTCATGCACTTTTAAAACTGGATCCTAGAGCTGGCAAGGAAAGCATTTTAGGATATATTCATTCAAAACCCCCAGAATGAATGTGCATAATTAGGAGGTATTACCCCTGCAGGGTGTGAATGGACTGCAGCATACAGTGCCAAGGGATAGACCTGTCAATTACATAAAAGACACATTACACTCTGCCCACGACTGAGACAAGACATCTAAGGACCACCCTTTGTCTTACCACCCTTGCAATCAGCTAACGTAGTATGTCAGGACTTTCATACCCAATGTGATAAATGAAATCCTACCAAGTCCTGTGAATTCATTTGGATCTATTGCCAGATTCTCACCAGTGTGGGGCTGCTGATCAAACAACAACAACCAAGAAAAAAAAAAAAAAAGTCAACTATTGCTTTTTAAATTAAGAACTGTCAAAAAAAATATTGTCAGCAAAAAAAAAAAAAATATTGTCAGCAATGCTGAATAGCATATAGTGATTTAAAAAACAATGCCTATGTCATTCCATATTACATGTACAGGTAAATAATTGGACCAATCATAAATCATTCTTTTGTGTGATCACCCAGCATAGAAATCTAACAAATATTCTCAAGGAGATTTTTCTTCCTAGCCAAAGCTATAACTGAGCATTTTTACGCCTAATGTGAAATATTAATGGCTTTTTTCCCCTTCTCCTTTTTTTTCCATTCCTTCTTGCTCCAACCCCTGCTATCCTTTCTCTATAAAGGATAAAACAAAGTCATCCTGCCCTTGGTTCTGAATCATATGTGTCCTCGCCAACACCTGAGGCAATGAAAAAAGATGAAGAAATGACAGTATCTGGTCTCAGTGTTTCTCACTACGTTGTTGCAGAGATATTTAGTATCTCAGATACAGCATTAACTCTTCATTGTCCTCATGCAGTTTTGATCACAGCTGTGTTCTGAAACCTCACCAACGATGTGTGCCTGATGTGTTTGGAGCTATAGCCACATGGGCTAGTGGAGAGAAGGAGAGAAGGACTCCCGCCCACCCCACCTCCCCCAAAGCCAGTTACAATAGGTGCACTACCATGTTCTTTTCAACATTCATTGATTCATTCAGTGCTTAATTTTCAGGGATCTTGTGAGTCAGTTGTTAAACTGTTCCCTGAAATCGACTCTGTGGTGGCAATACGAAAACTCAAAGTTTCGTACTTTGAGTATGAAACTACTACTACTGGGGGGGGTCGGGGACTGAGTTACAGCCAGAACTGAGTTATTAACCAGAACTGCTGGTTAAATATTTGGCAACACAATGCCACACTTATATATCAAATACTTAGTGAGTATGTACTATGTGCCATGCACTGTGTTGGGTGCTGGGATGAACTATGAACAACAAAAATTCTTCAATATCACTGAGAAAGATAGGAAATAAATAAATAACTGCATACTTAAAAAACTACACAGAGTGATCAACGAAATGAAGAAAATAAATAGGTGCTATGTCTGAGAATAAAATAAGGGATGCATCTTTCTGGAAAGGCAGCAGGGTCTAGTGGTGGAGAGCACCCTCTGGAGTCAGACAGTCCTGGGTATAATTCTAAACTCTATAATACCTGGTATATGCTATACCGCATATGCCAGCATGACTCTGGGAACATTGCTTAAAGTCTTAAACTAAACGTTGGTTTTCTTATCTGCAAAATAAGAATGATAATAGGACATCATCATTCATAGGGTGCTATAAAGATTGAAACAGAGAATTCAGATAGAATGACTAGTGCCAAGTTCTGGCAAATGTTTTGCGATAACTCAAAAGAATGTCAGCTATAGTTCTTATTATCCTTATTGTCTGAAGAGGTTACATTTAATATGAAACTCAGAGGGTGCAAAATGTCAGCCTAATGAAGAACCAAAGAAAGAGATTTTCAGGCAGAGGAAAGTACCTGTGCAGAGACTTTGAGGTGCAAATGTAGGTGGTTTGGTCCAAGGACGATTAAAAGGCCTGGGTTGCTGGGGACAGTACTTAGGGAAGAAGAAGGTGGCGTTCCTTTTCACTGAAGCACTTGGAAAGACAGGTTAGGGAAAGATCATGCAGAGCCTCATAGGACCCTAGGATTTTATTGTGCATGCAACAGGAAGCCTCCAAGGAGATTTAAAAAGAGAATGACATGAACCAATTTATAGTTTTAATATCTCTCTTCTTGCATCGTGGTGGTGAGTGGGTTAGAAGAGCACAAGTAGGAGCAGAAAGATCAGATAGGAATCTACTGCAATAATTCAGATGGGAGACTATGCTGCTTCACAGGAGTGAGGGGCAAGGGAGGAAAGCAGACAGATTTGGGGTATATTTTGTGGGAAGAATCAATGGACTTTGGTCATGCACTAGATGAGGATGAAGCAGATTGCATCTTTCAAAGATGAGCAGAATGACACCTTGTGCCCCGCATTCTTCTACAACGTGGTCCTGGAAGTCTCTCATTAATAAGTAAAGTCTAAGTCTTTTCCCTTTCGGCCTAAGCAAGCATGACTGTGACTGTGCCAATCAACTGGAGAACAGCACAAATGATGCTGTGTGACTTTCAAGACTAGGTTATGGAGACAGAATAATTCCAACTCATCCTGGATTGGATAGTGTCACACAAAAATTCACGCCCAACTGGAACTTCAGGATGTGATCTTATTCAGAAATAGTCTTTGCAGATATAATTAGTCAAGATGAGGATATCATGGATTACGGTGGGCCTTAATTTCAATATGGTGGCCTCCTTCGAGAATGAGAAGAAGACACAGAAACACGCAGAGGGAAGACTGCCATGTGGCAAGGGAAGCAGAGACTGACGTGGTGCAGCTGCAAACCAAGGAACACCAAGGCCTGCCAGCAATTACCAGAAACCAGGAAGAGGCACAGCAGTCTTTCCTAGAGACGTCAGGAGGAGTACAGCCAGCCTTGCCAACGTTTTGGTTTCTGACATCCAGCCTTTAGAACTGCAAGCATAAACTTCGGTCTTAAACCAACCATTTTGTGGCGTTTTGTTATACCAGCCTTAGGAAACTAGCACACACTTTGTTGGCTATGACACTCACATCTGAAGCTCTGAGCTTTGATGTAGTAAGTTCAACTACTCCGCGTCCGCCGTGCAGCAAGAAAGTCCAGGCCACACGGAGAGATCACCTGAAGGTGCTTCAGCCAACGGCCCAAGCTGAGGTCCCTACTGATCGCCCGCATCCAATGCCAGGCATGTGAGTCAAGACACCTCAAAATGATTCCAGCCCCAGCTCTCAAGTTGCCCCCAGCTACTGAGGCCTCCCAGCTGAGATCCTAGATATTATGAAATCGACAAGCCACCTTTATTGTACCCTGTCCAGATTCCTGATCCACAAGCTGTTTAAGGATAATTAGTGCCCCTACAGTATGTGGTGGTTTCTGATGCAGGGATAGGGACTGACACAGAATTTTCACACCAGAATTGAGCTCCGCCGTAACAAAAGCTTAAGGCATTTGGGATTGGGCAGCGAGCAGAAGCTGGAAGGACCTTAAGAAGACAGTTGGTCGGAGTAAATGAAAGCTAGTGAAGCCAGTAGAAGTTAGAAAGACCTTAAGGAGAGTTTAGTGACAGCTGGGATAACAGGGGAGGAAACTGTTACTGGAGGCCAGGGAAAAACTGACCTCTCCTGTCTAGCGGCAGAAGTTTGGCGACCCCATTGCCCGTAGTGACATGAAAAATAAGAAATGAGCCTAATAAACTGGTGAATTTGTCCAAGGATATTTCTCAGGCAGGATGCTGCAAGTGCCAATCTGTTTCTTTTAGCCATATGTAAGGCACAGATACAAAGCTATAAGGAAAAAAGGTACTAGCCAACTTTTAAGCAAACTTTGAAGAAAATATAAAAAGCCTTGCTGGGTTTGAAAAAAAACAAAACCAAGACCCAAAAGCTTGTTCACTCAGGGTCTCCCCATAGAAGATTGTCCAAGTGAGAAGGGGCCTCAGTACAAAGACCAAATCAAGACCTGTTAGGAAAATGTCTCATCACGAAGATAAAGACAAGAGCGTGACTGTAAAATTTTTCATTAAAACTTCAGAAAGATATAAGATGGTACCTCATAAACCTTTCAAATATATACAGAGCCTTCTGGATTTAAGGGTCTGCCTTTTTAAGCTTAGGCACCTAGACTCTTAAAGGTTTGTTTTACAGCAGTTTCATAGGGAGTCTATGGCAGAAAAAGGCATTAACTGAACAGATCTCTGGGCATGTCTTCTGTCTACCCAGTGGATTTCTGTATTGATACATCGGAAGCCCCCAAATTTTAAAGGAACTGTATCAGCCTGGAACTGAAGGGAGTAGATACACCATAAAATGAAAGGTGTTTGGTCTTTTGACCCAGGAACTACTTTGAGCAGGAAGAAGGATGAAAAAACTACTCAGCTGCAAATGTGGGCCATTTGTAATGGAAAGCAGAATAACTCAGGGAATGCAACCAAAAGCTGTCCGAGATGGATCCAGCAGCTGCGGAAAACAGCCGCTAAGAAGTAGATTTGAGGTCATATCAAGAACTGGCAAGATATGCTCAACTGAATTTCAGAATTTCTGTTGGACAGTGACTCTGTGCGCCTCCTGTTCCTCCTTCCCTTTTAAAATAAGAATATTTATAGTGGTTGTGTTATGCCTGGCCCTCACCACATGCTGGGTATATGGGAGGAAGATCATTGGAGTCTTTTACTCAGAGCTCTTCGAGACTGAAAAGAACCATGCTAGAAAAACTGCATGCAAAGCGCCTCATTGGCACCTGGAATGGATTTGGATGACTGCATCCTGGACTTCAAGCATTCAGATGAGACTTTGGGAATTTTGAGGGAGGGATCAGATGTCTTCCGCATGTGGAAAGGATGCAAATAGTTGTGGACAGAGGGTAGACAGTGGCTGATAGTATTTACCAAAACCAGCATCTTTCATCCCACGCTCTCCTCTTTACCTTGTGCTACTGACTTAGAGGTGATTTCTCCTACAGCAAGAGGACCCAGATCATAAGAATCAGAGAAAGAGGGGATCAAGGACGCCCACTAGACCTCTGGCTTATGCAAACGGGAGAATGGCAATACCACTTGCTGAGATGGTCTGTAATGGTTTTTGAGTGAGGGGAAGGGAAGTGAGCAGAATGGTAAATCACAGTTGTCTTTTGGGTATGCTATTTTTGAAATGCGTATGAGACATTCAAATGTAGTCTCTTTAGTTCATTCGGGATTCTGAAACCACAGTAATGCTCCTATAGTAGAAATAGCTCGCCAGTGACATTTTTATGAAGCATGGCACTACTAGCCTATTATGACATTAACAAAAATAAAAGATTGATGTCGTCCAAATGACATAATCTTCCAAAACTAACAACACAACTAAGCAGAAGCTGCCTCAAATTTTTAATATTAATGTTTGTTACTTGAAAGGTCACCATTTGGGCCTAATTACATAAGTGAAAAAGGACTTTATTACTCGAAAATGCTTGCGTGTTTGAAGTGGTAAAATATCTTTAAGCAATCACACTTTCAAGAAAAACACAATTTGAAGTTGACCTAACTGGTCACTGGCCAAAAGTCAAATCTTGGACAGGATTCCAGTTTCAGTCGGATGTAAACGAGGGCTATTCAAAAATGGTATTCCTTGAGGGGACGCCCAAACACCTTAAACTCTGCGGTATGCCAGACACAGCCACCAAGACCAGGAGTAGCTGCTGGCTTCACAGCATTAATCACAGGAACCAGACAAGAATAAACAGCGGTTGGGTGAGGGGGTGCCCCATGAACAAGGATAATAAATGGCTGTGATAACCTCTTCCACCAGTGAATTAAAGGCCTTCAGAGATACGAAAAAGTAGAGCAAAAGAATCGATTCAATCTTCTGTTACCTGTGTTGATGAAACAATGTGCAATTTGTATGAGACCTCTACTCAGAAACAAACCATCCCAGCCTGCCAGACACCATGCTTCTGGTTACAAGTCACCTTGATACTGCAGAAATCCCACTTCATTTTGGATGTTGTGCTTGATCCATGACACTAGATTCACTGTAACCTTCAACAGAATGCCATCATTTATTCAGGGGGCAACTGAACAGGAACAAATCAGCAGGAGGGAGAATAAGTCTCCGACTCCTCTGCTCCTTTCTCTCCCGAGAAGGCCAAAGGCTGCCATCACAACACGTCCTGCTTCTATCACTGCACCAGTGGTTCCAACTGAAGGTGAGATTGCGGATCGGAGTCTCCTGTGCAGCTTGTTCCTCAGAATACCAGAGAATTGTTCAAGTACATAAATAAATCCCTACAGCCCCTGTGCCAAGGAAATGGTGAACACTTAGAAGACTGCTATGACTATGCAATGCTGAGACTATAGGCCAAGGAGAGAATATTTTATTGCATTTCTCGTACCTATCACAAGAACTCAAGAGGCCAGCACAGCTCTACCCACAGTAGGACATCAATATATATATTAATATATATAGATATATTTTTTTTTGATAATGATGGGGCTAAAGCTTTTAAGAAAATATAATCTTAATTGCTCTTTGCTTCTGAAGAGAAAATGCAAAGCAAAATTTCATCACTTGGATTTGACCATCAAGAGGGGAAGAATTTATTACCAGTGGTGTCTTCTAATCTGTGGCATGTTCTGTTGCTAGGAAATTTCTCTAAAATGAGATTTAGGGAGTCTCAAATGCTGTACTTCTGCCTGTATTTTTTTTTCCCACTCCCTCCTCCTTCTCATTCCTAATGTTAGATATAGATCATAAATAAATGTCTCATTTTGCATTTCAATAAAATGTATTTATGTATTCAGATCTTTCATCAAATGTTAAAGCTTTAAATATTTTAAACACAAAGGGGAAAATCACATTGGTTTGGGGATTTGGGGGTGTTCAGGATTTTTTTTTTAAGAGGAATTGCAAGTGGTGCAGGACAAAATCTAGGACAGTAATCAAGCATAATTCCCCTAATAATTATTATTAATATAAAAATTGGGGGAATATGGAGAGTTCTCCAGTATTTTTTTACCTAAAGGAGACAACCAGAATGAGATGCAAATCAGTGCTCTTATCTAATGAATAATGCAAATGAGCGTTCTGCATATAGCAAGTCAGTCTGCAGGAATTCTCTCTGCCTCACCTCACATTTCTTGTGGATTTAAGCACCGTGTGTCACAAGAAATTAGAGAAAGGAATTGCCAAGTAATGACAGAGCCTTGGAGCCCCAAGTCAGTGTAGACAGCAAGGACATTAAGATGCATGGTACAGCAAGGGAGGGAGCTGACATCTCATTAAAATTCTCCCTTCACCTAGTTAATGGGGTTGTATGACACCGTAATCTGTGATTATTTGTGTGGCTGTTACTTAAAAGAATCTGCGACAACACTTCTTTGGGAGGGTTCTGGAAAACTTTAAAAAGCCATTATCTTCCTAACCCCCAGTTGTGGGGGAAAAAAAACCCTAAAAGTATTTTACCTTCTCTTTTATACTTTTATATTAAAGTTCACCAACACTTAAGATTTTTCAGGAGCATGACAAAATCCACTTAAAACTGTGCACTTTACACAACTTTCTTGCTACTTGAAAGGTACTCAATTCTCGAAATAACAATTGAAAACAGACCCTCATTTACTCAACATATAATCAATCGGTGTTAACCATGGGTGTGCTCACAGTTCCTTTTCAGTCATGGGTTATTTCACTTCAACATATTTTTGATTTAGAATTCACTGCCATTGTCTCTGGTTTTCTAAGAAAGCTGTCCTGAATACAGAGTTACTTTCCTTGTATAACGTAAGAATAAGATAAGAATCGTTTGTTCTACTAGTCCTAGATTTTAATCAGTCTTAAAGAGTATTTGACTAATCTTGCTCAAATGCAATACACTTTTTTTTTTCTTAATCAAAATATTTAGGAGAGCTTTAGGCACAAACAGCCACCTGGCAGGGGAAACCTGCAGCACAGTCCTTGGGCTAGTTCTACCTATCCTTAGGGTTACCTCCACATAGAGAAGTGGACCAAAATCGAGCAACTGTGCTTGAATCTTTTTGATGAAAATTGTTTGACAGATGTTGTGAATCCCATGACTCCCAAAACAAGCAATAATGACCACACAATACCTTAGGTT
This sequence comes from Canis lupus dingo, assembly GCF_003254725.2. Classification (NCBI taxonomy): domain Eukaryota; kingdom Metazoa; phylum Chordata; class Mammalia; order Carnivora; family Canidae; genus Canis; species Canis lupus. The sequence continues at coordinate 44,148,006 of NC_064248.1, forward strand.
AAGACGATGACCCCATATATCCATCATTATACTAAGCAATCATTGGGTCACTTCTGAACTTTAGTTTTATAGGTTTTCTTCCAAGTTTGAATTTTGGTGAAAATACCCAGATAACAAAGCTTGCTAAGAATTGTTATGTTAAACACACGTAACAAGACTCCAAGTTTTAAAATAATGTTTATAAAGTATCTTTAGAGTAGAGAATTTGTGACATTTATTTGAAAAGCCAGAGAACATTTTTATTTACTTCATAGGATTTCTATGGTACTGTTTTATATACTATAAAATTATTTGTGAGACATAAAACTCATTTAGTAAGTCTTGATCAGAATTTTAATATCTGAAATAGAAAAGAAAATATAAAATTTGTTTGTATATACTATGGCATTTTGTGAATTTTTATTTCTGTTAAATGCATATTTATGTTTATATGTGTTTACTGAGTCTTAATGTAAAATGCATTACCGTTAATTTTAGATTAAAAAAAAAATGTGAAAGCTGTGCTTTAGGGCCCTTCATCAAATCATCTAACATTCACACTGACATTGAGAAAGAGCATAGAGAAGCAGACCAGCCTAATTATTATGCTTCCTAAGTCAAAGGGTTGATTGAGTCTCCCACACCAGTATAAAATACAAGCTTTGTGAAATTCCCAACCTTATAGAAATGCAAATACATTTTCATTTCTTAATGGGATCTTCAAAAAGAAGCAGGCACTTCATTGCATTTCCTATCTTGTTCCCAAGCATGGGTATTAATCCATGTTTATGTCTTTGGAAAGGAAAATATATGACACTGTCTGGATTGTAGCTGGTAAGAGTTAGAAAAACTTGAGGTAACTGTCCGGGCAAAGGTAAGGCTTCTGTGTGGATACTGCAGTCTCAAGGTGGAGCCTTGGTATTCTTGTGTATCAGACAGTCATCACCAGACATGCTATTTCCTAAAGCAAAACTAGGCCTATTCCCTCACAGTGGTTCTAGTCAGAAATTCTGTTAAAGAGAATCAAGATAAACAAGCAAGAAGTACACATAGAGAAATGGAGATAATTCAGGAAATATAAAAGGATATTAAAATAATCAAATTCATCCACTCAGAGATTCAAGAAAATTTTATATTTGTAAAACAAGAACAGAATATTTTGAGAAAATAAAAATCAGAACAATAATTTATTATTGTCAATTTTTTTAAAGATCAATTGAAAATAAATGCCTCAAAAAATGTATAAGGCAGGGGCACCTGAGTGGCTCAGTGGTTGAGTGTCTGTCTTTGGCTCAGGTCATGACCCCCGGGGTCCTGGGATTGAATCCGCAACAGAATCTGGGCAGGAAGCCTGTTCCTCCCTCTGCCTGTGTCTCTGACTCTCTCTTGGTCTCTCATGAATAAATAAATAAAAATCTTTAAAAAAAGAAAGAAAAATGTCTTAAGGCAAAAAGATAAAATAATGGAACATATGTCTAAAAACTAAAAAAAGATTAAAAGATACATATAAAAGCAAGTCAGGTGGTTCAACTTCTAGGAAGAATGAGTGAAAAACAGGAAGAATTTATTAAAGAACTAATCGAGGAATCTTTCCCACAGAAGGATATGAGTCTTTGTATCCACCAAGTTCCCAGCATAATGGATGGATAAAATAACCATCTCAATACATAATTGTAATATTTCAGAACTCTAAGCATAAAAAGAAAGTTCTAAAACTCTAAAATGCAGTATATTATTGTTTCTACTCATTCACTCTCCCTCTCCATGTGGCCCATCCTTCAGGGCCCTTTCCTCAAGCTCCTTCCTATGGGATGGGGAGTGGGATGCTAAAGGAAGACTGTTGGAGGGAGTGATTCCTGCTCCATTGGTGTCAGGCTTGGACATGTGACTGGCTTGAATGTGAGTGGAAATAACATAAGAAGGAGCTTTAAGTGTCAACATTTTGTTCTATAATAATTCCTTTCTCTTGTCAAGAGTTGAGCTTTCTCTGGAAGTGACTACTTCTTTAATGTAAATCCCATACTTAGAAGACAAATGAGGTCAAGACAGAGATATCACAGCTAACATGTGACATCCTACTGAGATTTGGGTATTGTATGTTATCATGGCCTAACTTAGTGCCACCAAATACAAGAGAGAAAAAATATGTGAAGAAAAGAAAAAAAGTATCCCTTTCAGCAGCCCTGGGTCAAACTATGCCCTTAGAATTATAAACAAAAATATTTTTAACTTAGAGTTTTATGGTCAACCTATCAATCACAGTGAAGGTAGAAGAGGGAGAGTTTTAAACACACAATACACTTTTTATTTGCTAGTTATTTGAACCTATATTCTAGCAAAATGAAGATAAAACAAAAATTACAAAGATATGGAATTTAGGATACTGTGGGTCAACCTAGGAAAACAACGAAAAGAAGTGCTAAGCATGAGTCGGGCATGTAAGAGATAGAGCAGCATGATAAATGTGAGGATATGGTGAAATATATATATAATGCAAGAAACAAAGCAAAAACTCACAAGATCTAATGTGCAGAGTGTAACTATAGTTAGTAATACTGTGTTGTATATTCAGAAGTTGCTAATAAAATGGATCTCAAAGTTCTTATCACAAGAAATAAACAGACTCTTAAGAATAGAGAACTGATGGTTACCAGAAGGGGGGTTGGTGGGGGGATGGTTTTGCTTTCTGAGGTTTTGGTTACCCTTGGCCAACTGCAGTTTGGAAGCAGATGCCATCTCCCTTCTGACATATCATCAGAAGGTCAACAGTAGCCTAATGCTATGTCACGATGTCTACGACATTCCCCTCACTTCATCTCATCACATAGACATTTTATCATCTCTCATGATCACAAGAATGAAGGTAAGTACAGTATAATAAGATATTTTGAGAGAGAAAAAACACATTCACATAACTTTTATTATGGTATATTGTTGTAATTGTTCTATTTTATTTGAATTATTGTTAATCTCTTACTGTTACTAATTTATAAATTTAACTTTAACATAGCTGCATATGTTTAGGAAAAACCATTGGGTTCAGTGCTATCTATGGTTTTAGGTATCCACTGGAGGTCTTGGAACATATCCCCCCACAGATAAGCAGGGACTCCAGTATTTCCCGTATCAAATAAGTTGCTGACTCCAGTTAATGGGGAAAGAGAGTATCCACAGGGAATGGGCAACCATTTGACTTCCCCTAAATCAATCTCCCCTACCATCATGCTACTCTATAAGCCATTAGTTTCTTTGCATCAAGGCTTTATTTTAGAATCAAAAGCTGCAGCTTTCTAATGCCACAGAAAGTTCTTTGAGGGTAGGAACCTTGTCTTCCTCAACTTCCTTTCTCTCTCAATGCCTGGCCTTGAAAATAGAGGGTCCTCAATAAGTAGCTATTGATTTGTCCTGAATTGCTGAATTTAATTTCAAACTGCCCCCAGCAAGAATCTGTACTTGTCAACACTAAAATTACTTATGATCCTATGCAGAACATAACCAACTGACAAAGTTATGAATCTTTCCCAACTGGCCTTAGAACTTCTTGTGGTTCTCACCATGCCTATTGTAAATGAGTTTGGAATTTGCATGCCAAGTTGAAATATGGTGCCCTAGAGAATTTCTATGATTGATCTCATTCAAGCAAATTTACTCAATGTCCCCCTGTACCTCACTATAATTAGAGACTGGCGTTTTGTTTCAAATTACGTAATAGTTTTTCATAGAAGACATCTGTCTTGTAACTTGGCTAACTCTCTTAGGACAAAAAAACACAACAAACAGAAAGGAAAAGGAAAAACAATACATCAGTGACATTAATTATACCAGTATGTTTTCTAGTGCTTTGAAAGGGGGACTCTGAGCATTGATTGCCATTGAAATGAGACCTAAAGGATATATTACAGTTCTGAAAACCCCACTTAATGTTCTTACGGCTCTAAGAAATCTAGTAATATCCTGATGGCTACCTAGGGTAGCAATCAATTTCTCCTATTAAGTTGCCCAAGGCAGTAGCCGGGTATGTGCTAGTGCCAGGATCCCTTGGCAGATTGCTGAATTCTATAATGCCTTTTGCTTTCCAACACAAACTGAGCAGGATATAACATATCAGTATGTAAAGATCCTTCAAAAACCCAGGATGGACTCAAAAAGAAACCTTATATTCTGCTTGCAGTATTGCTATACTTTATTCATCCCAATAAACTACTTCTTCTTGAGTTTAGAGTTTTTAATGAAGCATCCTAGAACTACTGCCAGACAAGTAACAGTTTAGTTGCAAAATTCAGAAAGCACTAGCTGAATTGAAAGCTAGTATTATAAATGCTCTTGATTACTTAATGGTATTCCAGCATTCATGCATTCATCAACCATACATTAATCAAGGAAATAAATAAACTATTTATATTGCAACAACATAGGTCATTTTGAAGTTCATTCATTCACTCATTCAAGCAACCACTATTTATTAAGTATCTGTTACGTATCAGGGATGGTACTAAATTCCATAAATATGGCTGAATTATCCTTGCCCTTGAAAAATGTATAGGCTAATATTTCATTCTCGACTCTGAATTTGTATTAAAACTACTTGAGCAATTAAACAATCTGTGAACTTCACCTCCAAAGGCAGATCCCAAACACTGGCATTTCTTTTTTTAAAATATTGTTTTAATATGTTTAATATATTTTTCAATATATATTTTTTTTCAAGTGCTTTTTATTTTGTGAAAGTATCATCTGCTTTTTATTTTGTGAAAGTATCATCTACGAAACTTAGTCACTTCAAGGGAAATAGGCTTAAATTTACTTCCATTTCACCTATACTGTACAAGTTTCTACTTAATAGAAATATTAAATACAAAATTAAAAATAAAAGAAGCTTGTTGCAAAACAGAATATCCAAATTCATTTAAATGATTGATTTTTAGTATTTACATTTTTCAAAAATATCTGCAAAGCAGCAGAATATAATGGTTAAGAAAACAGTGTTTGGAATCATATATTTGGCTTTGAGTCACAGTTAGCCATTAATTTTTGGCAGTGAAGGTCCGAGCTAGTTTAATAACTTCTGTAGGATTCAAACATTGGCATTTCTTAAAAACACCCCTGCAGAGAGTGAGGTTCTTGCTCTAATAGGTGACTACATAAACAAATAGGAGATCACAGTATAGTGTAGTAAGTGCTATCACAGCATAGACAGGATGTTTTGGGAACACTTTGGAAGGCCATAAAAATCAGCCAAGGACAGGAGCAAGGGGGTGGTCAAGGAAAGCTTTAGCAATAAAAATAGACTATAGCTCACTATGGCATCTACAGCAAAACAAAAGTCCTTCTAAGAACGGTCATAAAAGAAGGAGGGAGATGAAAAAGCAAAGAATTAAGAAAATAAGCAAGAAGACATATATTTTAGTACAAAAAACTAAAGGCAAACATCCAACGAAATTGCTGGATTCCACAGTAGAAATTCAGGGAATTCAGCTCAAACAGCAGCAGTGTGTCCCTGGACAAGTTACTGAACTTCTTTGATCCTTTTATTCATTTATAAGTTGAGGAAAGTGATAGGCACCTTACAGAGTTATTATAAAGAACAGAAAATGTAGCAAGAAACACTCAACAAATGCCACCATTAAGTAGATAGAGATGATTCAAATATAGATTTATATATTATTGTAGTGATTGCATTAAAATTATTGTTTGTTTAGGAGACTGAAATCTCAAGATCAAATAAAAACAATCCTGACATCCTTCTGCAGTGAGATATGGTACATACTACTTTTTATGCCACATTAATCCTGAACAGGACTCAATTTTCCTCCCCTAACAGTAGTATTGACTACTGTAATACACTGATTCATCAAGATCAGAAAATTCTGAAGGAATTAAAATGGGATTTAATTTCTACAGAAATGGAATTCTAAAACTCAAATCTCTCTTCCAGGACTAAGAATAAACAATCTGAAAATGAAGTCTTTTGATGCTTAAGATTTGCTTATCTATCTTAGAATGGTGGGCAAGAATAAAGGCTATGATTGTTTTCTCATTTTATCTCATTGCTCTAAATAAACTTAAACACCTCATACTACTTTCACTAGGTAGGTATGGTCTTCCTTAACATCCAGAGAGCTATAAAACCTTTACTCCCAAGGTAGCAGGTGTGCAGGAGCATTATTGAAAGATGTGGGTTTCAGGAAAAGCAGTGTTGCAGGTCATATTTTGTTGTCAAAGAAACACTGACTCAAACAAACAAACAAACAAGCAAAGAAAAACAAATAAACTGAAGTATAGGATATTTAATTTACCTATTACTGAAAAAGAGAAACACCAATCCCTTTCAACCAAGGCTTGGAAATTAGTATTTCTAAAGAATCCCAAGTCTTTCTGTATTCTAGACTATACTGTATCCAACTCTAGAAAAATAAAATAAAAGAGCATAGGGGGGTAAAGGAACAAAATAGAAAATGGAAAAGACTCTTAGAATAGTGAATTTGAGGAGATTTTTTAAGGTGCACTGGAAAAAAAGCATCCTGGCTGGATATATCTCAGTAAATCTTTGAAGCATTGCTACTTTTATTCTTTGATAAATATCATATAGTGGCTTAGAAGTGAAGTATAATTTCAATTCCTACTACAGAGCCATTATGATGTTCTTATGGACCAGTTAATTTATTACTGAGCTCTCCTATACCAATTTCATACCAATCTGGAAACAGGAAAGTCTTCTCTACTGAATGAGTGACTTTTCTAGAAAGTCAGCTGTTCTCAAAAGTCAAGTTCATAGCATATAGATTGAAGAAAGATACTACCAAGTTCTCTGGTTTAAGAATTTCCAAGAAAAATTATTTTCACATACCATAAATATTCTGTCAAGGACCTATTGCTTTTTAAAATGCTAGTTTTTTTGTTTGTTTATGGGTTCTTTTGTTTTTTGGGGTTTTTTGGTTTGTTTTTAAGCATCAACTAGTGAATTTATGTTTATGAGATCCCCAGTAAGAGGATATGGAAAAAGCAGTCTATAATTTAAGGCAAACCCTTAATCAAATTGATTTTACAAAAATTCCATTTCCTCTTAAGACAAGTGTTAAAAGCAAAGCCAATGGTTGTCACATTCCAAGAATGGCTGAACCAAATGCCTGGTCACTTTTCTTTCCTAGTGACAGTATAGTCAAAACAATTTTAAGTCTTGGATTCTGGAATTTTGACTTCATTAATTATGCCAGAGCATACAACTTAAACATAAAAGTTTAAACCAGACTGCCAAGATTTTTGCTAATTGTGTGGCTTTGGGCAATAACATAACTTCTCTCTGCTTCACCCTCCTCATTTGAAAAATGGAGCTAACATATTACCTAATTATTGGAGTTGTTATGAGTTAGCACATTAAAAGTTCTTACAATAGTGCCTCAAAAACAGTCATCATTCATTATAAGTTAGCTTTTAATATATTATTGCAAAGTCCCCAAGAATTCTCTTGGAAGAATATAGGTTTTGGAATTAGGGATGAATCCCACCTCAGTCTGTACTGGCTTTGTGATGACACACAAAGCTATTTGACTTCTTGGAGTCTCAGTGTTCTCAAGATGCAAATAAGGAAAATAATACCTACCACATAATTGTCTGAGAATTAAACAAGCAAAATTCTTGCTGAGCAGTCACATGGCTATCTAAAGAACATATAACCACTAAAGCAAATAAATAGCATGTATACTAGATTGTCAAGTTGGGGGAACCCTGGGTGGCACAGCGGTTTAGCGCCTGCCTTTGGCTCAGGGCGCGATCCTGGAGACCTGGGATCGAATCCCACATCAGGCTCCCGGTGCATGGAGCCTGCTTCTCCCTCTGCCTATGTCTCTGCCTCTCTCTCTCTCTGTGACTATCATAAATAAATAAAAATTAAAAAAAAATAGATTGTCAAGTTGGTAAAGGAAGGAAAGCAAGATACTGAAGAATAAGTTAAAATCTGCTTCTAAAGAGTCCTGGGTCTCTCATTCACAATTTCCCCTCCCTTATCCACTTCCCCAGAAAAATCCAGGCTGTTGATAAAAGTATTTCTATGTCCCTATGTGAATGTGAGACTAGAAAATCAGTGATGAGTATATAGTCAGCCTTGGGCAACCATACTGACTTGGACAAGGTTAATCACTGTCACATTAGAGTCTCTGGAAATACTGTAGTCTTCAGAGGGCGGGTGGTCACTTTTGTCTATGAGGGGCAGGGTAATGGAGTTTAAAGTGATAGATGCAGCAGGTGTGTAGTGACTAACGCTGAGCACTACGGCAGTTGCAGAGTCCCACAGAAGCTTGGCAAAGAACAGCCAGGGAACAGCCCTGCTAGGGCACACAATGGCAAGGTACAGAGACTCAAAACCAACCCAACGTCTTTGAGGGAGCCAGATACCTTGAGGGAAGAAAAAACTTAATCCCAAATCTTAAACCTCCTTTTAGGGCTTTCTGCCAATGATTTTGAGAAGACTGTGAAAGCCCAGTAGGGAAGAGAAAAAGGTGTTTGCTACAAGATAGAAGGAATCTAAGTCCAAAACTCTGAGCTGGTACAGAACGGATAGAGAAAATTAGGAAGTGGTGTAGTTAAACATGTACATAATGAGAAAAAAAATTTAAATATTTGCTGAGCATTTTCAAACATCAATAACTAAGCCATTTATATTTTTAAATATTAAAAAGGGCACAGAGTATGGTATTGATTTGAAAATACAGAAATGTCATGCTAAAAAATGTATCTGGTTTTAAACTGACAAAATAAGACCAGTCAATCTGACTTTATTCACATACTAAAGGCTACATTTCAACATAATGAAATTTTGTCTTATTAAAATGTGGGTGAAGACACTCAATATTTGTATGATGCAACAAGTAATAATGGTCCCATTATTAATTATCTATTCTCATTAAAAAATTCCAAGAAAAAAGAAATAGGAATTAAGAGCCTAGGTATATTTCATAATGTGAAAAACAGTTGCTTATTATTTTATTTTGGGGTCAGCAAAGGTTACTTGATAAATTATAATTTGTTTTCTAAACCTGACCTATAATAGCTGTTTTTAAAACAAAACATAAATAATAGCAAATGGTACATCCAATTAATTCATTTCCAACTGGTTTTGATTTTCAGCATCAATAATTATGTTCAGACAAAAAAAAAATAATAATTATGTTCAGTTTGTATCTGGTTATTAACCTTAATGATACTCTATCTGCCATTTAAGTAATTACTTTTTTACCAACATCATCAGTAACAATAATTTTTGCTTGTAATTAGTTGATTTGTCATTCATTAAGGCTGCTAAATTATCCTATTAAATTATCATAGAAGATGATCATAAAGATAAATATAATGTTGCATGGGTATTGAAATTTGTCATTAACTTGAATTTTTGAATTATGACATAGACATGGCCCCCAAAAGAGAGCACCCCAAAAAAGAGAAATGATTTATGTTCTCTAGGCTCCAATATCCCTTTAACGTACTTTTTTTTATGTCTTAGAGTATATTTTTACCTAAGAAATCTAAATAGCTAAATGCTTTGGAAACAGTTTTCTTAAAAAGCAAATGTAATAGTCTCTGAAGTGTCAACTCACTAAGCTACAGTCACCAGTTATTCAAACATTAATTTAGATGTTGCTAATGGAGGTATTTTATAGATGTGATTAAAGTCCACCATCAGTTGACTTTTAAGTAAGGGAATTATTCTAGATAGTCTGGATGGGCCTAATTCAGTCAGCGGAAAGGCTATAAGACCAGAGGCAAAGCTTTCCTGAAGAAGTGTGTCTATGGAAAGTAACTTCAGAACATGCCTGAGAGTTCAAGTCTGCCCTTTCTGACAGTCTGCCTTATAATTCCCGACTTGCTTAGCTAGCCTCTATAATCACATAGACCAATTCTTTGTAATACTTTTCTTAATATATATCTACTACTAGTTCTGCTTCTCCGGTTGGACTTTGATACAACAGGCTATTATAAAGTGGCTTGGGTGTTGTATCAGAAAGAAGAGAGAGTAAAAAGTACTCCTTGACCTAAAATGGACAGCTCACCATTTAAAATTTTATTAGATAGTAATTCACTTCTTTATGTGATCCTATAAGAATGTAGATATCTATAGAAGAGGTAGCAGCATAAACTATTTCTATAAGACCTTATCCCTTAGAGGTTCCCAATTCTCACTTTAGGCACTAAGAGGGTGAATCCTATGAAGGATGGTCGTAAGGACCAGGCAAAAGAATAAGCAGCAATTGGAACTGTTCCTACGCCCAGTTAGTTTGCCCAAGGGCCAATCCTGTCAGAACTAGTATTGCTCCATTCAAATTATCATAGATTCCTGCTCAGTTATAAACTTGCCTTCTTCCAGGAAGGTAAGACCTTACAGAAATGTACACCCCTTAAGATTCCATTATTATAAAGACAATCCCACCACATTTCAAGAAACTCTGGAAAAAAATCTGGAAAGAATACAAATACATGGAGACTAAATAACATGCTACTAAACAATGAATGTATCAACCAAGAAATCAAAAAAGAAATAAAACAATTCATGGAGGATCAGTCCTCACCAAGGCTGAGGCCCTGCCTGCTATAAAAACTGAGCCCTGTTTCTTTTTATTTTATTTCATTTATGGTGTTACATAGACTGAAGTTTTGTGAGTTAGGTTAAACTCGGACCACCTCAAAGAGGATCCATTTCTTTATTTATTTTTCTTCCAAAATGGCAGCCTCCATCTGCACACAAGTATTAGATCTGTACTAGGCAATGCTGAGAGAGAACAAGCATTTCATCACCTACAGTTGCAGAATTTATGCTGTCAGGGGGATAAGGCATGGCTTCAGAGAAAATAAAAAGTAAAGGATACTGCAGAAATTCAAACCTTAGTGAAAAAAGCCAAAAGAGACCTTGGAATAGTTCATTGACAGGTCCACATTGGCAACTGTATTTGACTGACCAATTTATCATTGAGAATCAAGAGAAGCCCAGCACCTAAGGAGCTGGGACCAGCCACCACTGCAACTGTGGACTGTCCTCAGCACTCATTATGCTCTGGACTTGAGGACTCCCAACAAACCACAACTGGCCTCTTACATCACCATTGTGTGATGTAAGATGTATTCAAGATGTATTAGAATAGCCTCTTTCTCTGCCTACCCTGTAGGAGCTGATAAATTGAGTCAGGTTTCTATGCTTCTGCAGCCTTAGTGAAAAATGATGGCTCTCTTTTCCTGGTTCAAGTGTTAGAATGAAGAGCTGGGGCTCACTCAGAATAATGCTGTGTATTATACTTTCTCTCCAACCTACCCCTCTTTTGTATCTCATCACCACTTATATAGAGCACCTCCACACTTTGTTTCCTCATTGACAATAAACAGAACTGTCTCCCCACCAAAAAAAAAAAAAAAAAAAATACATGGAGACAAATTAAAATGAAAACACAATGGTCCAAAATCTTTGGGACACAGCAAGAGCTGTTCTAAGAGGTAAGATTACAGCATTACAGGCCTTTCTCAAGAAGCAAGAAAAATTTCAAACAACATAACCTTACACCTAAAGGAGCTAGAAAAAGAACAAACAAAATCCAGAACTAGTAGAAGGAGGGAAATAATAAAGATTAGAGCAGAAACAAATGAAATAGAAACTATAAAAACAATGAAAACAGAATCTGGTTCTTTGAAAAGATAAACAAAATTGATAAACTTTTAGCCACACTCATCAAAAGGAGAAGGAGGGAAGGAGGGAGGGAGAGAGAGAAAGAACTCAAAATCAGAAATGGAAGAGGAAAAAAATAGCTGATATCACAGAAATACAAAGGATAATAAAATATTATGAAAAATTGTATGTCAACAAATTGGACAATTTAGAGGAAATGGATAAATGCCTAGAAATATATAATCTTCCAAAACCGAACAGGAAGAAATAGAACAGACTGATCACTGCAATGAGACTGAGTCTATAATAATAATAAAAAAAAACTCCCAACAAATAAAAGTCTAAGACCAGGTGGCTTCATAGGTGCACTGTCCTAGCATTTAAAGACGTAATACCTACTTTTCTCATACTATTCAAAAAATAGAAGAGGAAGGAAAACCTCAAAATTTGTTCTATGAAGCCAGCATTACTTTTATACTAAAACCAAATAAAGACACTGCAATAAAAGAAAAATAGAGAACAATATTGCTGATGAATACAGGGGCAAATATCCTGAACAAAATATTAGCAAGCCAAATCCAACAATACATTTAAAAAAAATCATTCACCACAATTGAGTGGGATTCATTCCAGGGATATAGCATGGTTCAATACTTTCAAATCAATGTGTTACATCACATTAATAAGAGAAAGGAGAAAAACCATATGATCATTTTAACAAATGCAGAAAAAGCATTTGATAAAACACAACATCTATTCACGATAAACATTTGCAATAGAGTAGGTTTAGAGGGAACATATCTCAACATAATAAAGACCATATATGTAAAGCCCACAGCTAAAATATTGAATGGTGAAAGACTGAGAGATTTTCCTCTAAAATTAGGAACAAGACAAGTCTACTTTGGCCACTTTTATTCAACACTGTACTGGAAGTCCTAACCACAGCAATCAGATAGGGAAAAAAAAGTTAAAGACATCCAAATTGGTAAAAAAAAAAAGGAATAAAACTTTCACTATTTGCAGATGACATGATACTCTATATAAAAAACCCAAAAGACTCCACTGAAAAGAACTGATAAGTGAAATCAGTAAAGTTGCAAGATGTAAAATTAACACAGAGAAATCTGTTGCATTTTCATACACCAATACTGAAGAAGCAGAAAGAGAAATTAAGAAAACATCCCACTTACAGTAACACCAAAGAATCCTAGGAAGAAACTTAACCAAAAATATGAAAAAGAACTATATTCTGAAAACTATGAAACACTGATGAAATAAACTATAGATGACACAAACAAATGCAAATATATTTCATACTCATGGATTGGGAGAATAAATATTATTAAAACATCCATACTACACAAAGCAATCTACAGATTTAATGTAATCTCTATCAAAATTCAACATTTTTCGTAGAACCAGAACAAATAATCCTAAAATTTATATGGAACCACAAAGAACCATGAATAGCCAAAGCAATTTTGGGAAAGAACAAAGCTGGAATTATCACAGTTCAAGATTTCAACAGACACTACAAATCTGTAGTAATCACAACAGTATGGTAATGGTACAAAAATCACTCATTTTTGACACATAGATCAATGGAACAGAATAGAGAGTCCAGAAAAAAACGCAGTCTTAGGGTAAGTTAATCTATAAGAAAGGAAACAAAAGTATACAATGGAGAAAAGACAGTGTCAAATGTTACTGGGAAAACTGGACAGTTGCATGCAAAAGAATGAAACTAGACATATTTTCTCATACCATATGCAAAAATAAACTCATAACAGATTAAAGATGTAAATGTGAGACCTGAGACCATAAAACTTAGGAAAAATTGGGTAGTGTTTCTTTGACATTGTCCATAGAAACATTTTCTAGGTATGTCTCCTTAGGCAAGGGAAACAAAAGCAAATTTAAACTACTGGGACTACACTAAAATAAAAGCTTTTGCACAGCAAAGGAAACTATCAACAAAACAAAAAGACAACCTACTGAATTGGGAAATATATTTGCAAATGATACATCTGATAAGGGGTTAATATCCAAAATGGATAAAGAACCTACACAACTCAACACAGACATACACAAATTCCAATTTAAAATGGGCAGAGACTTGAATAAACATTTTTCCAAAGACATACAGATGGCCAATAGCCACATGAAAAGATGTTCAACATCACTAATCATCAGGAAAATGCAAATTAAAACCACAATGACAAATCACTTTACGTCTGTCAGAATGGCTAAAATAAAAAAACAACACAAGAAACAACAAGTATTGGTGAGGATGTGTAGAAAAAGGAACCCTCAAGCATTATTGGTGGGAATGCAAATTAGTATAGCCAATGCGAAAACCAGTTTGGAAGTTCCTCAAAAAATTAAAAATAGAACTATTATATAATCCAATAATTCTACTACTGGGTATTTAGCCAACCCCCCAAAAAACAACCCAAAAAACAATGAGGACACTAATTCAAAAAGATATATGCTCTCCTATGTTTATTGCAGCATTATTTACAATAGCTTTTTTAATTTACAATAAAAAATTTACAATATGAAAGTAACCAGGGCATCTATTGATAGGTGAATAAAGATGTGGTGTGTATAAAAAAGTGGTATATATGTGTGTGTGTGTGTGTGTGTGTGTATATATATATATGGAATATTATACATATATATTATGGGATATTATTCAGCCATAATAAAGAATGAAATCTTCCATTTACAAAACATGGATGGACTTATAGGGTATAATGCTGAGACATGTTAGACAAAGATAAATACCATATGATTTCACACACTGTGGAAATTAAAAAACAACAAAAGGAAAAATAATAAAAGCCAGACTCAAACACAGAAGACAAACTGTGGTTGCTAGAGGGCAGGTGGGTGGGAGATGGGTAAAATAGATACAAGGGATTAAAAGTACACTTATCTTGATGTATATTGAGAAATATATAGACTTGTTGAATAATATTGTACACCTGAAACTAATATGACAATGTACATTAATTATACTTTAATTAAAAGCTCTAAAATACTCTGAAATCTACCCAATCCAAGAAAACAGAGTTGATACATAAACTACGGGGTCAAAGAATACACGTCTAGATCAAATTCTTTGAAATGGTTAATTTTATTTTTGCTATACCAATAAATGTGGGTATGGGTTTGGAAGGAAGAAAGGTCTGCCTGAATATATGGAGGACCTCGTGATGGTTTTGGCAAGTTGGAGCTAGCAAAAACATGATGCATCTTTAAAATTAGTTCATTTGGTTAATTTTGTATTTAAGATAATTCTAACGATTTTGTTGCTGGTCGTTTCTACAATCAGCCCTCCTGTGGTTGAGAGACTGACAGACCTGTACCAAGATTGGAGGATTCAGGGAGACAGTACAGAGAGCAAAGATATTGCTATAAATATGGGGGGGGGATTATATAATGTGCTTATTCTTATATTCATCCAGGCTGAAATTCAAAAGACAATGATTTTAAAATAGGTTTACTACTGAGTTTATTTTTTGACCCTGGCAGATGTCACCTCAATGTCGTTCCACTTCTATTTTCCTCAAGGGAGCAAAGCTGCTCATGAGCAGGTGAAGGAGGAAGCAGGTGGTCAAGTTAAAGTAAAGATACTGCAAGTTTCTATAGAGAGAGAGACATTTAACGCTGTCCAGAATATTAATGAGGAATACGATTTGCATTTATCTCCCGAACATAGAGATTGGATGTATCTCCCAAACATCTATTTTCTAGATTAGTAACTACTAAACTATAAACATGAATTTAGAGCTTCCTAAAATTATTTATATTAGAATCTAGTATTGAGGCCTTTTTTTCCCCTTGACATTATTCTAAAAGGGAAATGAGAACTTTACCCATAATTTCCGATGATAATTGTGGACTTCCATTCAAGAAAAGACGGAAAGAAAATCCAGCAGAAGCAATGTTCGAGAACTGCTTTCCTCATTTCAGACTACAACTATATGCATAATCTTCTATTTTCACAGTAAAGCTCCCATTAGTTATACTGTGAAATTGCAGGCTACCCTTTCTCCAGAGATCTCAAAGTTCTTTTCTGGTATCAATTTGTCAATAGCCCAATGCCTCTGATCCTACGGAGCCCAGAGGAATCTGTTCCAGCATTATTTCTGTGAAAGCCTTTCATAGGCTTTATGACAACCCAAGCTAAGGAGCATCAATAATGACTGCAAAGTTCTATTGCCAAGTGCTTACTTAACTAACGAAAGATATTTCCATTAAAAGAAAAAAAAGTATGGCTTTGAAAAACTCTGATGAAAACTCAAGGGCAAAATATTTACATCCTTCCTAAATCCACTCAAGCTTTCAATCAAAGATTAAATTTACACGTTACATACTTATACAATGCCTGGTAGAGAAAGCTCAATAAAAATTACTATTAACTTTACAAATCTGTGATAACTCAACAGCGATTATTTATTAGTTATTGTGACTTAGAGCAAGTCATTCACCTTTTCAAATCTCAGCTTTCGCATTTACAAAATGGGGCTTTCCCACCTGGATATGAGCATTAACGTTACTCAAGAGGCATGAGACCATTTTTAAGTTATTTTTCATACAAATATAAATTTTGAGTATGATTAACCTGGGACTTGAACTTCAGACACTTTAGGAATTTAACACTGATTATAATGAATTATATGTAATAATACTGCATTTTACAAATGTTAGATAAACTGGGAAAAATGTAACACTGATCTATCCATTTACAGATAGATTCCTTCAGAATAAAGTTCTTCTCGGCGATCATGCATAAATTCATGTCACTTTAAGGATGGCTGTAGGCAGACTCATGAAGTTATTAAGATTTGTTCTGGAACATTATGAAGCAAATTTTAAAAAGGCATTTAAGCAGTTTTATGAATGTCTCTAACTGGAAAACAATGGTAAAACCAATAGCCCAGTGTGCCAGTGAACACATCATAGAGTCTTAAACGAGTACTTTAGGAGAAGAAGGAACACTGAGGTTTGGGCTAGGATTACAGAAGACCCTCTCTATCTCAGAGCTTATGGACATAAGCAAGGTTAAGTTGCTTGTATTTGAATTCTATGTTCACTGTGATCTTTCTGACTCTTCCTACATCTGAATAAGGACACAAACCCAGGATACTTAATGACAGTATCCATGCCTTTGATATGTAATCATCTATTGTTATTTATTTTTTAAAGATTTTATTTATTTATTTATTTATGAGAAACATGGGGGGTGGGGGGGAGAGAGAGAGAGAGAGAGAGGCAGAGACACAGGCAGAGGGAGAAGCAGGCTCCATGCAGGGAGCCCGACGTGGGACTCGATCCCGGGTCTCCAGGATCAGGCCCTGGGCTGAAGGAGGCGCTAAACCGCTGAGCCACCCAGGCTGCCCTATTGTGTATTATTATAGATCTCAAATATGTAAGTCTCATCCCTCCAGCAAAGGTTTTGGTAGACAAAGGCCTGAGTCCAACCAACGGTCTGGTATGTATTAATAGTGACTTTTTCTTATATCGTGTTTTACGGGTTTCAAAATTAATTATGTCAGTCAATCTTCATGCTAAAAAAACAGGCTAAATAACCTGGATCTCTGAAGGCTTAAATAGGTAACCTGTCCAAAATTACTTGGTTAGGCTTCAATAAATATTTATTGAATTGAATCTCTGCATCATCTGTTAAGTACCTATGATTTGTGATCACTGAGCTTGCAAATAACATAGTAAGAGTTATAGTGCCTTGTATAGCACTTTCCCCTATTTTATATAGTACTTTGCATGTTATAAAGTGCCTTCACCTACATAATTGTGCTTAATGATTGATATCTTAGAGAGTGGGAGAATAAGCCAAGTGTAAGAAATGATGTTACAGTATTATGTCCTGGGAAACGTAAGGACAGCTGAGCAGGATTTAGATTAATTCATGGGTGATACCGTCATAACATTTGTTACTGTTGAGACAGATCCATAAAGGAAATTATTGAAAAGGAAAGCTAAAGACAAGGCTTTGCTTGTCTCCTTACGCTGTGATGCCCTTCTCTTCTTCCTTCTCAGAGCAGTTTACTCTTCCTTCACAGCTCCGCTCAAAGGCCACCTCCTCTAGGAAGTTACCACTGAGCCCTCTGAGTTTGGAATAAATTGCTTCCCTCTGTGTTCCCACAGCTCTTTATATGTAGCTCTTGTACAGCACTTGTTTTCCTCTTCTTTGGAAATAACTGTTTATTTTATAAAGCTTCTTGAAGGCAGAGGCTAGCTTGTCGTCATTAGCTCCCATTTTTGCCCACCACAGGGCAGTACTGAATGAACTGGAGGGAATGCCATATTTAAAATACTAAATATTCCTACAAAATATCCCCCAAGGGTCATCTCCTGCCAGATTCTGCATGAGGCTACTTTGATATCATAAATATAATAGCAAGGACAGTAGAAAGACGAGTCAACATGGCAGAAAAGATGATTGAGGGACAAAAAAAAAAGTAAAAATGGACAGAGCAGAGATTTAGGAAAGCACGCTGTTAGAAAGAGGCTTCACTCCATGGTTATGTATTAAGGGCCCCCTATGTATCAGGCACTAAACTGATTGCTGGGGATATAAAAGAAAACAAGGCTCTGTCCCCGTTCTTCAAGAAGTTTCTGATCCACTGTGGAAGACAGTCAAGTGACCAATAATTACAAAACAAAGTGCTAAATGCATCATTAAAGAAAACTGCCTACTACCACATGGCAGTTCCAAGTCTAAAAAATCTTGTGTTTAAACTGTACTAAAAATACGAGGAAATGAGGCCGAGGTTAAATTTCTAGTCTTGCGATGATGACGTCATTTTACTGTAGGAGTTTCAATGACAAAGTTCTATGCTTATTAGGCCTAAGAATATATAAGCTAAACGTATAACATCATTGAGTAAATCCAACACTTGACAACATCCAGACTTTCTTGAAGAAGAACCAGTTTTATTTTCCTATCACCCCCAGCATTATGATTACATGCCCTCACAGGGACTTTAATTTCTTCTTTGAACATTCATCACAGTAGTAATTATTGGTAACCTGGGCTCATGCGTCTCTTCCTCCCTTTGTTCATGAGCTTCACAGTGTTGGGAAAAGGTGTCTGTCTTGCTCATCTTTACAACCCTAGCTCAGTACCTTGTGCATAACAGATGCTCAATAAGTATTTGATAAATTGGGTAAATTACTAACACTTGTACTTCTGTCACCCAATACCATAAAATAAAGTTTCCCTATGGCTTGCAACAGCTTATTCTGCAATGTGTGGTGTTCATTCCAAAATGCAGTGTGAGATCAAACAAACAAACAAGATCAGATTATAACTGTGAAATCTGCATAACGCACAAAACTAGCAAACACAGCTGGGCAGGTTGTGCCCGTCACAGAGAAGCCATGCCAAGTAGTAGACGGCGGCTGACATCTAACCTATTTTCTCCCTTTTAAGCCATGGTGCAAGGATGAATTCCTTGGAAACAGGACCTCTTCCTAATTCCCAGTCCATAGCTTTGGTAACACAACTTGCTGGTTGCCCTAATTTAACACATTGTATCCAAGGACCATGTATACTAAAATATGATGGGAGCAAGTAGAATTACAGATCTAGCTTTCACTTAATAATGTTATTTTTAATAGACGTATAATTGACACATAACCTTATATTAATTTCAGGTGTGCAACATAATAAATCGATATTTATATATCCTGCAAAAGGACCACCACAATAAGTCTAGTTAACATCTGTCACTGTACATAGTTACAGAACTTTTTTTCTTGTGGTGAGAACTTTTAAGATCTACTCTCTTAGCAACTTTCATGCATGTGATACAGTATTATTCATTATAGTTGCCATGCAACTAACTATATTTATAATATAAATATACATTATAATGTATATTTATGTATATAGTTTTATGTACCCGTTGACCCCCTTCATCCATTTTACCCTTCCCCCATTCCTAGTCTCTGGCAATCTATTCTCTATTTCTACAGACTTTTTTTTTTTCTTTTTTCTTTCTCTTTTAGATTCTCCATGTGAAAAAGATCATATGATATTTGTCTTTCTCTACTTCACTCATTTTATTAGTATAAGATCGCTAAGGTTTATCTATGTTGTCACAAATCACAAGATTCATTCTTTTTTATGGCTGAAAAACATTCCATTACATATCTCACATTTATCTACCCAGTGTTAGATATTTAGGTTGCTTCCATATCTTGGCTACTGTAAATAAGGCTGCAATTAATAATGTTTCATTTTGTTGATCAGGACTGGGTTGGAGGTAGAGATCTGCTGGCGGCTTTTGAGGAAGGGGATAATGCGGATAATACAGCAACCACAAAAATTGATTTGGGATCCAGCATTTTCATTTCCCATACTTAATTTCTCTCTTTTGTTTCAAAACATCCATAAGAGACAACACATTGTGCCCATTCCAGTAGCTGATTAATAAAATGAGCTTTCAGAGGGACCTGGGATGCTCAATAAGTTGGGCATCTGACTCTTGGTTTTGGCTCAGGTCATGATCTAAGGGTTGTGAGATCAAGCCCCGTGTCAGGTTCTGCGCTGGGCTTGGAGCGCAGCTCAAGATTCTTTCTCTTCCTCTCCCTCTGCCCTTCCCCCTGTTCATGCATGCTATCTTTCTCTCTAAAAAACTAAATAAAATAAAATTTTATTTATTTTCATATAGTTATTTATTTTATTGACATTTTCTTTTTGTTTTTAGACAGTCATGTTGTCATTAGACTTGTCTAGTGCATTTGTTAAAACACTGATCCATTATAATCTCAATGCAAATGCCACGGCATCCATGAATGATTATTTTAATACTGTGTTATTTAGAATACATATCATTTATTTTAAAACCATAGTTGTGAAATTATTTTGATTTTAAATACCTGGCTTAGAGCCAGAACCTCATAAGCAGTTAGTTATTAGATACCATTAGTAACATCAGGAAAGACCAGACAGTTCACAGAAATGGGAACTAAAAGGAAAACATTCAGAAGATTCCTTCAAAGTAGAAAATGAGAATCATAATGCCTTTAACTTTTTTATCAACAGAAATGATAATCACAACGATAAAGATTATTAATATCTTGGGATATCCTATGTGCCAGGCACTTTGCTAAGTACATCATTATTTTACTGTCCCTCAAAACAAAAAAGTGAAATAACTTGATTAAGTTAGAACTTGTACAGACTGTTTGAATCCAATAAAATATCTCTAAAGGCATGCACTTTCCCAAGTTAGATAACTGGTTCTAAATGTCTAAGACCCACGGTTCCCAGAAACGTCCTGTCTAGAAGGGGCAATTGACTCTTGCTTGGGAGGACATAAAGAAGTGTAAAGCTACTCCTTTACAGTACAGTTACTACTCCTAAAACCATGCCAATTTGTCCCAAACAAACAAGCAAATGTATAAAATATGTACCCACAGTGTACTATATTGTCAGTATAAATGAAAACTTCCTGGCTGTGGTTTTAATTGGAAATGGAACCCTTCTCTTGCTGCCCAAATTTATTACAGTTACACATCACCCTCAGGTTTTCATCTAGGAGACAAGTCATTCTGGTGATGGATGAGGCAATATTTATATATCATCTTGCAAAGTAAGCAAGGAGACTTCCAGTTTAAAAGCACCATCAGCTATTGTTATACTCCAGTAATGAAAACAGTGATTTTGGAAAAAAGATCACATACATACAAATATTACAAATAATTTTTAAGCTGTGATTTTTTTTTTTTTTGTATAAGTTGTACAGGTCAAACTATACCTTTCAATTTAGGTGACGAGATGCAAGATACTACTCTTAAAATTTGTTTAAGTTTCTGTAAAAAAGATCTAGTCAAAGAAGTTTGTTTATAGTTTAACTCAATATTTAGTACTGCAAATTTCACACTTCCTCCTGTCAATTCGCCGTTATAAATATTCATTAGTGATGTTCATACAACTTCCAAGTGACTTTTTATCTATTAAATAATTAAACTATTATAAAATTATTAAATAATTAAAACAAAGATGAGAGATTAAGAGCCATGAAATGTATAGTTTTATCAAAAATCCTGAGTTAACTATGGTTGCTATGATATATCATAAAATACAACTATGAGTGTCCTGACAACTAAGGCAATAAAAGAACCGATTTCTAGGGGCATCTGGGTGGCTCAGGCAATTGAGCAACAGACTCTTGGTTTCAGTGAGGTCATGATCTCAGTGTCAAGAAATTGAGCCCTGATTCAGGCTCCATGCTGGGCATGTAGTCTGCTTGAGATTCTCTCTCCTCCTCTCCCTCTTCCCCTCCCCCCATCCCATCCCACCCCCAACCCACTCGTGCTTTCTCTCATATAGATAAATAAATTTCAAAAAAACACTACAATTTCTTAAATATATTTCATTACATAACAAGAGGAAACGCATGAGTAAACAACACAACACAAGACTCTAAAGAACTCTTATAATCTGTTGGTAGGAATGCAAAGTGGTAACTACATTTGATGAAAATGCCCATACTCTATAGCCCATGGATTGGCTTCTGGGTGCACACTTGGCACCCAGATATACAAAAAACAAAAAACAAAAAACAAAAAAACAAAAAAACAAAAAAACACAACTCTTGCTTACAAGCACCAAGATCTCGGTACGAAGATGTTTCTTGTGGAGCGGCTTATAATTACAAAAAACTAAAAACAAACAAAACTTGCTAAATTCCCGCAATTGAAGAATATATTTATCCAATGGGATAGATAGCATTTTAATATGAAGGAACTAGATCATAGAGATCAAACAGATAATTTACAAAAATAAAGCTGAATGAAAAAGTTACAGTGTTTTTCAAGATGGCAACATTAAAAAATCCAAAGTCAAAACTATAAGTTGTTTATGAATATATAAGCTTAATATAAAAAATATAAAAATATGGACTATAAGGAAATATGCCACATTTATGATACTGGTTCCCTCTGAAAAGGGAGACAAGAAAAGGACCAGGTGATGGAAACAAGATGTTTCCACTCAGTCAGTAATGTTTATTTATTTTTTAAAATCCTAATGAAAAAAAAAAATAAAATAAAATCCTAATGAAAACAATATAACATCATAATTGTTAATTTTAAGTGGTGATTGTACATATATTTGTTATATTTTTTATATACTTTTAGTTTAAAAAACTAAAAAAAAAATGCTTATGATACTTTCAAGATTAAGGCTCTCCAATATAGCCTAAATAGCGTAAAGACCATGTGTGTATTAAAGCAATAATCTTTGATATGAATGCTGTCATAAAATTAACATATCTCTGTTTTAGCACCTCATTCATTCATTCAGTAAATATTTGTTAAGCCTTAGGATGCACAGACACAAGGCAAAGCTCCTGCCCTCTGGATTTTATATTGCAGAGGACAAAAGAGACATAAATAAATGATCGGTATAAAATACAATAAATAGCTAATCATTAGAACTGAGGTTAGTCAGATGGTACCCAGTAAGGCATACCCATTGATGTTTTTTCTGATTGTGTCGTGTTGAGGCTATCCCAGTAGTTAAATAGTTTGAATATCACCTTCTACCATAAGTTCAATGAAGAAAAATTAAGCAGGCTAAAGGAATAAAGAGTGTGAAAGAGATGCTATTTAAATAAGGTGGTCAGACAGGCTTCTTTACAAAGGTTTTTTTAAGCAGAGACTTGAATAAAAGGTGGGAAGGAGCTGTGGGAAGATTTTGAGAATGTGGATCCAAACAACAAGGCAAAAATAAACTTAGATTTATGTGGAACACCAAGATGTTGCAGGCAGACTGGTCTGAGCAAGGTGGGAGTGATCAGAGTGGACATCAAAGAGGCTTTCAAGGGCCAGATTATATAGGACCTTTCAGGCAGTAGTAAGAGTTCAGATTTAATTCTCAATGGGATGCAACAATCGGAGAAGAAGTTGAACAAGGAAGGGACCTGACTGGTTCAGATACTAAAAATTTTATATGTATATTATATAATCATATTGTATAATTAGATAATATTTAATTATATATTTTATATTTGTATAATATATTTATATGTGTATTTCTATATTATATGCATATTATGAGCTATGTTAAAATATAAAATATACGTGAACTTAGTAACAGGGCAAGAGTTTGGAAGCAAGGAGATCAGTGAGGAAATACTGCAGGGGTCTAGCCTAGATATAAAGCTGGTTGGGACCTGGCTGTCAGCAGTAGAGAAGGTGAAAGTAATCTGATTTGGGATAGATTTTTGAAGGTGTGGCTAGCAGGACTTGTTGATATATGTTGTGAGGGACATAAAGGAGTTAAAGAGGATTCCTAGATTTTTTTTGTCATGAGCAACTAGATAAATATAAGCTGCTGTTTATAGATATGGGAAAGACTACAGGCAAAATCCATTTGGGGAGAAGAAATCAGGAGTTCTATAATAAATGTGTTAGGTTTAAAATGCCTACTAGACAACCGAGTGGAGACAGCATAGAGGCAGTTGGCTATATAACAGTTGTTATTGATACTGTTAAAAAAAATCAGAAGCATCATGCTAACTACTTTTCTCAACACCTCCCCCACAAGAATATGGTTTTGTTAACTAGCCAACAGTTGCTGACTTATTATTCTGGTTTTAGATGGTGAACACAATATGTACTCCGCTCTGTATGATTTCTAACAGCTTATTTCCATTTATATGAACACGTTAATGGAAAAGAAAGCAGGAATGGAAACAAACACTGTTGATTGGTTCTCTTATCCCTGAATGAAGACACTCATCACATAATGTGTATTTCCAACATTCCACACACTCTGTTTACAGAATCCAATTTTCTGAGGTTATTTCAGATAAAAGGCTTTTTAAATAACAAAATCATAGTATTGTGCTCATAGTCCAAATCATAAATGTGATTTTTAAAAAGGTTTTCGTGATGGTTTTATCCCACATACTGCAAATGAAATTAGGGTGGAATTTATGGAATGGTTTAAGAGTAGGACATGCATGTCAGACTGCCTGGGTTTATATCCTGTTCTCACTACTTAGTTGGAAAAGTTATTTAACTGCTTGCCTCTATTACTCCACCTGTTAAATAAGGATAATGATATGACTGAAGACATGAACGAACAAAGACTAAGTGTTTAGTAAGGTGCATAGCACCATGTAAGTTCTTGATAAATATCAACTACAAACATTATTTGTAAAAATATAGCATAGGCTGAGTTCAATAAGCATGTAGTAAGTACTCCTATATGCTTCACACTGTGCTAGGCACTAGTAAAGCACTGACTCCAGTGATAACTAAACAGAATGCTATCCCGAGTCAGACAGTAGACACATTGATGATTACTCCCCAACATTGTGGATATGTTTAGTCTTCAAATTTTTGAAATCAAAATCCATAAGGAGCAGTCCAGGCATCACAGCCAACCTCAGATTGCCCACTAGCTCACTTTCTCTATCACGCACACAGCTTCTTATGCAACTTATGTTGACCTGACCATGAACATTGAATTCTCCTCTCCCCTGAGACATAGCTGATCAGAAACATATTTGATTTCTTCATCTTATCATTTCCGAGAAGAAAAGAAAATAACAGGAAAGAAACAAAAAGTTACACGGAATGGTGAAAAATCACCATTCAGACATGACCTGATTATAATGTGAGCTGCTAGACCTCTCAATGGACTTCAGCCTTCTGGAAGGAAAGGGGCTATTTCTTTGTACTGAAGCAATATCCAGCTCAATTCTTCATTTAATATTTTAGAAGTCAGTTTCAAAGTAGGTCAAAGAATGAAAACCAATTCTGGCTTCTTCCTTAGCTCACATCTTTAATTTTCATGGAACTGATACTATGTGAATCTATCTATTCCCAGAAAGATGAGAAGAAACTTACAACCTGCCAATCTCAGTAAGTTCTTTTCCAATATTATGCGTGTGAAACAACTTTCATCACTTTCCCCTTTTGTAAGAAAAGAAATTCTGAAACCTAAAAATGGCACACGAAAAACTGGTCTGCCCATTGGTTTGGTGAATTAAAACCAAAGCAGATTTCATACCAGCCACTTTATACAATGAACGTTTCAGTATGCAGCTGTTTCCAGAGAGCTGATTTTAAGTGAAAATGAGTGTTTCACTTAGGGCAAACGATAACTTTTCCAAGTTCTTACATTAGGAACAAAAGATGTGAGGGGGCACTTTGATGAATTTTTCTCAGCCCTTAGATGATGGCTCCCTGCCACCAAAATTCTATGCAAGAATACATAAAGTTTCCACAAAATGAAGGGCGTACAAAAATCTCTGAAACAAGACTGTTCTTCTGGAAAAAAAAGATACTCATATTTTAACTTAATCAACTGTCAAAAAATAGTGTCTCTTTAAAAGGCTCAAATTAACATATTTTATGTAAATGTTTCAACAGAAAAATTAGAAAAAAAGGCAAAAATTGCAAAAACAACTACAATTAGGAATAAGAAAAGTTATTTTTTTGTTTATTAATTATTTTTAAAATTCATGAGAGACAGGGAGAGAGGCAGAGTCACAGGCAGAGGGAGAAGCAGGCTCTCTGCCGGGGGGGGGGGGGGGGGGGGGAGTGGGGGTGCCGAGGGGGGGTGTCCTGGGATCATGACCTGAGCTAAAGGCAGCCACTCAACCACTGAGCCACCCAGGTGTTTCAGGAATAAGAAAATGTAAATGGCCAAGAAGCATATTAAAAATCTATTTAGTAAATAACCAAAAAATACATCTTTGAAAAACTCAGTCTCATTTCACCTTCCAATATCTGTTTCTCAACGCAAAATGTTAGAAGTTATCACCTTAGCAGAAAAGGTGGCGGCAATAAGAATAATTTTATCATTATTCTTGTATTCAAAATTTCAAAAATAATCCTACTTAAAATCTATAGATCACCATCAATATATAATTTTCAATTATTTGTTAAAGATGGAAAAGAAATATAAAGGAGGAAAAAAGTATCACAGAGCATAGCACATAGGAAGGGTAAGTACTTTTTTGTGAAGCTTTTTGTATTGGTTGTGTATGTGGATAGTGTGTGTTTAATGAGTTGCAATATAAAATATTTTTCTTGCTGTGGATCAATTTAAAGCAAGTTTCAAAGCCACAAACACAGTTTACAAGGTGTGATTTGCTCATCTTTAGCTTGTTGCTCCTAAAGAGGTCCCCTGACTTTGCTCTCTACTCTGTGGCTGAAGCTGTCTTCCTTCTGTATCTAGAAGCTCTTCAAGTACACACAAAAGCAAGCAAGGCCGAGAGAGAGGGACCTACCTAAGTCACACATGCTCATTTCAATCCTCATGACTTACATATAGAACGTCCATTTCATTCAGTAATGATTCCATCCTTGAGAACACAAGAATATAGCCCTACTCTTTAGCCTCAGCTAAGTACAATACAATGAGCTCAACAATCTAAAAACATGTGTGTTTAATATGGGAGGTTTCAAATGTGAGAGAAGGACGATATGTTTGATAAAAAAGACTACATGCTGATATCTATTCATCACGCATATAACCAATAGAAGAATAAATAAGCTGTCAAGGTGAGAGGATAATTAAATAAAAATATTGTATATCCACATAATAGGATTTTTATAGCTATAAAAATCATATGTTCTAAGAATATATGATACAAGTAAATGCTAAAACTGGAGTAGTAAATGAAAAAAAAGAAAAAATGCATGTCATATGATTCCAACTTTGTAAAATAAAATTATATATTTAGAGAGAAAAATTTGTAAGAAATATGGCAAAATTATTTCAATGTTGTGTGTTAAGCTCTTCTATTTTTTCCAAATTTTCTATTTGGGAAAATACATTTAAAAGATTCAATTAGAAATGGAATTTGAAAATCCCTCATGAACACTGAGATTTTGCCTCTCCCATCTCTCTTGAGAACATCATTAGTTGCCCAAGTGCAGTAGCTAAATTTTTGTAGTTGTCTCTTAATTTGCAGAGGGAAAAAATACATTCATTTAAAAAGTTCTCAAGAAATAGAAAACATTCTAGAAAAATACTATATTCAATCAACTGATCAATTAATCAATTAAAAACATGTTATTATTTATTTATTGCCTAGGAATCTGGTAAATGCTATGAGGTAGAAAAGCAATAAATCCAGCCTAGAGGAGACCTCTCTGCTCAGCATGAGTTTGCTTGGGATTCTTTTCCTCTTCATCTCCCTCCCTCTCTGCTCCTTCCCCTGCGCGTGCTCTCGTTCTTTTCCTCTCTAAATAAATGAATGAATGAATGAATAAATAAATAAATAAATAAAATCATTTAAAAAAAGAGTAGTGATCCAGATAAAGAGTTGGGATAAATAAACACATGAAACAAATGTGCATGTCGGTGTATTAATCAATTGGATGTAGTAAGTGCTAAATGATGTCATATAGTGCAGTACATAGGCAGGGCTAACATACAGACAGTCAAGAAAATGGTATGAGCTGAAATTGGCAGAAAGCATATGTAGAGAAACCAACTTCACATAGACCTTGAAGGATGGGTGGAATCAAGATAAGTGGAGAGAAGCACAAACTATTCCAACCAAGAGGAACGTCCTCTGCTTGTCCTTGCGGAAAAAATACATGAGATGAGGGACTTCCTGTGTGATGACACTAGTCCTCAAAGTCAGAGGATCAAGATGTCAGCCTAAGACCCATGTACAGTCCCAAAGCTGGAAGAGCAAGCCCCTCCCCCAACCAAAGTCTGGACAATATGCCTGAAGGGCTATAGTATTTTCAGGAGATTGCTTCTTATACCTTTCAAGTGATATTCTCCTGATTGAGAACAAACAAGATTACTCCTTGGGCAATCTTGGGCAAGAGGAGGTAATTCAAAGTGATCCACTGCAAGCATTTATTATTTTCTCATGTCTAAAAATCTTGCATGTGTGCATTCAGTTAAATGCTTCCCCTAATCTTTATGCAAAATTGGAGCTCCAAGTAGATGAGCCATGCTTATCTTACTCAGCATACTCCACCATCGATTAAGTTCAAAAAAATATACATACAGATATATTTATTATATATAAGATATACTATAAGACATTATATATAAGATACATGCACACATATATAGGTCGAACTCATCAGGTTCTACAGTTTTTTGCTCCTCTTCCACCCTGCCAGATATAAGGTCATTCTACCATTAACCAGGCCACGAGGCTGTCATCTAAACCCTGTGCTTGAATCTGCCCCACCCAGCCTTTTTGTCTTTTTCAGACACTGTGTAGCATTAGGCGCTTGGCTACCACATATTATTCTCCAAGTGGCCCTTTGATATGCAGCAAAATAATGTTTCATCTTTAAATTCTGAGTGCTGGCTTTGCTTCTCTGCTCCCCCACCATCTGAGTACACACTACTTTGTATTCATTTGGCTTAGGACTCTTCTTCACTTCCAATGGAGGCAGGAAACACGTGTTATTTGACTTTGATCCTCACTACCACCTCTTGGTTTTGCATGTGCTATATATGTTCTGTCCACTTCCCCCTGCATTCAGTAGCCTGGATTATTGGTGAAGCATCAGCCCATCAGAGACTGAGGCACTTGTACACATAGAGAACGCTATCTGAACATTTAGTGACATGATGTGGTTTTAAGTTTTATTAGCCCCACAATAATCTTTCCCAGCTCCCTCCCAAGCACCCCACCCCCATATACTGTGTATGCTATGTCAATGAGCTTCAACCCAAATGCGGTAGTCCCCTGCCAATCAGATCGCTAGTCCCCTGGAGGTGCCACAGAGTCCTAATGGGATGTAATGGGAAATAAGGTTGAGTGTAACCAGATTTAAAAACCAAGTAGAGTTTTAGAGTACTCAAATAGAGTACTTTAGACTTGATGCAACAGATAATAAGGAGCTCTTATAGGCTCCTCAATAAGGAAATACTTGGTACAGGGATATATCAAAAAGATTGATCTCCATGAAACTTAATTCATTGCAAACACGAATTAAACTTTTCTAAGAAATAAGTCCAAATAATGAACTAAATAACAATGAAGCGTTAATAATGAAGGAACTGAATATTTTGCTAAAAAATTCCATTCTGGGATAATTAAGGGATAAATCAGTTCAAATGAAAGATGTCACTGTTATTAAAACTTCATTTATTGAATTATGTTTCATGTGAACAGTGTATTTTAAGATCATTTGATTATCATATAAGTCAATGTCATTTCCAGTTTTTAGAAAATTGATATTAATGCCTTGTCACTGAAAATGTAACTGAGTTTATCAAATTAATTTCTCAAAGGCCACCTGATAGCCACCAGATGGCAACCTGCACTGACGTCAAATTCGAAATTTAAGTTATAGATGGCCCTATGACTATGCATTACCACTCACTCGTTCCACTGGGTTCCTTTAAAATCATAAAACACAAAGGCTTTCTACTGTTTCCCTAAATTCCATTTGAACGAAATGAAATATGTTCTATCCAAAATGCTTGCAATAATTAAAGTTATTTTTTTCTTAATAGGA
Organism: Canis lupus dingo; assembly: GCF_003254725.2. Classification (NCBI taxonomy): domain Eukaryota; kingdom Metazoa; phylum Chordata; class Mammalia; order Carnivora; family Canidae; genus Canis; species Canis lupus. Next base: position 44,178,133 of record NC_064248.1, read on the forward strand.
GTCTATCTAGAAATAGCACAATATGGAATGATCGTTAATAGCCCTGTTATGGTACTTGAATAAATGCCCATCAAGAGCACGGGTACACAGTAGTAAATTTCCTAAAGAAAATCCATTTTCATTTCAAATTCTGACATTTTATTTAGAAAAATTGCACCCTTTCTTTTAATTATTTCAGTAAACATAATGAGGGTATTGCTAACTACACCTCAGAGTACTTTATTTTCTCCATTTTTTTTTTTTTTTGTAATATGAGTCTACTTGTAATTAAAGGCACACTGCATTAATGATGCCAAGGGTCTCCAAGGGAAACACTTAATGTCCACCTCATAATATTATGCCAAAATTACATGCACAGAAGACTTTTTAATAATCTTTGTTTCCTAATTTAGTTTTGATTGGCTCTGAAATCCACAGCAGCTCTCAAGGGTTCACATTTCCACAGTCATCAGCACTTCTGCACCATCAATTGTACAAACGCACATGACTTCTTCCGTCTGCAGGCTTCTTTTCAAAGCTTCTGTTTAACTTATCCAGAAAATTAGCTGCAGGCTGGAGATAATTGCAGATAATTTTGCCATTTTTAAGCCACTGGGGTGTTGCGTGGAGATATGACAGCTAAGTTTGTCTAAACACAAGAACAAGTCATAGCTTTGTGTTGTCACTTCAGCTTTACACACAGGTTCAGATCATCCTATTTGCTCTTTATGCAAATTGAAACAAATTGTAGTCACTAGATGATCTGTGTTTTCTGACAAAGCTGTGCTACGTGAAGCTTTTATATGGCTGGAAGAAGGACATGATCTATACTAAAATATTAACCCAGCCTTAAAAACAATGTTTAATCTTCTTGTACCCTTCAGATTCTTCCTCCTTAACAGAGATACTTCTTGAGCCATCAATAACTTACAAGGAATATATTTAATTAAAAAGAAAATGTATGGTCTCAATATACACAACTCATATATGTATATGTATGTGTTCTGTTTCCTCTATTCTATGTTCATGAATAAAAACGTCAGCGTGCTCCCATAAAACTAACATTCATACATGCTGGTAGGATTAATATACAACAATTTAAAATCACTATACATTAAAGAATTATTAAATAGGCCATCCAGGTTAGTAAGCAGAGATCTACTGGCAAATGGAATCATGGAGCCCTTTTTCCTAAAACTTCACAATAAACTATATCCTGGATGGCCACTGCCATGAAATGATGGAGCAAGCGCAAAAGGCAGCAAAGGGAACTCCTAATGCATTGCCAGTGAACTTCAACTTTATATAAAATAAATCAGCTATGGGAATTTCAGGGTATTTCTCTCACCAAATGTCCCCTTAGTGCTCAGAATTGTTATACTCGCAGCTAATAAGGGTGTACTCACTAACCGAGTAGGTGATTTCTGAAACCATTTTGCAGCAAACATTTACATATAAGGGTTAAGTGGTGATTGTGCTTGTGTGGCAGCTGCCCTGATGTAATGGGCCATAACGACCCTGCGGAAGCAGGTATGGGTGCTGGTGTCAAGGAGGAAAGAACGAGAAAGTCATAACACAAATGACTTGATGGATTCCCATTAGACCTTGGATTCAGGAGCACCTAAACAGGTCTGATAGGACAGCACCCTACACAGCTGTACAGCCGTGTGTCAAGAACCCTTCCACTAAAGAGTTTTATGGAAATCCCAAAACTACAGAGAAGACATGTTGCTGTACGAGGCCATTATCATTGACTTGGCAGAGAATATGCACACAAATGGTCCCAAAGTATGTGTTTAAAGGATACATTATTAAATCTGTTATGCCAATCATATGCATATTAAGGACTCCAAACTGAGCATCAGTAGGGAACATCCCACAAATCTGACTCTGTCCCTTGGAAAACCATTCGGCCCAGTGACGAGCTTAAATGCAACCAAGGCTTCCAAATATCTACATCATACTAAGATGTAGCCTTTTAAAAGACTGTCCCGTGGATTTGGGGGTAAATATATAAAGTGTACGCATCACTGCACTTGAGAAAGCTGAGGGATAACACTAATTCTTTTTTCCTCTTTTGGTTTCTAACATCACATAGGTAGTGAACTGGGAGGGAACTGACTTGTTTAAAGGCTTGAGACCATGTCCCCATGAAAGGCGGTCATGAGAAGTTTTGTAAAGTGCCCTTTCCCACTCATGAGCAGAAAGAGAGGCACGCTGAAGACAGCAAGGAAGCCCTTCCATAGGATGACAGGATCAGGGCTCAGTTAGCATTCTCTTGCCAGGGGCTGAGGTCAGGAAAGCTGTACACACCATCCAGGGCTGATGCGAATGGAAACGGCACTCTGAAGGAGACCTGCTATTTTACTTAGATCTGTAAATTATGAAACAATTCCAGAAGAGGCATATTGCTACCAGTGTCATGCAAACCAACAGACAGAGCTAGAGTGTTCTCCATAATATGAAGAGTTGGCCCAGAACTCGTTCTCTGTTGCAAGGGGTGGAAGACTACACGACCTATCACCTGCACCGCAAGTGCACCCCAAATTTGCAATGAGATCTTAAATTTGACCTTTTTTTAAAAAAAGACTTTTATTTATTTATTTATTTATTCACGAGAGACACACAGAGAGGGACAGAGACACAGGCAGAGGGAGAAGCAGGCTTCATGCGGGGAGCCCAACATGGGACTTGATCTCGGGATCCCAGGATCCCAGGATCACACCTTGAGCCAAAGGCAGACGCTCAACCACTGAGCCTCTCAAGTGCCCCTTAAATTTGACCTTTTATGAGAGATTATCAAACACCTGGTATATAGCCAACAAATGTCCCTGCTCTTTTTTCAGACTTATTATAGTTTTGCTAACGTGTTTGAATAAAGCTCTTCTGGAAGTCTCTGGTTTCTAAAAGATAGCTTGCTTTTTTTTTTTTTTTTTGGCAAAGCACATACCTGTTCCCCAGAAAGACGGGTCCTCTCTTTGAAATATTTAGTCTTTCAGGGCACTTTAGTCATAGTGACACCTAATAGCCAAGCTCTTTTTCTGACTCTCCACAAAATCAGGTTTAGACTATAATTCAAACCAGTCCCCAAAGGCACTTCTGAAAAATGGCAAGCCGTTAGGTTTTAGGTAAAAACACTCTTTATTGCTCAAAATTGTTTCCTGTTACAAAACCTTTTCCACAGTGCTAGGTCTAAGATGATCTTATGCTAATTTAACTCACTGGGGACTGTGAACAGATGCTACTTTGATTAATAGTTTCACTATCCTGAAAATGCCAGGCCAGGTTCAAGATAATAAAGTCAGGTAAGAATACTATTAAAATCTGCCATGTGATTATATCTGTTATGGGAAGAAAAACGAGATCACAATTCCAGGATCAAATAAAGACCACCTACGATAAAAAAAAAAAAAAAAAAAAAAAAAAAAAAACAATGACATAAACCAAATGAACACACTGTCTGAATTTTTTAGCACATTGATTTACATCATGTTAATCACCGAACTCTTTAGTAACACCTTATAGGTAAACTTTCAGCCACGTCCTTGGTGAAAATTCAACGCATCACCCCAATGTTATCTTTTCACACAGGACTTAACTTTCCACCCAGGAAAAGACTTATGGATACCACAAGTAAAAACAACAAATTCTGTAATTCTGCTTATCAAAAGGACGGCATCTGAATTTGTATGCCCAGGCCATTACTCTCCAGCAAATATGTTTTCAATATTCCAAAGGTCATATTTAAAATACTCATAGAAAACCATGACCCTTGAAAATAAGGGCCTGCATAAGTTGACAAACGAGCCTATTCTTGAGGCATTAGCTCCTCTCTCCTTTGCTTCTCTTCTCACTGATCTCCTAACCAAGGACTTCCACGTTACAGCAGTTTCCAGATGAGGAAAACCATGAACTCTAATCTAGCCTTAAACAATGAAATTCGGGGATGGCCTCACACAGGTATGTGAAGAAACCTTTGTGTTGTTAAAGTGGTTACCAATGGATTTTCATCCTTTACCATAATGCATATGACCTAATCCTATTCCCAGTCTCCAACGTGAAATTAACCTTCAGCTGAACTTTGTCTTTTATAATCTATACACAATACACCTGTCTCGGTGGAAGCTTTGGTTTGCAGGAAGGCAGAAGGTACATTCCAGTGCATCGATCACACTGCGACTTGTAATTCCAGGGCCTGCAAGCAAGCCTCCATTGAGAAGGAAGCTAGCCTGTTGGCACAAATCTGCCACCCACAGATTCAGCACATGAGTCTTTACACTCCCAGCATTTGTACACATAGATGACATGCCCCCACGTAATATGAAATACTCTATTCAAAAGGGTTGCCTCACCATTGCACAGAATGTCTCAGGAGGGTCTCCACAGGTAATGTCCGGAGGATCCAGTTTTACTTTCAGATATTTGGTCATGTCCGTGGATTCCGGCTGACAGGCCATGTAATCCCAAACTTTCCCTTCTTCTGTATAAATCTGAGTCTTACACACATCATAATGTCCCCATACCAAAGGGTAGGGCTGCATCACTGAGGACACTGTAACCCAAAGGGCGTGAATTGACAGGAATCTTGACAAATACATCTCTAAATTCTTGGCAGTCTTCGTGGAAATAAAGCAGGGTGTGGTTATCGGTGATCTCTATTTTACATATACATATAGGTCTATATGTAGGCAGGTCTGTATTTTTTTTTTTTTTAAAAAAGAGGATGAAACCTCAACGTAGATCCCAAATCTAAAACTGAAGGGCTGATATTGTGCGTGTTCAGGTATATTGAGGACTTTGGTGGGAGCCTAACATACTTGTGCGTTAGGCGTTGACAACTTGCAGCTTCCTCGTGGTCCTAGAACATATCTATTAGACTGGGGTGTAGTTTGGTTTTGTAAAAGATGTCCAGTAGCAGAGAATGACTTTGCAAAGTGATGGCTCTCCTGTTGTACATCCAATAACCCTGGGTGATCCTTGGTGCTCACGGCTCACACGAGATGCTCAGACTCAGTAGGATTTCAGTATCTGAAGCAAAAGGATGAGTGTCTATAGCCAGGTGTCTGTTTCTCATCAATCATTCTTTCCTTCTGGCACCAACACCCTTTAAGAAACAATAAGAGTAAGAGTTATTGCCCCAGAATCAATGCATTACAAACCGTATGATATGTTGACATTTGGGAGGTTTGATGCAATATAAAGCAAATTGGTGTAATATGGATAACCTTTACTCCGCTGTTTTGCTAGAATGAGCAAACCACAGAAATCATTCACATTGGGGAGAATTTTGATATGAAGGATTTAACTCTTCCATAACAAAGACAGATGTGCATGTTCCAGGTGAGTTACAGGTTTTCACTTCAAAAATTGTATTTCCATCTTGACAAAACTGAGAGCAAGCAGCTAGATTTAAACATTTCTCATGGATTGCAGTGCTAGAAAATCTTCCAGGAGAACAATGGGGGAAATGAATGCTTTTATAACAATGACAAAAAAGTGACAACTACTTGTATGCCTTTTGTCTGTTGGCAAAGAGACCCTAAAAATCTCTAAATTCCTTGTACATTTCTTAGCTTTTGTTAGCTGGAGTGAAAACCGGCATTGTTCACACAAGGCTGTCCCTTTGGATTTGCTCATTATATTGGAAGAACTTAGCCTCTTTTGTTTAGTTGCATTTAGTGATAAAGATAACTTGGCTCTCTGAAAAAAATACTCAAAAATAAAACCAAAGGAGCAAATTTTCTTTTCACAAGAATCTTCTATTTTCTTACATCTTTTTATAGCCATTACATCTGCATTTGCACTTACTTTCTGTAACAGAAGAAGAGAATTTGTCCCAAAGGCGAATATTATACACTGCTTTAAAACTAAAAGCTCTGTAGTAAAACGCACAATTTAAAATGCACACATAAAAATAGCTGAGGGTGAGTTAACAGGCCATGAAGCAGAATAATATGGCACTAATTCTAAGAGAAAATAAAAATTACTGTTTAAAAGTACTTTGGGTTAACTGATAATGCAGCCTCCCTGACTACGCGTCCTAGTCACTGGTGAGTTGAAATGGCAACTTTTCTCTTTAGAGACTGCTGTCCAAGTCTAACCAAACATTAATATTTGGAATCCAAGGTGTAAAAAACAGGCATTTGTGTGATTAGTTGGTTCATACAGTCGGAGTCCCAGTAATTATTTTTTTAAACACCTGAAAAAGGACAAAAAAGCCTACAGTCTAGAAAATGCCATTATAGAGCCTTTAATTCACATAGGCGGTTTAAATAGGGAAGTTCGGTATCTTCAAACAATCTTAGAAAAGGAATTCAATATACTTAAATAATGCACCATCTTAAAATGAACTAAGCCACAGAGACTATGAAATGCCAACGGATGGCTGAATAGTGTTTCCATAGCAAAGTAATTTATAATAATTGCTTTATGGATGCAAGTGCAATTTTCATTATATTCAATTCATAAAATGTTATCATACAGCTGCAATTTGTGATATTTTCTATTAGGAAAAGTGTTGAATATTTAAGTTCCTACGAAGCAATAATTAGCAGTTTGTCTAAACATGTATAAACTGCAGATTTGAATCTGCCTCCTCCTAGTAACATATAGATGTGTTGGGCACATTTTGATTTCTGAAGCTAAAAACAAAGAAATCACAGAGAAGCATGTGTTGTGGCTACTACAGCCCTCTGCTTTTTCAGATTCAATGGCGATTTTAAGCCGATATTTTCAGAAACAGCCGACAATTTGACAATTAAAAATCTGAAAAGGTGTTAAAATAACACAAATGTACATTTTCTAGATGCAGTTTTCAACTGGTTACTACTTCATTATAACAAGAACACACACTTTCATGGGGTGTGGGGGAGCTGGGCATTACAGCAGTAGTGGTGTAAAATCTATGAGACTAGAAATTATTAACTTCAACTCTTAGGTTCAAATACACAGCAACTTATTTTTCAAAAATAATATAATCTGGAAGACCGGGAATGGACTGCTCTGTTTGAAGTGAGTGAAAATTATGAGTTAATTTTTAATACTGTTTTTACAACGTGACCTTAAGTGTGTATTCGAATACTCCCTGACATTAACCTTCACTTTTTAAAAATAAACCTAACATTTATTTGTAACTCTGTCTTTATCCACCTTCTGCCTTATGGCAACGACAAAATAAAGGATGACCAGATAGACATATGTGAAAAATTTGGACACTAAGGAAATGTATGTGAACCTGTTACTTGACGCGACAGCAATCCCAATATAACGAATTCTCATTAAAGTATAGCAGAATTATAATGATGGTCATTACACAGAATTATGGACTACACCATTGATCGAATTTAGAGAACTGACAAGGAAAAATGCAGAGGAGTGCAGGATATTTGAATATTAGGCAGTTGCAGGACTGTGCGACAGACATTCTTGACAAGAAGCAGCCAATTATAGCTTAAATTTCTGGCACATAACCAGTTGTGATTAATAGTTTTCCATTACATTACAGACATATTATTAATGTATTAAAAATGTCAAGCTTTGGCAAGCACTAATATGGCATGGCTCGGTTAGTCTGCAGAATTTACATTTAATGAGCTCCCATTGACATAGAAAAAGATATTGACCACGGCATATTACAGATCAGGAGCAGTGGGTCACTAAGCTGTTCTTTAACATAATTGCTTAATTTCATCCTAATTTTTTTATTTGTAGCATGTATGCTACTATGTATTCTTCACTCCTTACTTTTTTCAGCGCCACATACAGTTCAAAGAAAATCCTCTTGTTTTAAAATTAATAAGAAATTAAATCTGTGAATTTCCATGGCACACAGTGGAAAGGAAGCCTCTGTCAAAACTCGGGAATTTGCTTTTAAAGTATCATTATGGAGTTTTCAAAGAAAATAAAACAATATGAAAGTAGAATAGTGTTTACCCCCTAACCTCTATTGCCTACTGGCACCGGTTCCCATCTGGCTATGCTTTCAACCAGGTTAAAATCATCAACAGCTTCTTAAAAGCTACGTCATCACAGCAAATAGCTAGGCAAACGGAAGGTGGGAAGGACAGTCAATGACATATTTGGGGATTTAATATACAAAACCAACCCCTTCTGGCCCATAACTGAACTAATTGCCAAGTAATGGGGGCTCTCAATTTGTCCCAGGTGTCCGTATCACCTAATGTGAGCAGCTTCAGAAGGGCTCTGGACAGTCACAGTTCTAGTTCTTTGCTTTGCCATCCTTGGGAATTGATTGTTTTCAAATAATGCCATCATCTCTACCTATGCACTAAAGTGCTGAGAAGTCCTCTTTGATGAAAATACCCATTAATATGCTATGAGAACTCCACAGACTCTCCCTGGTATATAAATTTGCAGAGCTTATGTGAAAATATAAAATTATGTCCTCAGGTTGATAGATGCTATTGATCTGGACTAAAAGGGGCTGTAACATGGCTCTGCATCCACAGGACATCTTTTTCCAGGATTCTGAAGCTAATTCCCTTCCACCTGCGAATAACTTGGGGGAAAGTATTTCACAGGCCCTTTCTCTCATCAGAAAGGAAGCCTCCCAAAGTAGTACACAGGAGTAACAATGGTCAAAATTATAGACAATCATATTCTAAAAACAACTGCCAATTTAACTGAGAGGAAAATATTGACAGTAAATCCATTAACTCTAGCTCATTTGTTTTATTATATAATCTCACTAGGAGGTGGGAGTGGTAGTAGTAGGCTATTTATTCCATAAATACTCAGCTCTTCAGGAGCACCTGAAATAGACAGCTATTGACTCATTCCTCATAGACATTAAGAATTTTATAAATATGCATGTTTCTGAATGGGAAGGAACAAAAAGAACACTGACTATAATCATATTTCATTGAATGAAAAGTATAAAGAGATAAAGACATACCCAAATTCTATAACCCACCAAAAGTAGCAGATTCCAACACTGTCATAATGAGATTGACATAATTAAGATATACTGAATGCTTTTTGCATTTATTTATTATTGTGAGGAAAGCATTTTCTAGCCACCTTAACGGGAAACATTTGCTTCTACCCTTTTGTTAACTGTCTTCCGGAATATAAGGAATTTAACATGTGCTGCAACATCATTGGCATATTTTACTCGTGCTTGATTGGGTATTATGAGCAACTGCCTATCATGAGATTCTTAATAAAACCAAATAGCACACCTTAGCATTTGACAGACCTCGGTTTTCACTGAGAGAAGAATGATTAGAGGAATCAGATAGCATATACTTAGCAGGATGTTTGGGGATGGGATAATATATAAAATTAGTTCAGAATCAGTTAAGCCTGGAAGAAATCTGGCATTCATTACCATAGAACAACAAATCTCTCCTTCTTGTGTAGGAAAGTTCAGACAGCCAAGGTTCCAAACGCACATTTAAGAAAATATACACCCACCTGAAGTTTTGAAACAAAGCTCTGGATTGTGAAGATAAAATCTTAAAGTATGCTATATCTCTTACTGACCTACAACACACACACACACACACACACACACACACACACACACATTTTTTTCTTAATGTAATATTTGACTTTCTGAGTTGCATGAAATTTTATTTCTTTCCAAGCGACTTGATGCTCTGGTAACTCTAAAACTCTTCACATCTTAACAACTCTTAGAAAAGCATAACAACTAAATGTGTAATGGCTTAAGTTTTTTGACATATTACCTGGGGTTTTTGTTTTTTTGGAATATAATAATGGAGGCAGACAAGTAGTTGTGCCAATTGCAAATATACAAAAGGAAACTGCAAAATACATTAAGCTCGTCCTAAAAAAACTAACCCGATTCACTTTAACACACATGCCCCGTGAAAGCTGACAAAACAAAAATCTCAATAGAAGAAAAAGCTCTGTGTGCAAATAATATAAACTGTTTTCATACAAAATTTTAAGATGAACTCTCATGAATTTCACAGTAAGGAGTATAACCACATTAATAGCCATATATGGAATTCCGAATGCCTTCATATTGATCTTTAGTGGTGAAATATATGTCATTTCACGGCATCCAGAAGAGAAAAGGAAATATATCCCTTCCATATGTAAGCTGGAACAACATGAGGTGCAAAACACTTGATGCATTTTTTTTCTTTGCATCCTCATCCACGTGCAAATACCCAAATTTTGTCTTAATGAAAAACTGAAAGTTGCATATCTTCCAAAAGAATCTTGGACAGTCCCTGAGCTGCCTTTCCTTTGCAAAAGAGAAGGGGGGATGGGTGGGCAAGACTTTCAAAGAGACGCAAAATACCTAATGAAATCTGGGGCTGTTCATTCTCCACAGGTTAGAGAGGCTCTCAAGGGCTCCACAAATCAGGGGGAAACAAAACACCTTGCCCCTTCTCTGAAAAAGAGAATTTCCGGGAAACTTTTCTTCTAACAAGCTTAACCATTAAGTAAATTGGAATAAATGATTTTGTTGGAGGATCTTTCTGGTTAATTTCCCCCCGTTTCTGATAGATAGCTTTTAGTATGTTCAGTCATAAAACAGGGCCTTATTTCTAGAGCAAATCTACTGCCAGTCACGCCATATGTTTAGTGGAATTCTGAATCTTAGAATTTTCCATTCGGAAGAATGACAAACTGTTAGGATAAGGAGCGGCAGCTCTGCATTCGGAGAGGAGAAGCACGGAGAAGCTGTTGGGTAACCAAGGCCTCCGCCCTCTGCAAATCTATACCTGAGGCGACGGGGGAACGCGTCTTCCGACTTCTCCCAACCAAGTTGCTTTAGGATCCCCGCTGGGCATCTCCCCGCGAGGCGAGGCCCGCGGAGGACGACGCCGGAGCGGCGGGGGGGCGCGGGGGGCGCGGGGGGCGCGGGGGGCGGGGGGCGGTCCCGGTCCGTCGCTGCAAGAAACGGCAGAGGGCGCACTTTCTTTTCTTATCTAACTTTTCCCGGGTATGAATCACTTAATTGGTTATTTTGGGCCCACTAATATTCGGGATTGTTTGTATTATATATAGACAGGCTCGGACCCACAGAGGACCGGAACCCGACGTCCCAGCCGAGCCCGTCCCCCGGTCCGGGCAGCGCCCGGAGGCCCCGCGCAGCCCTCGCCGTCCTGCTCCCGCGCGGCGCGGGGCACCGGCCTGAGACCCAGGGGACCCCGCTCTTGGCGCCCGCCGGCTCCGCGGGGCCGCCGGGGGCACGGGCTCGGCGGGGTTTCTCCAGGGCCAAAGCCACCGGCAAGAGGGGCAAAGAGCCCCCTGCGCTGGGCGGGCGGGGGCGGGGGGGCGTGCCAGGGGCTGCGGGGGCGGCGGCCGGGCTCCCGGGCGGGGGGGCACCGTGCGCCCACCGCGCCCACCGCACCCCCAGCACCCCGCACCCCGCGCCCACCGCACCCCCAGCACCCCGCACCCCGCGCCCACCGCACCCCGAGCACCCACCGCGCGCACCGCGCACCCCGCACGCCCCCCGCGCACCCCCCGGGCGCCCACCGCACCCGCCCGCGCTCGGGCGCACACCCAGGAAGGCGCGCGGGTGGGTGTGAGCGCGTGCGGGAGGTGCGCGCCGCGGCTCCGCGCTGCCTCCTCCGGGCGCTTCACAAAGTTCCTCGCCCCCCCCAGGCTCCCTCCCGCCTGTGGCTCGCGGGGGCGGGGAGCCGGGGGCCGGGCCCGGACGGCAGGCGCGGGGGGCCGCACTCCCCGCGGGGCCCGCTGGCCCCTGCGCCCCCGGGAGCCGCCCGACGGCGCGGGGGGGCCCTGCCCAGCCCGGGGGCCTCGGCCGAGCGTCTGCGGGGCGCGGGGGGCGCGGGGGGCGCGGGGCCGGGTGCGGACGCGGGCCGCCGCTGCAGCCGCCGCCACCGCCCGGGTCCCGCCGCCCCCGGTCCCGCCCGCCCGGCCCGCGGTGGGAGAGGCCCGGCAGCCCCGCGCCCCGTGCCCCGCAGCCCCGCGCCCTCCCGCCCGCCCGCCGCCGCCGCCGCCGCCGCGTTACCTGGGTCGCGGGCCCGGAGGGGGAGCCTCCTGCGCGTCGCCCCCTCTCGGAGCCCTCGCCGGGAGGGGGGATTCCTTCCCGTTGACGTCCTCTTCCGAAATGCAAGAGATCAGGGACTTTGACAGGTAGCCGCGGGGGCGGGGGCGGGGGCGGGGCGGGGGCGGGCGGGGAGGACGCGGCGCCGGGAAGGTGCGTCTCCTCCGGGGCCCGCGGGCAGGACGGGGAGGCCGCCGCCCTCGGAGGTCGCCCGCCCGGCGCCCGCGGCCGGTCCTCCGCGCTCCTCGCGCCGCTGCCTCTGCCACTTCTCGCCTTAAACTTTTGCTGGGGGATTTTTTCTTCCCTCTGTTTCTATTTTTTTCTCCCCTCCTGTTTTTCTCTTTTTCCTCCCCTATAGATATTTATTTTTAAGCTGCAGGACGATTTCCTGCGTCCCGGGGCTCAGAACCGGCGGCCGGGCGGCTCCACCTCGCTGGGCACGGCTCTCATTTTATTTCAGCCGAAGACGCGGAGCTTGGTCGGGAGGGACATAAATCAGGACCATTAGCGTTGGCGCCAAGAAGATCCTCTGGTGACACGCTCGCCCGGGCTTCCTGCGCGCATTCCTCCGCTCAAGTCCGAGCTGTCCCCGCGCGGAGCGCTGAAGGCTGCGAGCCGCGACGCGCCCCAAGTCCGTTTGATGAAATATGCATGGCCCGCGCCGCTTCCGGACCGCGGCTCCCGGCCCCCGCCCCCGCCCGCGCCCGCGCCCCCGCCCGCGGCGCCCGCCCGACCCGCGCCCGCCGCCGCCGAGCTCGCGGCAAACTTAGGGACGCGCGCGGCGCGGAGTGAGCGGGGCCCGGCCGCGGCGGAGCCCCAGCAGCCGGCCCAGGCGCGGCTCGCGGGGCGGCACCAGCGTCTCACTTAAAAGCGGCTCCTCTGCTGCAACTGCGAGGGGAAGGATCGCAGACCCCGCGCCACCCCGAGACCCGGGCGCTCCGAGCGGTCCTAACTCCGTCCGGCTCGCGCCGCCGGCCGCGGCTCCCGACGCAGGTGCCGCCGCCCCACCAGCCGGGCGCCGCGCCTCCGAGCCCAGGCGCCTGCCCCCCGCGCGCCCCCCGCGCGCCCCCCTGCGCCCCCCGCCGCGCCCCCCCCGCGCCCCCCGCCCCCAGCCGCGATCCTCACGGGGCTCCTCCGCCCGCAACTCCCGCCCCGCGAGCCGCCCCCCGAGCCGGCCTGAGCCTCCTGCTCCAGACACCCGTTCTCCTGCGCAAAGTTGAAGTTCAGGAGAGCTGGGCGCGCCATGGCTCCTCGCTCTTCCCAAAGAAGCACACAAATGCCCCGGCCCCGAGGCTGCATTCCCCACCGGCGGGGGCTCAGACTTACCTGGAATCACTCTTAGCTACACGCTAACGTCAAAAAAATAAAAAAATAAAAATTAAAAAAAATCTAGCCTTAGATAGGGAGAGACTTTAATTAGAAAGACTATTGCAATAGGGAGAGGGAGAGCCCTGATCTCAGAAATCTGTAAGCATCTCAAAACCAAACCAAAAAAAAAAAAAAAAAAGCTTGTCTGTGTAAGGGGAATGCGCAGGAAGGGAAAGTTGGACAGATGCGAGGAGTAGACGGAGGAGGGCACGACTGCCCTGCGGGGCTCGACAAGGGACGCGTCTCTGTGGTCCGCGGATCTGGGGAATAAGCTGACAAGGAGCCCCGTTCTGTCTGCATTTTAGCGCTTGCTCAGACTTTCCGGCAAGCCGGCATCCAGGGATCCAGGGTAGAGGAGGGAGGAGAGAAGCCCGACTCCAGGCTGGTCCAGGCAACGCGGAAGGCACACATGGGCAGCCGTCCACACTCCCTGCCTACGCGCCCCACCGGAGAGGCGCAGAGGAAGCGCAGAGGGGTCACTTCGGCAATGACTGGAGGTGGGGGTGCTGTCAGAAGGGTGTTTGGGGGAGAAGGTTGTTGCACTGAGCCTACAGCCAGACCCTCTTTGGCCCCCAAGGAGCCAGGAAGGAGGCAGGGATTCCAGGCATCCAGTCCCTAGACCCTTCACGGAGAAGCCACAGCAAATCCTTACCTTGACTTTCTCCAGTGCTGCAAGCTGTGATCTCCTTGCTTTCCACCTCCCCGTCTCTTTGCTTAAGCACTGACATTGCAAAAAAAAAAAAAAAAAAAAGACCTACCTAAAGGGTGAAACTCTCTGAGGGCATGCTTAGACTGTGTTCATTCAGCGCCGGTCTATGCTCCACCAGGTTGAAATCTACTGATTGTAGGGAGATGTCACTCACCACTTAACCTTCCCTCAGGGGCTCCACAGCCTAGAACCCCCAGGGGAGCCAACAGGGCTTAAGAAACAACACCCACATTGGTCCTCTCACTTCTCATTGCCGCCCCCACCCCCCCACCCCCCAATGCTGAATATGAAGGGCTCTCAGCCGCTCCCACCCCCCCCCACCCCCCAATGCTGAATATGAAGGGCTCTCAGCCTTAACCTCTCCCTGTCACAGGGAGCTTTCTCTCCATTTTGGCTCAAGCCAAGGAAACCCTTCTGAGTTTCCATTCTCAGCTTTGAGTGTTGCAGGTCCTTTTCCGGGAAAAAGTAAAGAAAAGATATCTATGCAGAGACTGAGAAATTCCTTCCCGGAATATACCAAGATCTTTGGGGATATTGGCTCCCACCCTGGAGGAATGTTCCCTTCCAGCTGCCCAAGTCTTAGAACTAACCTCCTTCCCCCTCTTCCTTTACTAAGACCCTCCCTCACTGCCAGGGCTCCTTTGACTATGAGGCAGACACCAGTCCCAAACAAGTCTGCTATGGGAAAGGGGATCCTTTGCACTTAGGTAGCTTCTCCCGCTCCTGGAGTGAGAGAGTCTTCCAGAGGTGATTTTTTATTCCCCCAAACAGCTGCTCTGATCTTTTCACAGACTTGGTAAATCACCAATAAACATGTGGATCTAAACTTTGGCCAGGATATCAGAATCACCCAGAGGAGACTTTTCAGCATTAAAATCCCTTTCTCTCCAGATTATGATCCCTCTTCCAGTGGGGCTGGGGTAGGAAGAACCTTATCTCCAAAAAAACCACTTTGGGTGGATCTGCTATACTCCCTCGGACAGAGAAGCCATCAATTTATATATTAGACTAGCTTTCCTGAATGTATCTTTGCACAGTTGTTTATATAATACACAGCAATCAGAAATTTACTTTAGATATTTTCTTGGCATCAGAGAAAGTAAGTTAGGGCATACTTACTTTTCCTATCATCTTTTGCCTTCTCCAAATATATATATTTAACTTCTTTGGAAAGAACGATTTTTCTGTTTTTATTTAACCTTTCGACTCTACTTTTTTTTCTCTCTCTCCTTTTAGAAAAGAATTGTTTGATCTTTCAGTTCTCCAGCTTCAGATCTCTGGCAGGTTTCCATGCATTCCTCATTCTTCTTCAACTTAGATTTTCCTTTGTTTGTAATCCTGTTATGTCTCTAACTATTGTTCATTTTCCTAGGTTATTAATTGCTTAAAAACCTTCTTTTTAGAGATTTGGCAAGGCTGTTCAAAAACTCGTAATGTCAATCCACTGAACTGGTAGAGGTGGTGTATTTGCAATAAATCTGGTCCAAAAAGATATGTGTCTTCTTAGAAATACTGTAAAGTACTTAACAAAGTAGGTATAAGATCAATGTTCATTGTAGGTGTGGATAATTTTTGCCCATTTCCAGGATTCCAGTTACAGCCTCCTTGGTAACAAGAACTCCCACTATGTTAAATTAAGACTTCCATGTCTGAAATATCCAAATCAGGGACAAGTTCTGTTTGGCCAGTTGTATACTATGTGATAGATGCTTTTTATAGCCGCTGCTTGTGTCCCAGTAGAAACATCCTTCCTCGCAGTTGTAAAACCTTTAGCTCTTTCTTGCCTCCACTCTGTGCTTGGGGACATGTTTTATTACAGAGCCATTAGCAGCGTAGTTTTGACAGGTTTTGAAGTTCCTTACCTAACAGGATTTTTTAATGCTTAAATATTTTGACATTTAAACCTCTCACAAGCCCTAACCATCTGGCCTGGGCTCTATCACTAGACTGTATTGGCATTTTCCTTCTGTTGTAGGTGTTCCAAGTCCACTTATCTTCGAACTTTAAATTTACTAGCCCAAAGTATCCAGTGTCGAGCATGCCCAACATAGGTATATCAGCAATCTCATTTCATGTCTCTGAGGACTGATAGTAGATCAAAGGACGTCTTCTTTAATATAAGAAAATGCATGCATCTACGGTGCTACTGATTCTCGAATGTGAAGAATAGCAGATGGTATAAGCTATTGATAGTTAATGACTGGTGCAGGGAACATGACCTTTGGCATCCGTGTGCTTTCTAATATATGGCGCTGTGCAAAATAGTTTGGAAATAATAAAACAAGCTGCTTGTTTAAAATAACATAAACAATTTAACAAAATGTAGAGTCTGACCATTTCTTAGGAGAAAGCATTCTAAAAATGATGACCGTTTTTAGTCAAATATTTTATGTCTTTTTTTCTAATCTAACTTTACAGCCCTAGAAGTATTTGAGGGAGAATACTTTTCTTATTTATGTTTACCTTATCTCAACCATAAGAGATAAACAGGAATCACTTCTTAATTTTTATGCTTTCAGAGCATGTGACATTAGATGTTTTTATCCAACCAGTAAAATCTGTCAAAATCATGACACCCTGAGCTTTTGTTAAAAAAAAAAAAAAAACTATTTCAGTGTTTTTGAGACTCAGAACACTGAGAATATCTGTTTAACAGTTTGTCTTTTTTCTGAGGCTACAAAAAGAGGCATCCCACTAGCAGGTTCGGATAATGCTGTAGTCTGAACAAACTCATTGTCCACCAGCTTGTATTCTGTTGCACTTAGTTTGCCTAAGATCATAAACTTATTTCTTGAAAAAAGGAGATCTTGCAGTTAATCTAGTGTGTTGGGTGAAAAGAATTCATCTTCAAAATTAACAGCTGTGTAGATTTCTTCAAATGTAATTTTCATATTTTCAATTATTCTTCTTCAACAACAAAATCAGCATCCTTTCCCAATGGAGAAGGAAAATATATGGAGGAAGATTGAGTAACGCCCTTCGTCTAATTTAGAGATCTTTCCATCAATTCCATCCCAATGGTTCTTCTCTCCAATTCAATAAATATTGATGGAACCCACACCGCCTGCCAGGAACTGTATTAGGTGCTGGAGGCAATGCAAAGCTCTCAAGTCAAAGTGTACACTATCATGTTGGGAAAAGAGAGCTGTACTAACTGTAATGTACATTTTTAATGTCATCCTGGAGATGGCTTAAGGAAAATGTAGTTGTAATGGTCAAGTCTAGAGACTCCTTTTGTACCCAAGATGGGACAAAAATGCGTACAACTCAGTCGATGGCTTTAGCAATCACCATCAGGCCATTGGCCCAAACTATAATAGAGTGTCAACTCTGTGCTTTAGCGGCCACTGCAAGAGGTTCTTGTACTATCCTGTAAAAGTGGGGTAGAATGCAACAAGGGCTACACTAAAATTCTGTAAGCCACTGCAGCGAAAATATCCATGATGAAAGAAATTCCAAGAATCAAAAAATAGTAGAGACAGAAGAGAAATCTAAGATCCCAGAGTACCATTGGTTTGAATCATACTCTATCCAGACGTTTCTCCCTGCTTTTCTTAACTCTGCTTCTGGGTTCAGTTTGAGGTTTACTGTTCTGAAATTATTACTGTGGCTGCTGTTTTTATCAGCTCTATCTATGGCTCCCATCCTTTAGCTTCTATGTTGAATGGAGGCAGTGGATTTAAGCTGGTGTTGGCTTCTAGTGAGTAAGATGGGTTTGTGCCAAGTGGCCTTTACTTCCCAGTGGGCTGCCATCTCCTTTGGCAAGAAGGCTCCCTCTCCTACAGAAAATGACTAATTCTCTTAAATTCTACCTCAATTTGTAATGGAGAAGAATGAAATCAGAGGCGTTGTGAATTCTCTTCTTACTCCAATGAGCCAGGAAAAAACTCAAGTATCAGTTTTCCATACTGTGAAATCCCATAGGAAATAACGCAATTGTAAGATTGCTGTGATATCATAAAAACTATTTCTTGTTCCCCTCTCCCCTCTTTTTTCCTTATTCTCAAACACCCCCTATGTGCTAGGGACTACATCAGAAATAATAAAATGGAGGGCACCTAGGTGGCTCAGTTGGTTAAAGTGTCTTCCTTATGTTCAGGTCATGATCTCAGGGTCCTGGGATCAAGCCCCTGTCAGGCTCCCTGCTCAGTGGAGAGTCTGCTTGCCCCTGTGCCCCCACTCCCGTGCCTGTGCTCTCCCTCTCTGCCCCCCCATAAGTAAATAAAATACTTTTTAAAAAAAGAAATAATAAAATGAGTAAGGCAGTCTCTGTCATAGAGTTTACAATTGATAAGAGGAAGCAAATTTGTAAACATCCAATGTGATGTTGTTGTAGGAGCCAAGACAGAAACCACAGGGACTGGGTGAACCCCAAAAGAAACGATGTATGATCCTCCTCGGAGAATCCTGGGAAAAGTTGGCTAGATGAAGTGGTAAATGATCTACAATACACCCCAAAAGATGAGTAGTGTTCACCCAGTAGGCAAAGGAACAAAGAGCCTTCTGATCAGGAAACGCGGGGCAGGAGGCAAAGTCAGGAGCCCTAATCCAATAGGGCATATTTTGGCAGTAGTTTGGTACGATTGAAGCCCATAGTCCTATACAGATAGCCTTTGAGGTGAATGCTTCCAAGCTTTTGACACTGCAAATCTGTAACAAGAATTGAGAGCAATAGAGAAAATCAAATGAATGGAAGTTTCCTATGCTATTTAGGTTGAGGCATATGAACATGCCAATAATTTACCATTACTGACCACAGAAATGGCAATTTTATGTCTCAACCTGATAGGATCAAGAACCGCCCATTCAGTTCTCAGTAATCCCTGTGAAGAGAAGAGAGTAATTTAAAACAGAAAATAACTTTTAAAATTTCTATATTTGCTTTTGGAATGTATTATATGCCTTCCTTTGGCAAGAGATACACTTTCCTAATGAGGTTTTGTGCTTAGATTGGTATTAAAATTAGTCGGATTTCCCTGAGTAAGCACTGACAGCAGGAGAACAGGGCTACAGAGCAGACTGGTGACCAGGAAATCCAAAGTTCAACCATTTAACCAGGGATAAGCCACACATGAATAATGGAGAGTTGAGTAATTAGTAATTATAGATACCAATTAAGCCTTAGATGAAAGAACCAGCCCCCAATCATTGCACCATGGCTTACATTTTTGCAATCCTAAACCAATGTATTTCAAACTCCTGTTGGAGAATAACTATTTTCAAAAAGCAAAGGGAAGAAAATAAAACAAGCTAGAAAAAGGTGCTAAAATTCAAGAAATTCAGGAATCATGCATAATGGAAGGAAAGAGCAACAAATTGTTGTTTACATGAACTAGTACTTCTCTAAATCAAAGTGGAATTCAGGTTTTTTTTTTTCTCTTTTTGGTGAAGATAGGACAGTTAATCAAGCTTTTGACTTTTTATGACTAGACAGTCAGGAACTGTTATTGATGAGGAGGAAAAAATGAATAAACTATTTTTGTTTTTTTACCTATCCTCCCCACATATACCCAGCCGCCGTCAACATTTATCAGTCTTCGTTTTCTTGATATCTATATAAAATGAGACTTAGGAATAACTATCCCTCTCTTCAGCCACTTCCCTGAAATGATATCTGTCCCCACCAGTAGTCTGAAGGCTGAGTGTGCAGTGAAGGAAGAGAGCTAGACTATCAGTTACTGTATATCATGGTATATGTATCACTGTTAAGATATTGCAATTATCCTCATATTAAGAATCAATTGACAGACAAGGAGAGTTGACTGCCCATAGTTCATTTAAGCACTGAAAAGCAGAACCCCAGATTTTAGCCATAGAAAATCTGAGACTGACCTAAATGTAAATTTAGCTTGAAATTATTATATGCATGGATCCTCCAAATGAATTTTTTCAGAAAATCCATTAAGCTATAGTATAGCATTGGACTAGGAGCCAAGAGACCAAAACCTTGTTAAGATACTTTCTTGCTGTGTGAATTGGCATAAGTCACTTCACTTCTCTGGGCCTTAACTACTACCTAACCTGTAAAACAAGGGGGTTGATTTAGATGAATCTAAGGGAGTAGTTATAAAAGCGGGGTTCATGGACTTCCTGCCTTACAATAGCCTTGGGGCTTGCTGCTATAAAGCAGGTTCCTGAATCAGCACCTCCACAGGTGATTTTTATTTAAGCATATTAAATTTCGAAGATCACTAGCCTAAGGTTTCTTCCAGGTTTTGCATTTTGAGTCTTGCTTTGAGGTTGGGATTAATTTAAATGAAAGCTGAGACAAAAATAAATGCATCCTTCATGTTCTTGGATAATAGAATAGGAACTTTGATATCTAAAATATATTTTTTACGCTTCTATATAAATTTCTATGTATTAGAATTAAGTGGGATATATGTTTGATTCCCTGAAAGATTAGATGGAATGAAAGCCAAGGACACTGAAACCATATTTTTAAGAAAGGAAAAAAAATCAAGCATTTGCTACATAATACAGTTCATTTGTAACCATGCTTACTGAGGCCCAATTTCTGGAACATATGTATTAGCTATAAGCTGCCATAAATCTCTCCTAGAAGTATTTTACTCAACTTGTAAACACCAGTTCTTTGACACTTACCATAAGATGCAGTCATAAGGTGTTAAAAGCTTTTTTTAAACATTTTATTATGGCCAAGTTTCTTCAAAATCAGTCAGTGACTATTGGACTTTCTTTACTAATATATGTATGCAAAATGCCTTAGCGAGTTATTACAGACTTCCATAAATGTCAGAACTTCTAAAACATCTTAGATTAAAAACTTAGCAACCATTATATAAATATGCATGTATTTTCTGTGTATTTGAGTCAAAGTCATTCTGAAATGACATAAGATGTATTGGTGAATCCCTGAGGACCCGAGTTCAAGTCCTTAATACATGCTTAACGGATGCATGGCCTTAGGTACTGGCTTAATCTTTCCAGGCCTCTCTTTTCTCAGCTGGAAATGGGAATAATGCTGAGTATAAGATTATTGTGAAGAATACATAAAATATTTGGTTAAAAAAAACATGTTTTGTAAATAGTAACTATTATTTACTTCCCGTATTATGGTATTGAACCCCTCCATTATTCATGTCAGCATAAATTTACCTATTTATTTATTAAACAAGATTTTTTTGGACGCCATCTTTCATGCTTCTAACCCTGTAGCAAATTCTTGGGAAAATAATACAGAAGAAACATAAGCTGCATTTTCTGTGCCTACAGCACCGAAATTTTAGCTGAGGATTTTATAGCATTATCACAGAGTGAAGGTTAAAAACCGAAATACAAATTTTAAAAACTGACTAAAAATGAATATAATTGGTCTTTAAAGATCAAGGAGTGTTTGATGGAAGGAGGTAGAACAGAGGAAGACCTTGTACCCTTTTAGGGTAAAATGACCTTTAAGGATTCTTTTAAAAAGAACTTTTAGGGTTTGGATGGGCAAATGATGGAGGGAATTTCGGCAGGAGACTGAGCAGAGCAAAGGCAGCTGAGCCAGGAGACTCAAGCCATTTTCAGGAAATGGTGGGGAAACAAATTATCTTGAAATAAGGTATCATTTGAGGGAATTATGGATATATGTTTAGAATTTAGGTGGGTGGGCCAAAGGTCAATGTTCCCTGAATCCCCAGTGAAGAGTTTGAAATGTATCCAAGAGATGTTATACAGCAATTAAAAGTTCTGAGCAGGGGAGGATAATGTAGTGGGGATATATATGTGTGTATATATATATTTATCTGTAAATAACGTTCAATGAATCAGAGAAGGAAGGTACTAGAAACAGGGAGAACAACTGAGCGGCTATTGGTTGAAGTCAAGCAGACAATAATTTGGTAGTTGTTGAAATAGAAAAGGAAAAAGTAGATACGTGAGACAATGGTGAGATTATCAACAGAATTTATTTATAAAAATAACTTTGATCTGTTTATTTTGAATTAGGTGATGAAAATAATCCAACAGAGCTCTTAAATTTTCTTTTTTCTTCAAACCTTCAAAATGCATATGCCTTTCTTTTATTTAATCAGATACGTATTGAACGTATAACACGGGCATTGTTTGAGAAGTTTGGGATTCAGTGGTGAACCAAATAAAGATTAGACTCATAGCCTTATATTCTAGTTTGGGGGACAGGGGAAATAGGACCGAGCACAATAAGTAAAGTATCTACTATCTTTGAAAGAGAAAAATATATGGAGACAGAAAAAGTAGAACAGAACATGAGAGTGATAATGTTGAGCGTGGATTGCAGTGGAATCGAGTGGTCAGTGTAGACCTCACAGAGCAAAGGGTTTAAGGAGGAAAGAAAACTAGTGCTGCAGATAGTTGGAGGGAGAATGCTTCAGGAGGAGGAAGCAACCCTTGCAAAAGACCTTCACCGCCACCCTGGCTTGTTGGAAGAGGCCAGCATGACGAGAGATCTAGGATTTTGTTTTTCTAAAGTTTGACTGATTTGCAGCGAATCACATTAATGCATGTTTTTGTGACTCTTTGAGACATAACCAAATTTTACTGTTTTTAATGTGTCACGCAGCCCTCCATACAGCAATTTGGAGCCTTTGTGGAAAATTATATATATTTAGAGCATGGAGAACAATGCTTTTCATACTTGATGTCAGGGACCATTATTATTTTTTACTAATATCATTGATTTCTATATGGAGATTTCATTTCTGTAGCTTTCTGGGAAGTCGTTTTTAAACTCCTTTGCCCATTTCTAAATTTGTGCTACCACCATATTTCAGAAAGGATTTTAGGCAGCCTATAAGAAGACATGAAGTATGACCCCCTACGAGGAGCAGAAAGAGATGACTAAGGAATAAGGCCTAAAATGTGCAGCAGGATGTCCGTGTCACCCGAGGTTTTCCTTAAGTTGACTAGAGGACAATAAAAACAGGAAAATCTTAGGGAAGCCTGGGTGGTACAGTCAGTTAAGTGTCCGACTCTTGATCTCAGCTTGGGTCTTGACTTCAGGGTTGTTGTGAGTTTGGGCCCTTACTTAAACAACAACAACAAAAACAGAAAAATCTTATAATTAAATTTATCCTATCTATGAGATTTTTAAAAAACCTAAATATACCATAGAGAAATATAACTGTTCTTTTTAATAAGACCAGTCATGCATCTTCCCTGGAAGTTTGTGATTCAGCGGTGAACCAAATAAAGATTAGACTCATAAGCCTTATATTCTAGTTTGGGGGCAGGGGAAATACGCCCTAGCGCTGTCAGTAAATTATCTACTATCTTTGAAAGAGAAAAATATATGGAGACAGAGAGTATGTGTGATGAAACAACAATTTTTACATTTTCCCAAAGATACTAATAGAGAGGAAGAAAATGTTTTACAGAAAAGGCTATTTAATTCAAGGCTTCAGTTGATTATCTTGAGCACCTCTAGGAAAGGTGGGGGATGCACATGAAATAATATTTGTTTTATCAAAAAAAGAATCTCATTTTCTCACTTAGGATGTCACATAACCACATGTTTACAGATGCTACAAATTACATCTCTGTCCCTTGTTCCATATTAAGATCCTGAAATCAAAGGAGGGAAACTGGGATGGGATTTCTAGTTTTGTTGCACATCTTTATAGAAATGCCAAAGAACAAGAGGCTGGAAGATTTTGTCTGATGCTGACAAGCTCCTGAACTGAGTACCCCAGAGGCTAGAAGCCACAACGTTACAACCAAGGGCGAATTGGAACACTTCCTTGTCTCATGGTCCAATTTTCCCAAATCTGTTAAATTTGGGATTGTGGGAAAATACTAAGTGCCATTCATGTGTATGACCAGGAAGGAGTACATGTTAATGCTTCAGAATAATCAGAAAATGGTATCAGTAGCTCTAGAGCTGCTGCAAGGCAGCATTAAAATAAAAATCACAAATTAAGACACCCTACCCATTGATAAGCTCTCAAATGTCGTTTTGAGGCAGTAGAAAATAGTGTCGGTGGTATCAGAGGATGCATTTGATGTGATGGCCCTTACATATTTGTCACGCTTTGCATGTTTACCTCACCCTCATCTCTTACTTATAATTCATGTGTTAGACGTTTGTGCAAATCTCTGCTCACTGACCATAATGAGGACACAGATGACCACTTGAGTAGGTGAGGTAATACAGAAAGAACAAGTGGGAAAATCTGATGAACCCTATTTCAAGAGGGGGGGATGACCACACAGAGGAAGCAGTGCACAGTTTCTGTGAGACCCGGGGGAAGGAAAGAGAGTCATCTCAGATGGCTCCCTGGCGGATCTTCACAAATACTAGTTATCTGAAATAATGCATGAGATGTGGAGATCTTCACGCCTTTGACAACTAACCATGAGCTGTGATTTGTGGTACCACTACAAACCAGTAAAGGGCAGCAACAGCCAACAGTTTTGTAACATTAAACAATAAGGCTTAATTGTGATTTCAAGTTGTAAATAAAAGACTGCTTTTGTTATATATAAAGGTATTTCCTGTAAATTAATCATATTATACTCATAGTTCTGATAGGCTAGTTTAAACAATATAACTTAACCCCAAACAGCATTTATAATTAATTTGACCATTCATCATCTCAGAATCAGTTCGTTCTTACAGAACTTAGAGAGAAAGAAGTAGAAATTAAAGATTTTTCTGCAGCTAGTCGGGGAGCACCTAAGAAAATATTTTCTCACCCTCTAGTCTGCCCTTCAAAAACATATTATCAAATAGCATGAGCATCCAAAAGCTGTATTGATCTGAAATTGAAAATAAAAGAGTAATCACATTCAATGAAATAACAGCTCATATCGTTCTAACTTCAATAAGATCATTTTCAGTTATCAGCTCAGATCATGACTTGAACTCCCATTCTTTGGCCATAGATTAATAAAGGGTACAAGAAAAGGGAAAACAATCTTGCAACAAATTTTGCACTTTGCCAGGGCTTTGTGATGGCATTAATTTGTCACCATGATATGTTAGAAGGTGGAGGGAGGGAAGGTGTTTATTCTAAGTGATTAAAAGGAATCAGGAGAGGGGAAGGAGGAAGAGGCGACAGTCTCCTACTTGGAGCCACATCTCACTTTAATTTTCTTTCACTGGTTAAAAGCGTGACATGAGGGTCGCTACTGGCTTTAAAACTCCCAGGACTGTCATTACGGACTATGCCTCGAGTTTGGACTTTCTTACAGGGGATGATCTTTGTCTCTGGAGGCAGAGTACTCCGTTGTGATCTCCGGCTCTTCTACTTAAGACCTACCTGTGTGATCCTCACAAGTGGCCTCATCCTCTCTGACACTGTTTTTTTTATGGAGAAAAAGGGGATAATACATAACTCGTAACAGATACAAAAAGGATTCAGTGAAATGATCCATGCGGGTTATAATGTTTTTTAACATATATATAGCGGCAAATCAAATAGACAATATATTATTTAGCTTTCATCACTTTAGATTGTTAAAAGACATGGGACATTTGTAAGTGTAATAGTCACACTTATATTGGAATGTTTATTCAGTGTAATAAAACACTATGTAAGCCTTAAATATTTACTATCACAAAATAATTATTGCATGTGCTTATAAATCATCATGTCATTTGCAGTATTGGTTTTCTTCTTAAAAAGCATCATGTAATAATCCTTAAAAACAACCTTGCTTATTGGGAAGTCTCTGATCTTTATAAATTATTGGTTATAACGGGTTCCAAAGAAACAAAGCCAGAGCTACTGTCATTGCTCACTTGCAAGGACCCACCAGGGTCATCTATTTGCTCTAGGTCTGCCTCACCTTATCACATTTTTCTTTCTATGAGCACATCCAGAGTACATCCCGCCCAGTAGTAAATGAGTATGTCCTATAAAATTTGCGAAATTTTCACAACTTGAAATAGTCTCTGACAGAGTAATTTTCAAATTGCCCCCGTGAAGATCCACACTGTGGATAAGAGATTGAGCCACTGTAGTGGTTGTCCCCATTACCTAGTATTTCTTTTTGTCCTTGTAATAAAATTGTAGCTGAGGACATTCCCAGCCTTACTCAAATGGTATGTAAAACTTCCAGGAAATACCCTTACTGGGAAGTAGTTATCCTACTTTCCCCTTTCCTCCCTTCTTTTTTGAAGGCAGTGTGAAGGTCAGAGCCAGAATAACATCTTGAACCATGACATAGACGCCAGGTGTCGAGGGCTGCAGAGCAAAGGATAAATGGTCCTGGCTTCCTGACAAAACTCACCACCGTATGAGCCCTGGACTGTTATGCTCTGATGATTATATGGGATTATTCTGGGTCTCCTTCCAATGGCCAAACTGTACCTTAATGAATAGAGCTTCTTTGACATCAGCACAGAACATGTATGATTCACAACAGAACAATCACCACTCATCTGAACGACGCCAAATTACATTTCAAGTATTACAGCAAAATTACTTTTTAAATAAATAACAATTCATTTAAATATCTTATATTTATTCCACTATTTGGATCTTCGAACCTACATGGTTATTCGATTTGCTCTTTTTCTTTCCAAATACTCATTTTTTTTCCATCCTGAGTGTCGCACTTTTTAAATACTTACATATTTAGTTTCATATGATAAAGAATTAAGGGGAAACTGTTACATCTTTTCCTAGTGAACATATTCTAGACTCTTTGACCAGTGAGTTTTATTTTTACTTTTTAAAAAGATTTTATTTATTTATCCATGAGAGACACAGAAAGAGGCAGAGATACAGGCAGAAGGAGAAGCAGGCTCCATGCAGGGAGCCCGATGCAGGACTCAATCCCAGGACCCCTGGATCACGACCTGGGCTGAAGGCAGATGCTCAACCGCTGAGCCTCACAGGTGCCTCTGACAAGTGAGTTTTAAAAATTGGTTAAAGAACATGTTTTCCTATAAAACTTAGTTAATTAACTAAATGCTTCCTACTCATTGACTTGCTATTTTGTCTTTCTCTAGTTAAGGGTAACTTCTGGTTACCCTTAACTAGATACCTTCTGGTATCTGCGTGATGTCCAAACAGCTTATCTTCAAACACAGTGGCCTGTCTCACTGATTTATGATCAGATTATGATAATCCCAACTACTCATACTTAAGGCTTCATTTAAACAGGCTTAGCCAATGTGTGTTAAAGTGAACAATTCTAGAAGGCTGTGAGTGCAGTGAAACCAGCTCAAGCTTTGAAGTCAGATATGCCTGCTGTAAATTCTGACATGGACACTTATTACCCTATTTCCCATGGGTTATTTCCTTGACTTCCCTGAGCCTATGTTTGTAAACGGGGGTAATAACACCTATTTCACTGTCTGACTGAAAGCAGTGCTTCATTCCTGGTAGGTGTTCAATAAATGTTAACCCCTTCCCCCTACTAGAGTGTTCTGACATAATGACCATATGTGACCCTTGTTTCTTAGGCCTTAGTATATTTGCCTATTGCTGGTGCTGGGGTATATTTCTGGCTTTGCTCAGCAGCCTCTTCTGTAGTTGGAACCTCCTTTGAAAGTTGGTTGGAGCTGAATTAGAGTGAAGTCCACTGGGAATGGAGAAAAAGCAACTCTGCATTTTCGGATGTGCTGCAGGTGTGCTCTGCTGCTCTCCCCCTTCCCCACTCTATCTTGTTAGCTTTTGGTGGATTTGAGACAAATTTCTCCAGCTGCTTGAGCTTCTGTGACAGAGGGTGTCTTTGAGTTGCTCAGCCACAGCTCGGCCCAGCTCATCAAAGATGGGATGTTGTGTAAGTGGGAGTCCACAGACGTGTGTTTTCATTCCCATTCGGCCACTGGCTAGGGGTGTGTCCCAAGGCCAGGGAAGAGGAGCAAAGAATATGTATTGAATGCTTAGCACTCACCTTGTCATTTGCTAGGCACTTGGTGTCATTACTTGATTTCATCCTTAAAAGGGGCCTGTGATGTAGGCACTCTTCTATCCGTTCCAGGTGAAGATACCAAGCCCTAAGTAACCTACGCATAATTACGAAGTCATGAACTGAACCCAGCACTCTCTGGACTTGAAGCCCTGCCTCTTTTGCTATAGAATTCTACTTCTTAGACCTAACTGAGACTCTTTCTTTCCTCTGCAAAATGCTGGGGGGTGGATGCTCTCTAAAGTTCCTTATATGCTCAAATCCTATATCTCCATGCTCTTTACTTTGAATGCAGGAATATAAAACTTACTAAGCTTTTTAAAGACTTAATGTCTTCTGCAATAAATGTTCACACTATATTTGCCTCAGTATGGTAGTCATTTTTTAATGCAGGAGATGTAGAATGAGTAAATACATATAATTGAAGGTAAGGAGTAAAGAATTAGGTACTTATCACTTGTTGTAGACATCATTTTTCAGGAGATTGCTATTTAAAATCTAAATACTCTTATTTTTTAGAATTCTGATTATACAACAGAACACAAACGGAACAATTCAGAATCCATGCTGTGTTCAAAGAAGAAGGGGTTTCCATAGGTACAATTGAGCCCAACAGGAGATGCAGTTATAGACATGTTACAGCTGAAGGAACCAGGATACAAAAGATTATGTCGAAAAGCCCCTACATTATTAGCTTAACTCCATTTTAGTCTTCCTAGGTTGGCTGGGAGGTCATCACAACAGTATCTAACACTTAGCTCCCTTCATTTGTCACACACATTTTAAATTTGAAGATGTCAGTCTCACACTGATTTAAAAAAAAAAAAATCCTTGCCTTCTTTGGTATCATAATGCTTTATTTCTTTTCTGTCAAATAGCAAGGCCAGTTCTGGGGAGATTTTGCAGGGCTGTGCTAAAGCTCCACTATAATACCCTTCGAGTGGCAAATTCAGTTTTATATTTAATGGATATATCTGCCTCAGTCATAATCGGTAAGCCTCCTTCTGGGTCACCAAGAAATGTTGCATTTGGTTGGGATTTATTATTTCTATTCATTGTTCTTTGTGTACTTCTTTGAACAATAGTGGGAGGATACTCTTTTCTTTCCTTTATCATCATCAAGTCTGCGCTTTTATGAAACATTCGAATTTGCATTTTGCTCGAGTTCATAATACAGTTATATCGCAAGCGGCTAGGAATTAAAGGTATTTTAAAAAAGAGGCAGAGCACATTTTCTCAATTATTCAATAAGCTATAGAGGCAGATTCATGATGGAATGGGCATTTAGGCAAAGTGACAGAGGTGTGGAGGTCACGGCCTCGGAGGCAGATGCTCCATGGAAATGTAACCTGGCCCATTTCACTGCAGTTTCTTTAACTGTATTATTAACGAGACACTCTAGCTGACTCCCTTTATGGACCGTTTTTTTGTTTTTTTGCTTTTGCCAATTTAAAATTCACCGTTTTGATTCCGCATTCCAGATTTTATTGCCACCTGAACCTCTGTGGCACAATTGAGTGATTTTCATGCACATGAGGTTTCCACTGGTGTCAAGTGCGATGTGAACTTCAGGCAAGGACAAATGACTCAACTCTCCCCTGGAAATGGAATTGCGGGGCCCCTTACCCCCCTTCCAAATGTGGCAATTCATCAGCCCCACAAATATGTTTTGGATGTGTACTGTGTGCAAGGGTATAAATACTGTAGGATGGCTTATAGGGTTGATTTAGCGGCAGCCCACCTCAATTCTCTCTAGCCTACTCCCAAGTTTTGGCCTAATTAAACAGTCTTTAACACCTGTTGCTTAAAAAAAAAAAAAAACCAAAAACCAAAAACAAAAACAAAACAAAAAACAAAGTTGTATTAAGGAGCATGGGAACAAGAAGGGAAGGCTAGAAAAGACACGGCTTCTCTTCCCCTAGCCTGCCACTCCTGCTTCCACTGAGGAAGGTTCTCACCACCCAGGCAGGTGGATGTCACCAGGAGCTGTGGAGACCACAACCTGTGACGTCAGGGATCTCCCTGGGATGTAACATTGGTGCTGGGCTCCCAACTTCCTTTGCTTTGTTTATTTTTCGATGATAGAGGGTCTCCGAGCACGATCTGAGCCAGGTAAACGTGCCCTCCAACGGCCCCAATCTGGCCTAGAGCTTGGTCCTCCGTGGTGTAAGAGCTATTTCCTTTAGTCTAGGCCCTTAACAAGGATATTACAAAGTAGTGGGTCAACATTCTGGGGGCTGTTTCCTTCTCAGTGGGTAAGTGAGGATGGAGGACTCTCATCTGGGGATGGATCTGGTCAGGAAGGGAGCTGCCGATGTCCACATCCTGTTTGTTCAGATTAGGGCTTTGAGACCCAATTTCACCCTTCTCGATGCCCCCTCTCAAAACCACCATGACAACCAACAAGGGGGACACACACAGAGAGGTCAGGAAAATCATTCCCATGCGGGCTGCTGCCTCTGTGCCCTTTCTCTTTAAAAACCATGGTCATAATTGCCACTGGACTTTAAAACGACCCTGTAATAAGTGTGATCGACACCCAGGCATATGATTTGTTGGAAGGATCACATTATAACTTGGTCGGCATGATGTTTGGAAATTTACAAAGGATTTTTATTTAACAATCACAACAGTAGGTCACACTTAGTGGGAACTTACACCAGGCCAAGTGTGATTCTCAGCATTTTATGAGCATCTTCTCATTTAATTCTTATGGCAGCCCCATGCAGGGAGAACCTGTGAGGGTCACATGGCTCGAATTTCATCTTAGCTCTAGCTGTGTGGCCTTGTTGCCTCTCTGTTTCCACGTTTCCCATAATCTTCACAACTACTGTGTGGGCTCTAACTACCATTTCCCTGCCTTACACATGTAGAAATCGGCTCCAAAATGTTAGTACAACACTCTACATTTGAATACAATTCTCAGGAAGAAAATCTCATGTACTTTTGTCTGGTCTCCCTGTCTACTACAAGCACAATTGGTTCAAACAGCCTTTTTCGCCCCACCTCCACAGTAACTACCTAGCCTGGCATTCACGTTTGCCCAATTCCTAAGCTCCCACCAGTTGCTTCTCTGCAAGGCAGCCAACGTGTTAGAAACATGTCTAATTATGTATGTTATAAACATACCTCATCCAGCATCTAATCTAATATGTGATAAACATATATAATCATGTGTCGTGTTCTGCTTTATACCCTCGGTAGCTTTCCATTATTCCTGAGATGAAAACTAGAGCCTTAACATGACCTGTAAGGAATTTACCTACAGGTGACTACCTAGCCAGATTGATCTCACAACACTTTGCCTCTTGCTCTCCTTATTAAATTAAGGAAGGTAAGGATGGTGAGCATCTTGTCATCTGAACTGCTTCCCAAGGATAAGACCCAGTATAGAATGCTAGCCGTAATCACCTGTCCTTGGGCACTCATCACCAACTGCCTGATTCAGACCGTCTCCAGCTACTGTGCACACCTATGCCTCAATTCTGGATGGAGAATGCATGTTCCCATAAGTCAACATTATAGAAATTGGTTAAGTTCCAGGGCCCCAAATCCCTATTTTGCCTACAAGGTAGCAAAACTATTGTACAGAAAGTACTACACTTTTCATTTGACAAAATAACAATATTTGACAAAATAATGACAGCCAACATTTATTTAGTACTTTAGAACCTACCAGGCGGTATTTTCCATATTTTGGTATATATTAACTCCCCCCAAATGTATAAGGTAGTTACCATTATAATTCCCATTGCACAGATAAAGAAAATTAGCCATAGAGTAAATTCCAACCAAGAAAAGAAATTCAGGAGGTGGTGAGCTACACCATAGTTTTATTTTTATTTTTTATTAAAGATTTTATTTATTTATTCATGAGAGACACAGAGAGAGAGAGAGAGAGAGGCAGAGACACAGGCAGAGGGGGAAGCAGGCTCCATGCTGGGAGCCCCATGTGGGACTCAATCCCGGGACTCCAGAATGACGCCCTGGGCTGAAGGTGGCGCTAAACCGGTGAGCCACCTGGGGATCCCCTACACCATAGTTTTAATAAGAAAAATGATATTCATATGCCTCCATTTGTACTTCTAACATTAGTAGGATAGCAGTTTAAGTTTCGATCACAAGCAGAGTTCTGAGGATTTTTTGCTCTGTACTTCACACTTTGAAAAGCAAAAAAACAAAATTACAATCATTTCCTAATTAAGAATTCAATGCTTGTTTCTCGGCCTTTGAAAATGCTCTCCTAACTATGACAATAAAACAGTTCCTGCTTTTCGTTGATTTACATTTTGCTTCTGTCTACTGAGACCTGTGGCAAGATACCCACCATTGTGATCCACTCACTCAATGATTTATGTTAGTGTCTGACTGGGTAATAAGAGGGTGCATGCACAGTCCAGCATCTATAGCATGCAGAATCAGTTTCTTTACAGCGACCCCATATAGGACATACCCTCTAGGAATGCACCCATATAACAATCCTCCACGTCTTGCAATTGTCTAGTTTGTTCTTCTGCCAAATTGGGACGGCTCCCTACTGCATGGGGCTAAGTCTCTGTTTAGATTTTTATTTTTTAAAAGCTTAAGTAGGTTTTGCAGGTTTAAAAAGATCAGATCTCCAAGTTATTAATATTTGAGCAACTGCAAAAAATTAAGCTAAAATTCCAGACGACATCACTGATTCATTTTCATCTATTGACTTTGTTGTTTCACACTTTGGGGAGTATTTGGCTGGGGTCTGTTTGATTTGGGAGGATTATTAAAAAGTATTTTCGTTGCCTACAATGATTTTCAATAATAGGTCAGCAAATGAAGGGATTTAAATACATGTTTTATTGAAAGTTTAAAAATATTTTGGATTTAAAGGGATGCTCTAATATAACACTGAAATGTTTTGCAAAAGCAGAACTGTTTCTTAGTCGTGAATTAATGTAAATAAGGTGGATAATTACATACTGCTTGTGTATTTGATATTCTCAGCATAGGCTGTAACCAGGGAACATGTGATTTATTTTTTTCCTTCCATCCTCTGCCCCACTTTTCCCACAACACCATAGCCCCCACACCATTCTGGTGCATGTTTCTTAAATAAATATTGTAAATATATCATAATATTAAAAAATGCAATGTGATTTTTAAGAGTTGGTAATATGAACATGCATAATATACATGATAAAAGGAATATTTGAGCATTTTTTTCCAAATATTCATCATGGGCTTAATAAACTGAGACCCTTCAAACTATCAGAGTGCTAAACAATCTGTATAGCTCAGGTCCTTACCAAACAGAACCAACATGAGCTCCTGCTTAGTGCTATGCCAACAATGAAAACTTTAGGTGTAGAGAGATGGGATATTGGGAGTTGGGAGCTTCAGAGTGCTCACTACAATGGCTGTTTACCAACCAGTTGCAAAAACATTTCAATATTTTAACTAACTGAATGTCTATAATGGTGCATTATTTGTTGAGGGAGGTCATCTAGAGGACATGACCTCCAGTGACCTGTGAGCTGGACCCCCAAAAATCAGAGGCTTCCCATCCCCTCCCATGTCCTTCGAACTTGCACACTGCTCACATTCCCAGCGCACAGAAGCTGCCCCAACGACACGGACTTGAGGTAGTGATGTAGTGTTGACACCAGCTGGTTGGTGCCCATCATCAGACAGTACACATGACTGAACTCTTTTAAGGCCTCTATATAAACTTAAGATTGGGAGCGTGAGTGTAGAGAGAGAGAGATCCACTCATCTTGCAGCCACCTGAGACAAACCGATATGTAAGTTCCCTTGTTTACCAAACCTGCCACCTACCAACCTAGAGTGACCTGCATTTTTCTTCGAGGCCCTGGCTTACAAAGGCTCAGATCTCAAGGTGAGATCAGCTAGTAATATGCAGCCTAGTGAACCCAGCACTTTGCATTGGCCATTTTAAGATCTTGTCTTTGTATTACTATATGAGAGTCTGCTTCTAGAACCACACCTTCAGCCTGTCTTATAAAGAGGAGCCCGCACTGAACATCTCCTGCTGCTGCTGATCAGTGCATTCCTTATTAATTTGGTAAATAGGGTATCTCAGAATATAGGTGGTGGGTGGGTTTCTAGACTTTATGTAATATATCCACTATATCCACTTCTACATGCTCGCTTCTCAGAGCCCTCATTTCCTTCTTTTACCAACTGCCATGGCAATGTGCCTTTCATGGGCCATTGCATTCCCCAAGCATGTTAGCCTTTTTCCTGAAGGTCCTTGCCAGGTTGCCAAGTCCCGTATTGCAGGGGAATGATCTCACAACAATACACTCATCCTTATTTCACTTTATAGTCTGCTTTCCCTGATCCAAGTCCTTAACATCAGTGTCCAGGCATACGCTTCCTGTTCCCTCCAGTACATGTTGACCAGGTCCTGCATCTTCTTTGATATTGCTTTCCCTCCCTTAGTGCTGAGATCTAGTACTTCCCTGGCCAGGTTATGTTTCAATTTATGTGATTTCAACCTTAATTATTGTTCTGGAAGCCAGGTTAGATCAAGGGAGCATGCATATGTTGTCTCCAGCTTCTGTGCCATGCTGTCCTCAGAGAGGGAAATGTGGGCAACTTCTGCAAATCCAGAGGGTTCACAGGAAACTAGGGATTTAAGAATTTCAAGTGCAACCTTTTATGTCAGGATCTCATTCTTCTCCAGTTAAGGTGCTAACCTTGACGTAGTAGACTTGCTTAGGTTGAGAATTCAGTCTTCTTTTAGTTCCTAGCTGTTTATTTGTTAATTTGTTTGTTTGTTTGTTTGTTTGTTTGTTTTAACCAGCCAACACCAAGAGATGAGAATCTCTTTATATGCTGTCAAAAAGGACATCAGGTTTTCATAGCTATCCCTTAATTACTCAGAATTTTATTACCTTTTTCAAAACAGCAGTTGTTCTCATCAATAACCAGATAATTCCATTATCCTTATTACAATAATTAATACTTTCCAAACACCTGATACATTGCACCCACTAGTGTCTTTACTTCTGTTATACCAACCCCATTCACCACCAGGAAGCAATTTAACAGTTTCACAGCAACCCTGTGCCAGGTGCTCCATCTACCATCAGTAATAGGGTCCACAATGCAGGGGACTGATAGGTGATCAAGCTCCAATGTCCCATCTCAGTGTCTGCACTTTCTGGCTGCTCCTGGAATCAGCTATGGCCAGTTGATTTCCTATGGAACAGAATGTGAAGCGAAGATTAGCATGCAGGATAAACACCGTGCCAGAAAGAAAACAAGCATAACTGGGGAAAGGGAGAATTTGGACCACAATGCAGGGCAGTCTCAGTAAAGATTTGAACTAAGGGTAGCCCTTTAGGGTTGTTCTGAGTTGGGATAGAGGGGTGGGGAGAAATAGCACTTAGGTCAAGGCAATTGTTACTAGTGTAGGTCAATGGCTCTCAAACTTTAGCGTATATTAGAATCAGAAACCAAAAAGCTTATAAAATAGATTCTTGAGTTTCTGGTTAGGTCTGGAATGTAGCCTGAGAACTTGCATCTCGCAAGTGGTGTCAGTGATCCAAGGGATGCAGATACTGCCGCTCAAGGGCTCGTACGTTGAGAATCACTGATGTAATTCATTTCTTGGAGGGGCTTGTGGGCTGGAACACCCCCACATCTGGGAGAATAGGTCCTACAAGCCGGAGAGGGCATTTGAAAAACACATCACAGCACCTGGAATCAGCGCAGACTCAGAGGTGAGGTGTGTCATCCTATCGATGCCACAACTTACTTTTCTAAGTGGGAAGTTCGAAATTGGGGCAGTAGATATCATGGCTACTTTCTCTACCAAAAATGCAAATGACTTAGAAAGTTTAATCTTTTTAAACAATTTTTTTTAATCCTGATGTCATTAGTAAAGATATTAGTACCATAAAAACATTGCAATTTTATAATCTACCATAGAAATGAAAGCCATAAATAATGCTGCAAGAACATAATAATCTGGCCATAATTATTGTTAATTTACTTTTCAATTATTATCTAGTTATATTAATGATTAATTCAATTTTTAAGTATTGATATAACACTTTGCAACCATTATATGCTTAATAAACTCAGCAATTTTATGATATATAGATAAGCTTGTTATTGTTTTTGCAAGTGAAGAAACAGTTACATAGGATTAGCTCAAAGGAGTGAAAGAAGCAGAAGTCAAAGTCTGAATTTTTAACCACAGGAATCTCATATCCCACCTACATCTACTTCCCATGAGAAAGAGAAACCTTTACCACAATCCATGAGAAATAAACAAACAGCATCCTTGTGGGTAAAGTATCAATAGAGGAAATCAGAAGCCTATATAGTAGCATAAGGTGGATGAATTTCCATCATGGTACACAGAGATCCTTTTGCTGTTTACTTTCTCCATTAACGATATTTGCTATTTACCATTATATCCTCTTAGTCACTCAGCACTGCTTTACATCCTTTACTTCCTATCAACTGTCAAAAACCTCTTCAGAAAATGTTTGATGGAACACTTCTCCCCAGAGTGTATGGAGGCTTTATAATGGGTCAGATTGGTTAGGCTGAACTACATTTCCCAGAATTCTCTTTGCTACACGGTTCCAGTTACAAGGCACCCAAGAGAGATTCCTTTGCGAGATCTAGAGGACATAAATGAGAGGGCAGCCATTTTGTAGTTGACACACATCCTGGATCTGCTGACGCACCACACTGGCCTAAGGCAATAGCTTGGTGTGCAACGGGTCCAACTGTTCCTGGGTCTCCCTTCTGCTTCTCTGACTCCTGGGACAAGTGGGTGAACTGGAGATAGAACTTATCCTCATGAGTTTAGCTCATGCTTATGGGTTCCATCTTATTCTGTCCTTCCCCGCTTCTCATCCATCTTTCCTTCCTGACTCTACTTGTCCTGTGGACTTAAGGTTTTACCATCAAATGTGAAGAATAAAGCTTCACAGAAATTGCTTAAACAACTCCAGTTTCCACATCTGCATGAGATCAATTCCCTGTGACAAATCTTTATCTATCATCTATCTATCTATCTATCTATCTATCTATCTATCTATCTATCTATCATCTATCCTCTTCTAGCAGTTCTATTCCTCTGATGATATCCTGACTTGATTCAGAATTTGGTACTGGAAGCGAAGTGGCTCCAAATAAACAAAATCTTAAAGATGAGTTCTTTATATTGGTTCTAGGCTTTCTGGAATTGATTGTCTGATGTGATTACATTTAGATACAGTGATGCTTTTGTATGTCATGATATAGGGGGCACTGGTAATCACAGATAACATAGGCATCACAGTGACTCCATTTATCATCCGTAGATACCTGTAATCAAGTGCCTTTAGAAGGCAGTGTTCTGGGTCATCAAATATTTGTAGCTTTAAAATATTATAGTAAAAATACAGCAAAAATATTATAAAAATATTTTTAAAATAAGTAAAAATATATATTAAAATAATATAGTAAAAATATAGAGTATAAAGGAGTTGGTTGGTTGCTTCTAACTGTGCTGGAGAACTTGAAGCAAGAAAATAATGAACTCACAATGCTTTAAATTCTCATCTCAAGGTCTGCATAGAGGACATTGTATGACTATTTCAAGGAAAACTTCTGTTTGCTGTAACAGTGGGACTAAGATTTCTGAAAACCAAACCTGAAGTCTAATCCTGTAGGTGCCTAAACTATAATGCAAATTGAGTTATCAACCTTGAAGAGTCTGTTTTCTGAAAGTAATACCATTGATTGGGAAGGAATGAGATCCTAAAAATGAGGATGGGACATATGGGCAGATTCTGATGACCCGATATCCTAAAATCCTTTGAGTCCTCCTTGCTGGTGGAAGTAGCCCTTCTGCCCCTTCCTATGGAAGTTAGTCTTTCCCAAGGAACCTGTAATGCCCCACTACCCCTGATACAGTTGCCTTGCGATGCACTGCTGATTACCCTCTCGACCTAGCCTTGCCACCCTTCCAGATATATAGCCAGACTCAAGTTCCAGCGGGCCCAAAGGGTAAGGTACAAATCATGGCCTGTGAAAAGGCGCAATATTCATCAAGAGAATTGTATGATTTGCTAATTTATTTTGACAGAAACCTGAAGGATATATGTAAGAATAGACATTACAGGTATGGAATCAAGGTAGAAGGCATATAAAGTTGTTCAGACCTATAATATTGCTATAGGTCTACTAAGAGAGATTCTAGATTTAATGTTTTAAGCAGAGAAGCTGAAAATGGCCCTAACTTTTCTTTTTTTTTTTTCTTTCTTTTTATTTTTTTTGTAGGTTGGTTGGTTGAAATATTGGTCCAAAATATCCTATGCCAAATAAGTTAAAATGCTATAACTTTCTTGGAATACTGCAGAGGAAGTTATCCAAAAGCATAGGGTGATTAGAATATTAAAGTGCTTTTCTTATCTAAGACCCACTCATTCACCTCTAGAGGGTTCAGAGAACATATTTTTCATGAAGTTCTGAGAAATAAATTTGTAAGGAGACCATAGCATCTTTTTTTTAAGTTTTTTTTTTAATTTTATTTATTCATGAGAGACACACACAGAGAGGGAGGCAAAGACACAGGCAGAGGGAGAAGCAGGCTCCATGCAGGGAGCCTGACGTGGGACTCGATCCGGGGTCTCCAGGATCACACCCTTGGCTGAAAGGCAGGCACTAAACTGCTGAGCCACCAGGGCTGCCTGACAAAAGCATCTTTGAAGAGTTTTGTGGTAGCTCTTCTTCTTGGGTCAGAAATGACAGAACTACTCCCATAAAATTGGGATGCTGTGTGCAATGGGTTTGATGGCATCACTGGGACTAAGTAGCAGCATTAAACTCCCAAAACAAGCAGGTGGCAGGTTACTATAATGGACACTGGAGCCAATGCAGCCATTCGCATGGACTACCTCACAGGTTGGCCAGGTTTTCATGGTGTCCCTAGAACTGAAAATGATGTGTAGCCTCATAGAGTCTTACTTAATCTTTATAACTGGAAAAGTTCTAGCCAACAGAAATCTGAGTTGAATTACCAAAACGGATCCCTGGGTGGCGCAGCGGTTTGGCGCCTGCCTTTGGCCCAGGGCGCGATCCTGGAGACCTGGGATCGAGTCCCACGTCGGGCTCCCGGTGCATGGAGCCTGCTTCTCCCTCTGCCTGTGTCTCTGCCTCTCTCTCTCTCTGTGACTATCATAAAAAAAAAAAAAAAAAAAATTTAAAAAAAA
Source organism: Canis lupus dingo (assembly GCF_003254725.2). Classification (NCBI taxonomy): domain Eukaryota; kingdom Metazoa; phylum Chordata; class Mammalia; order Carnivora; family Canidae; genus Canis; species Canis lupus. The sequence continues at coordinate 44,217,263 of NC_064248.1, forward strand.
AAAAAAAATTACCAAAACAGAGTCATAACTCCTCCATTGATTCTCAGACTTGAGCCAGTTCACATGACAAGAATCCTTTGAGGAAAGACCCTGGTACACTGCCAATAATTTATACCATTACTTTTTCCCCCAGAATTCCCCCAGGGCTATCTGGGACCATTTTTGCAATATGGCTATAAAATGTGAGGGAAAAATAATTGGATTTTATGGATATTAATAGAGACTGGCTTAGAACTAATACTAACCTCTATATACTTAAAACATTACTGTGGTCCATCAGTTGGAGTTTGGTCTTTTTTTTTTTTAAGGGATTTTATTTATTTATTCGTGAGAGACACAGAGAGAGAGGCAGAGACACAGGCAGAGGGAGAAGCAGGCTCTTCACAAGGAGCCTGATGCGGGACTCGATCCCAGGATCCAGAATCACGACCCGAGCCAAAGGTAGATGCTCAACCTCTGAGCCATCCAGGCGTCCCTAGAGTTTGGTCTTACGGAGATCAAATAATCAATAAAGTGGGTCCTTTGGTTCAGGACCCTCTCACAATGAAACATGGGGATCTCCAAACAAACTCTGTGTTTATTATCTTTGTTGTAGAATGCATAATTGGAATATGCATATTTAGTGATAGGAAGGATCCCCACAGTGTTTCCCTGACCTATGGAGTTAAAACTATTATGATAGGAAAGTCCAAAGAGAAGCCATTATAACTGTCTCTACTTATGAAAATGGAAAACCAGATGTAATACTGCATTGCTGGAGATAATTGTGGAGATTAGCGACACAATCAAGGACTTCCCATTCCACTTGCGATGAAGAAGACAGATGGATTTTGGAGAATAACAGTGGATTATTATAAACTTAATCAGAGAGTGACTCCAATTGCACCTGCTATTGCAATTTTTTTTTCTTTTATCTGGACCAAACCAACATACCCCCTGGCATGCAGCTATTGATCTGGTGAATATTTTTTTTCTTTATACTTGATAGTAAAGACCAGTAAAGAAGCAGTTTTATTGCAACTAACAAGGCCAGCTATATACCTTAGTTATTCTATCCGAGTGGTGGACCAGCCCTATGTCATAATTTAATATCTGCAGAATATGATCATCATTCTCTTCACAGGACATCGAACTGGTCCATTACATCGATAAAGTTATGTTTGTTGGGCCTGGTAGGCAGAAAGTAGCAACCACCCAGGCAAGTTGCTAAGATACTTGCATGTGAGAGGATAGGGAATGAAACCTATGAAAATTCAGGGAACTGTAACCTTGGTGAAATTTCTAAAGGTACGATGGCTTGGAGTATGTATTAAGCTATCCCTTGCAAGTGAAGAAAAAGTTACTGTATCTGGCCACTAAGAAAGTAGCATATCACCTAGAAACCACTTTGGATTTTGAAGCAACACCTAGCCCCATTTGGGCATGCTACTCTGACCCCAGTATTGAGTGGTCCACAAAGCTCCCAGTACTGAGTGAAACACCTCACAAGAGAAGGCTCTGGGACAAGTCAAGACTGACATGCCAGCTGCTGTGGCCCTTAGGCCATATGGGTCAGCAGATCCTATGGTACTTGAAGTGCCAGTGGCGAATAGGGATACTATGTAAAGCTTTTGGCAGAGCTTTATCACAGTGAATACCCTTCAGATTTTGGAACAAAGCCATTCTGTTCTCTGATGATAATTTCTCTTTTAAGAAACAGCTTTTACATTGCTACAGTCTTTTAGTAGAGAGACTGATCACTTGACCATGGACCACCAACTTACCTGTGACCCATCAAGAACTGCATGTGATGCCTTGTTCACCAAACCATGGAGCTGAGTGTGCACAGCTACACTCCATTATTAAACAGAAAAAATATATACGGGGTCTTGTCCAAGCTGGTCCTGAAGCCAAGTAAGTTATATGAACTCAGGTGCCCTTTGTCTCTTTTTTGACAAGCACTTGTGGTCTCATAGCGAGGTCCACGCGACCAGTTGACCGAGGAAGAGACATCCTGGGTTTGTTTTATAGGTAGTTCTTCATGATTTGCAGGCAAAACCCATAGGAAAATAGTTAGAGCACTACAGCCCTACTCTGTGATGACCCTGAAGGATTGTAATGTAAGAATTCCTCCCAGTGAGTAGAGCTTCAAGAAGTGCCTCTGAACATTTCATTTTTTTGTGGATGAAAGGATGACATGATGTATAAATCTATACAGATTTGTGAAGTATAGCAAATGGTTTGACTGGATGGTCAGGGTCAATGGAACTGATTGAAAAGTTGATTATTAGGAGTTCTGAGAAAAAGCTGTGCGGTAGACCATTCCAAATAAGCAGGGAGGTAGAAGATTTGTCCTATGTGAATGCTCATCAAACAGTGACAATAGTAGAAAATGATTTTTATAATCAGGTGGATAGGATGACTCACTCTGTGGATAAAGTTAGCTTTCCTCTCCAGCCGTTCCTGTCCTTGCCTTTTGGGCTCGGGGATAAATGGCCATGACAGCAGAAATGGAGGTCACACAGGGCTCAGCATCGTGGACTTTGTCTCACCAAAGCTGACTTGGCTGCCCCCACTGATGAATGCCTGGTCTTAGCGGAGAACTGCTGCAGAAACCAACATAAGCTCCTGATGGGACCCTGTTCCCCTGCGGGGTCAGCAAGCTATGGCAGGTTGTTTACATTAGGAAACTTCCATTATGAAGAAGGCAGTATTTATTTCTTACTAAAATAGATACTTACACTGGGTGTAGATTTGCCTTCCCTAATGCTTCTGCCCAGACACTCGGCCCTAGACTTCAGGATGCCGTATCTACCTTAGTGGTAGTCTACACAACATCACTTCTGACCAATGGAATCATTTTACAGAAAATGACATGTGGCAATGGGTTCGTGTTCATGGAATCTGTGGGTCTGAACTTGTTCCCCATTATCTCAAAGCAGCTGGCGTGATTGGTCAGGATTTGAAAACTTGTGCTAGAAGGGTAACAACAACACCTGGGGGGACTAGTGTAATGTCTTCTCAGATTGGTATGTGCTCCAAGTCGGCGTCCGATAATGCTGTTTTCCTGTAACCAGGACCCATGTATGCAGGAATCTAAGGGCAGAGGTAGATGTGATCCTTTCACTGTACCCTAAGTGATCTACTAGCAAAAAGGTTTTGTTTCCCATGCCCATGATCTGCTGGCCGCACAAAAATGATTCCATTCCAACTGCTGCTTGGACACTGGTTTCTTTAGGGCTTTGAATTAACAGGCCAAGAAGAGGGTTATTCTGCTGGCTGGTAGGTTTGAGAACTCCACTTAAGGGGACATAGGTCGCTACTATTCAATGTTTTAGTATCAGATGCAAGGCAACAGCCCTCCAGAGACTACCTGACCAACTCAAGTTTTCAAATTATATAAGGTCAAATCCTTACAACAAAGCTCTGTATCTAACTATTTCTCTGCACCTGTATCTATCTCTATCATCTCTAGTATCCTGATAATTCTGCTTTTTTATTGGATCCTAATGAAGGTGTAAATATAAGTGGTTACAAGGAAATTAAAGTGTTACTTTCTAAAAAGAATCATATCCTTAAGCCACTGGGGAAGAGACTTACTTTTGGAAAAAGGCTTTTTGGACTAATTGCCACGAAGGTCAGATTATCACTAAGGTCAAAAAAGATACTTTCCCAGTAGGATCTAGTAAGCGTTTTTCACCAGAACAATGTGTGTTAATTTAAATAGGCTGCTATTTGTTTGCTAAATTGGCACTGTAGCTTGGGTGAATCTAATTAGTTCAATAATACCAAGTGTTAGGAAGATGTTTTCTATATTTCAAACAAACGGCTGCAATAGGACCTCTAGGAAAATCTGTTTTATATTGCGGATTTTCTATG